>NW_024502125.1:2135510-2631510 GCF_017590055.1 Onychostruthus taczanowskii | reverse complement strand
GGGGGAACAAGAGCAACTTTTTAAAGATAGAAATATGTTAAAAAGGAAAAAAAAAAATCAACAGTTCTTCTCACAAATTATGCCACTAAGTGAGATCTTTCCAGAGGAAAAGGGGTTGAAAAGGAAGGGACATTTGGAAAGTTCTGTCTGCCATAAGTGGTTCACTTTTGATGAGTGTATACATTTCCGAACCCTAGGCTCAGTTATGAGCTAGCTGAGAGCAAATAGATGGGACATTCAAGGTGATTCAATTCAATTCAATTAATTTTAAACCATGACTGAAAACGAAACAAGTATAAATCTTAAAAATTGCTGTAATAATTTTTAACCTGTCAAATATATATTTCAATTTTTAATTTAATTAATATAAACTTTTTTTTTGGTAAAATAATTCTCCTAAACATTATTGCTTCATACAATTTATATGAAATTTTATATCTATGAAGTAATCAAAATATTTTGCTTTTAAAATTAATCAGCTGATTCTACAAGGAAAATTACATATATTAACTAAGCAATTCCAGTCAATTAATCTTTCAAGATTTAGATTGGAAATATGCTTCCTTATCATCTTAGTCATGCAGCACAGGAGGAAAGTGTGCTGTATTTTCTTCCCTCAGCTCCTAATAAGTTCTCAGTTTTAAATGACCCAGCTCTTGAAATGAACTTTAAAACAAACAAAAAAAATCTGCTTTGAACTAGACATTCATGTCCTCAAAAGCTTAGGATTTATCACTTCAATGTAGAACTAGACATTCATGTCCTCAAAAGCTTAGGATTTAGCACTTCAACAACCCGTGGCTGTAGATCGTTTGTGAGAAGTTTCCGTCAGTAAGATTGAATTCTTCAAGCCTACTTTGATTATGTTTTTAATTAGATTAGTAAGATGTTGGTGGTTTACTTCTCATAGTAGGTGATCAATATTTTTAATTTAAGCTATGAATAAAGTGCAGGAAGTGACATTTTCAATGCCAACGGGACACTGTTACTGGAATATTTTACCAAAGTACTCAGTGGTTTGTCTGGAACATGGCATTAAAACTCTGTCTAAAAAAAAAAATCCTTTCTATATTCGAGGCAAAATAAGGTAGAAATGAAAATACTGCTCTTCTAGTTACAAATGCCTATCTGTCTTTATACCTTGTGGGATATCCAAACCAAAAGACCCTCAGGCCTTTGGAAACTCTCAACCTGAATGGGTGCAAGAAGTAGAGGAATTCAGATAGGTAATACAGTCAGAGGGATGAAGCACTGGGTTCACAGGGACTTCAAAGAAGATGTGGACATAAACACAAGAAATTAAAGCTGTACAAGATGATTCTCCACCTGTGACTGAGGAAATGATAAGAAGGCAAAAAGTGGAAGAAGCAGGAGCCCTGTGCACTATGGCTTTCTCGCTCCAGCACACTGAAAGTGGTTCATAGTAGGGTGGCATATTTCTCAAGCAACCAAAATGTTTCCTTCCTAAGGTCTTTCTGCTTATGCCTTTTCATGTCTTGTAGATGGCCATGTCTGATTCTTGTTTAGGTTTTACACAAGAGGAAGACCACATTTTTCTACAAAGGTATGATTTTTGAGTCACAGAGCTGGGCAGGTCTCACTGATGGCACTACCCATCTCTGTGCCACCTGTGATTGCCAAAGCTGTTTTGAGTCCGTGCTCAGCTTTGTGCCAACACTCAGAGCCACCACCTCTAAGAGAAGACTGACTCAGTTACTGTGCCTTGGAAGATGGTCGGGAAGTTTCTAGAGCTCCCTGGTCTTGCTACATGGTCCAAAAGGCCACGGTCACCTCCATACATCTACCCAGGAGAGACCCTGCTCCTTCTACATCACAGCAGTCAACACAGACTGCACTTCCTAAAGGCAACTTTGCTTTATGAATAGCCTCTATGTGCTATTTTTAATGTTCATTCTAAGAACAATTAACCGGAAAAATTTATGAGTTTAGGTTATTCAAAAGCAGAACATTCCCAGGTATCTGAGGTGTCCTGGGCTTGTTTCATCCTTGTCTGAACCTGCTGAAAAAACATTGGTAACTGTAAGTTCCATTTTTTAAATCCACAGGCTGATATTTGCCTGCCTCTTCTTCCCTTATTTACTTCAGATTTTTTTTTTTTTTTTTTTTCCCAGTGTGGGAAGCAAGAGGAAGGATTTGAAGACTGGGGGAGGGGAAACATAGGAAAGGAAAGGCATAGCCCAAGTGTACATCAATCAGTTGGGTAGTTACTGATGCTGACACTGTCCAAAGTATTTGGCCCCAGTCTGCAACACTGTCCTGCAGCTTGTCCATGACCTGAGCAGTCAAGCACTGCGACAAATACATCTGAGCCTGGCACAATTTTGGACCTTTCTAGGACCTTCTCTAAGTAAAATTCTCATGGACTGCAAAGGGTCAGGAAGGATGAAAAATGCAATTTGCCCTTCCAGAAGTCAAGGGCTCAATTGCCACGAGTTTCTGTGGTGAGCATGACTTCCCCACCACGCATAAATGCGATGTGAAATGGGGCATGGAACAGTAATATCAGGGAGCTGCTTTTTCAAGTTGCCATGCAGTAAGCAGTGAAAGTTCCTCACCAGCATCATTGCTGAGGGCTGTTTTAAAGCCTCTTGGTGCATGATTCAGTCAGAAGTGAAGAGCATCCAGGTCAAAATTAGTCACGTTTTTGTTTTCTCTCTTTGAGAAGTGATTAATGAAGTATTGCTGCTGCATTGTTATGGAAGCTTTCACTTAACTTCAGCTGCAACCATTATGTTAGCAAATCAGCTCTCTGCTCTCATAGAATTTGCTCTCTACAGCCCTATGGTTCAGGGAGAGCTCTACCAAAATACATATAACACTCAGAAGGAAGAAGCCATTTATAACAGAAACAGCAATAGAAAAAATTCACCACAGCCAGCAAAGCTCTGTATTAAATCACCAGTGATAGATCAAAGGACAACTGCACAGCTTTGAGTAATGGAGCTTTGCATCTTTCTCTGACATTCAGACCAAGATTTGATTTAAAAACTGAGGTGTCCTATCCCTGCTAATGGCACCTTTGAAAAACTCCAGCTGTGTTAACTCTGCAGTCCAGGGGAATAAAACTCTCTTCTTTTTCCAATGAAGGTCAGCATTTAGCACAAGCATTTACATGGAAAACTCAAAACACTCAGTCTTAGCATTGCTGAGTGCTGCAGAAGGAATGAACCCCCATTTGTTTGCTACAATAGTGAAAAATAGAAAAAGCACAACAAAAACAAACAAACAGACAAACAAAACCCCACAAAACCAACCAAACAAAAAACCCCAACAAAACAAAGCAAAACAAAACAAAACAAATCAAAACAAAACAAAACAAAACAAAACACCACAAAGAGAAAATTGCAATCATCAGATGTCTCATCTCTCTACCATCCAGTCTAAGGGCTTCGGTCCCCTTTCAGATGCAACGACACAAATAATCATGCCATTCAAAGGGAGTGGGGTCTAAATGGCAGTGGTTTATTTTAAGAAGAAATTTCAGAACACTTCCTGACTTCTACCTTCTAGCCTTCACCTGAAACACATCTATCAGGGCCCTTTGTGAGCTTCGAAGTGCTGGAAGGAGCCTGTTCTGTTCTTTCTGGCCAGAGAGTTAGGAAATCCCTGTGTCAAGGACAGTACAGCAGTAGTCTCCCTCTTAGACTGAGGAAGGGATGAGATATATGGAATAGGAGAAGTTCGAATTAATGGTCTGTGAGCATATTCTGCACCCAAAAATGAAAGAGTCCATTTGTGCAAGCACACCTACAGTTCTTTCAGAAAAAGCGTACACAAAAAAAACTTGGCACAGTCCTTTAACTGAAACTTGCTAGTTTTAGCTTTTCATTTTCCCTACACCAAAACCCAGAATAGATCCTTCAGCTGGTGCAATTTGGTATATTTTCATTATTTGCAGTGGAGTTGTGACAGCTCATGGTAGAGGAAGACCTGCACTCAGGACTGATAAATGCTGTGATCATTGCTGCAGGATCTGAATATTGAAGCTTCCTCCTGGCTGTCAGATGCTGAACACTGGGAAACTTAAGAGATGTACCAGCATACTCCCTGAGACCCTGCCTTCTGCCCGAGAACTAACAGATAGCCCTTGGCATCAAGTACCTTTATTGCTGTGCTCACAAGGTTCCCTCTCAGTAGACATGTCAGCTAGGATTTTTTATTTATATTCTAGATATTCTCAATTTCTAGAAAAATTGCAGCCATTATGGTCATAAAATTAAAGGGAAAGTCGGTATTTTTAGTAATTAAAGCAGTTTTTGCCCAAAGACAAGGCCAGATTCTGAAGTAAACTTTAAGTCACTAGATGAATTCCACTCTTGAAAGTTTTTTTCACCCTTAGATGTAGGAATGTGTCCCCTGTTGAAGGAGTGATAAAACTATCATTTGTCTCCTGAAAAAGGAAATAAGCCCAGAAATTTCTCTCCTTGATTAGGTGAAAAAGGCATCTCATAGGCCTGGGGGACGTCACCTCAAGTTTAAGGATAGCCAATTGGACAGGAGCCAAAAAGTCCCGCCTGGGCAATTTACTAGAAAAAGAAGAGAACAAAGGAACTAATTGCTTTTGTGAGGTGTTTTACCAGGGGCAGGAGGGCCTCTTGCACCTGGATTGGTTTTCTCTGTAAAGAGTTTGGTATTTTGCCTTTTATTAAAACCTTTTTGTTTCCAACACTGCAACAGAAGTCATCCTGCTGATGTTATGCCTTCCAAGGTAGCTGAGCTATCTTGGGTGTGAAATAGATCTCCAAGAGCTTGTGAGACCTGGCTCGAGGAGACTCCTATTTCACTTAGATAGGTAGGTAGTCCATAATTATGGAATTTAAAGGAAAAAAACCCTCAGAAGTCTCTAAATCAAACTCCTTAGCCTTTCTTGTACATTTTGGCATGTATTTCTTTTTGGGGTGTGTTCCTGTCAGTTATGTGTTCCTTTGTACCACCATAGCAAAAAGCAAGGAGTAAAACTTTTGCTACTGCTGGGAATTTTCCATTAGCAGCTGAAATATGTGGCTTTTTGATTACTAAGGTAAGTTTTCAGTGATGTGTGATTAACAGGAGAAAAAAAAAAGTTTCCTGCACCTTAATAACCTTAAAAGTGGAGATTTTTCTACTTTTTCTGGTTTTATTTCAAAAGAAATAAGGACATTTATTCCATAACATAACCTTGTAGGCATTAGATATTTCAGGAAAGGGGAAAAGGAATTTAGTTTATTTAGGAAAGCAAAATATTTTTAGAGAAATATTCAACAGGGTAGACAGACATACCATAGTATCTGATATCCCTTACATAATCAGTGTTTTCAGGAAAAAAAAAGTCTTATGGTGTCAGGTTTCATAGTTTTAGCCAGGTCTGGAAAGATTTAGCTTTCAAAATATGACAGACTTATCACTGACTAAACTAACCTCTCAAGGGAAATAAATTAGGTAAATTTTTTGATAAATGCAAAAGAAAAAAGCTCCAATTTTTGCTTGAAACTTTAAACAAACACAAAAAACATTTCTTAATGGCTGGATATTTTGATATTTGTTTCTCATTTTAAGAAACCTTGAATCATAAGGAGAAGCAGCCAGATCAGATAGATAAACTGTTCCAGGGGAACTAAATACCAAGAGGCATTTATTAGATATGGAGCACCAAGGCTTATATGGCTGGATGCAGAGAGCTCCAATTGTAACAAAACTCATTTCTGATCTGCTCTCTTGCTGATAAACTGTAATTGGGGGCTGATTGAATATGAGGAGACTGTCATTCTTTTCCACCCAGTCTGACCTAACAGCCCTGGTCATTTCCTGCCAGAGACTGGAAAAGGCTTTCTCAATCACCAGCAAAATGCATTTAGCTTGCTGAGAAAAAGCTCTTGAGCAGTGTCTTGAAACACTTCTCATTTATTAAGCAAAATGGAATGCAGCACACAAGGGAAGCATTTGAAAGGTGGACCAGCATTTTAAACAGGGATTCAGCAGCAGATCATCAGCTAATCAGTGCCATTTATTTGATTATTTTTCCAATCTCTTGTGCAAATTATATCCCAAAATCCTCTGACATCACTGACGGCAGGATCCTTCACAACCAGGTCTCCCACTGTCAAGTCATACCAAGCAGCTCTGTACAGGCTTCTTTTGTCATGCAAATATAGATGAAGCAAATCAGGACTAGAAAATGCAAGTTTTTCTTTGGGTTTGCTCCCGGCCCTTGCTCTTCCCCTGATTTAAGGCTGATGCAGAATTTCAGCTTGGACTCATTTCTGGAGTCCCGCTGGGGTTTCAGGAAGGTCTTTGCAGATTGCCAGAAGGATGGCCCTGGATGGGTTACCAGGCATGCCACCAATGTGTCTTGACAGGTATTGGCAAGCAGCCAAAGGGAGTAATGTGGTAGCTGGGGAGGCAGATCCACACAGGCCACTGAGGATGCCACTTGTGCTGGATGGTGAGCTCCAAACATTGTGGTCCTGTTCTGGTTACACAGCTCACACTCCACTGGCTCTTGAACTGAAGGTGTGACTGCAACCACCTAAACCTCTTTTTGTGTTTCATGGCTGTGTTTTCACTCTTCTGCCACAACACGAGATCAATACTTGTGTTCTTCGGAAGGGAAATGTGACTAAACCTGTTTTACAATGTTTTAAACCCTGTTGGAAAGTACACAGAGTCCTCATATGATATCCAGCTCTGGAATTTGGTAAATCCTATTCTGAGTTTCTCCAACACAAAAGGAACAGGTTGAAGATGGGAGAGGCAAGTGGCATTAGCATCTCAGGACACACAGCAGTGTCCACTGGCACTGCCTTGAGAGGTAATTTTTGGAATTTTTGCCTACAGCTTCAGAGAATGCAGCTGGCCTCAAGCTCTCCCATGCTATTTTTCAGTTCTTGAGGCCTAATACTCCTGGTTACAGGAGTAGCATGCCAGTTTAGGACTATGTGGGTGTAACCACACTGTGTATTATACACCCCTCTGTCATTTCTAATGAGTTGCTAATGATGGGTCACTTGCAGGAGCTGCCCTGAGCACACCAGACACCTCAGGCTACAGGCTGGGTAGGCAGAGTGGTGTATCTTTTTCTTCACACCTATGACTCCGCTGTGGGAGCTCCCTCTGGGGAAGCAGCAGCACAGCTACCCCCATTCTGAGGGGTCATCTCTGCTGTTGGGCCATAATGGACACAGTGACACCAGCAGAACAGGCGCGTGCAAGGACTTGGACCATCAAGGACTTCCAAATATCCCGTGACTCACAGTATTGCATCATTCCATTGTGAAACTCCCTGCCCTGGGGGAGGTACTGAGCATTCCCACCTGAACCTGAGATGTTTTGGGGACTTGGAACAACACCATGTGACAAATCCAGTGAAGGATCAGAAATTCCACAGGACTGCTGCTTTTGACAAAACTGTGACCACCACTTCTACAGGACTGCCACCACCACCTAACAGAACTATGACTATCACTGACCAATATGGTGCCAGGTTTGTTTAAGCCAGTTTTCTGTGCATCATTACATTTACTGTAATCTCTCTATTAAATTGTAACTCTGACCTGAAACCTCTTTTAAGGTAATGGAGTGGGGTTCATTTTTTTCCAGCCAGTTTACATTCAAACAAGCACATACAGCAGTAATTTTTTTCTGTCCTTTTTAAAATATTGCTTAATGATGAGTATTCTTCATTTAGAAGACCTGACCTGCAGAAAGTCTTGGATTTCAGTTTTGTGCAATGACGCCCTCTGCAGAGGGTCCATGTGAAAATAAAGTTTTGATTGTAACCAAGTTGTTGTGTCATTATGCCACTGAGGAATCGCCAAAGGATCTGTCTCTCTGTGAAGACATGGTTGGACAACATAAGGTCTCCTCCTTCACTCCCTTTTATTTGCTTTTTTGAGCCCATTCTAATTATTGGTAAACCCACGACACTACTTTTTACTTCACACAGCCTTGCATTAAACCTTTTATGAGCCTTTAACTGCTTCACTTATGACTTTCTTGTGGTTGAGGCTTCCTGCCATGTAAAACAGCCTGCTGTTCCATCAAAAACACTCATGAAAATCCAACTGTTTCATAAAGAAACTCATTATATTAAACACTATACTTTCTTATTCTGCCCCGTTATTAGAGATACTGTATTATACAAGCTTTATCCTTAAATCTAAGGGAAAGGCTTATTGTATTTGACTTCCATTTTCCATCTACAGCAAAGCCTCATGTGTACTTATTATGCCCATAAATAATATGTAATACAGTTTTCTTTAGCAGTGACTTGTAGTGACTTATTGGGAAAGTAATTACCCAAACCTAGTGAGAAGAGGTTGAGCTGTGGCAATCTATTCACATTTTTATGCATAGCAGATAATACTTGAGTTTCCATTAGCTGCAGGAGCACAAAGAATTTCAGAAACTCAATGTTGTGTGTTGTTCACTTAGACTTGAAGCTGAGTCATAAAAACATGCATTTTGAAGAGGAGGTATCTGATTAGAGCTCGAGGGATGATCTATATGTTTAATCATCTTGCTTAATTTTAATAAATATCATGTTTTTGTGTACAATGATGTGTAAATTTTATTAAAAGATGGAAGCAAACTGGACAGGACGAACCTACATTCCCTCATTATTTATAGCCATGGACTTTAGGATTACGAATTCATTTAGAAACATCAAGAGAAAATAGGATAAATATTTACAGACACTGAATAACATATGGCCTGCTTAAAGCTTAAGATCTGTAGTATGCATGGAAGGAAAGAGTGGGAGAATAAAAAAAGAGCACTGGGTGCTTTTTCTCCTAATTAATGTTTTAGAAATCAGACAACTCAAACTATTCCTTTGAGATATCTGATAGGAAGAACATTTACCGTTCAACAACATTCTCTTGCAATGAAGATTTTGAAAGTTTGTTTTCTTAAAATTGCAAGCTTGTTTTTTCATACTTTCTAAGATGTGCATGTTAAATACATACCATGGTTCAAACATGACCATTAAGTCAAGAATAAGAATATACGTCTCTCATTCAAAGTTATTTGTGTATTCATGTGACTGTTTGCCCTTTCAAGTCTGCCTGATTGTCCCTGTGCTACTCTTCCAATAATTAACACCTGATAATGCTATCTTCTATATGTGAATTAATTTGATAGGAAAACATGCAGGGGCAGGAAAAACAGAAGTAATTAAAATGCTTATTTTTACTATCAGTAGCTCCATGGGAGATCAAGCTGCAGGTCGACCTCATCTCCTCAGAGGTTTTCACTAATTTCAACAGAAAATATGTATACTTACCCACTTTAAATTAAAGCACCCAAAGCTTTATCACATACATAGACAAAATTCAGTATACAAAAGAAAAAAGAAACAGTAATAGACCTCATCAATGCTTTGTTTGGACAAAATATGAATTCAAAAAGGGCAATAAAAAAGGTGTAGATATCACATAACACCAATATAAAATGAAAGAAAACTCTGAAAAGAGCAATAAAGAAAAAGACTATGTGTATTTGGTAACTTCAGAAGGTGGTGATGCTGAGAATTATGTGCATAAAACTAAGACTACCTCCCAAAGCAGCACAGCTATCGAAGAGAAAACACAACACCAATTAAATGAAATTGCCTGTGCAGGCAACAAAGTAAGATTAAAAGCACAGCTCCTCTCTAGCCAACAAAGTGAATAAATACATATCTCAGAAGAATAGGTGTTTGGATAAAACCTATTCTCTCCTGAAGACATTCTTCAGATCCACTCAGCTCAAACCTTAAACCCTTTCCTTAAATCTTAAGCCTTTTTCTGAGCAGCTCCTCCCTTATCCTGATGCCCTTTCTTTCCAAGAGCATCCTTTAGCCCCCTGAATATATGTTCTAATCCAAAAAGTTGGTTTTATTCATTGTTCTTACAGAGAATTGTGAGCATTGTGTTTTCATACAAAGGATGTGAGGTACCTTGCTGTTTAAGACTTTTATCTGGTTTAGCATTAAAGAATTAATTCCTGTTCTAATCCAGTTGCTTCTTGGTGGCCGACTGCTCTTTTCTGTGGTGGAACAATAGATCAAGACAGTCACATACCTACAGCTGAACTTTTTTTATCCAAAGAGTGTCAGCTTATGAAAAAAAGATGATACTACTCTTATTTAATGCCTCATACCCCTTCATATAAAACATACCATGAAGCTGCCAGAAATGTGTTCTAAAACAGATCAACAACAGCACTTTTCTTGTTATGGAAACCTAACTCTGCGGTGAAGATTTTTGCAAGAAAAATGCAAGAAAACCAGGCCATTTTTAAGGTAATGATTTTCTATTTGGTAAAACATGCATGTATAATTTGTTCTATTATTTAATTTGGTTTTTTTAGCTTTTAACTTCTAAATAAAGGAGGCTTCTAGGTACCCATTACCATAGAGAAAGTGACCATTAAAACTTATATCAACCTAAATACCAGTTACGTTACTTCTATCCTGCTTAGCTAAAACCAAGTTGGGTTGCTTATTTCCTGCTGTTGAACCTTGCTATCAAAGGAGCCTCTGGCCCATCATTCACGGGTCATGCTCATGGTTCTGCATAACCAGGAACATATAGTGCAACAAATACAGGCTCTTTCTGAAATAAATGCTGGATTTTCCTTGCTATAGACAGCGTAAGCTAGATCCACAAGCCTGGTACTCTCATATATGTGTGAAGCTTTCCCAGACTGCTGGATGATTCTTTTCTATACCACTCACAAGAGGAATGGAATGACAGGAAATGTTGTAGTATCAAAACTGGTATATGTATTAGTAGAAGTGTATAATATCAATCTATCTATCCTCACATGTTGAGTATGTTTCATAATAATTTTTTTTGCATGTACAAGTCTTACTGTACCTAAGAAGGTTTTTTTTTGGATGGGAAAGCTTAATGGAAAGCTCTGTGCACATTAACAGCCATTTCAGAATGACTCTAGTAAGCAATCCCTTAAATCTCCAATATCTTTCTTACAGGGTTATAATCTCTGCAAATAGATGGTAAGAGCAGTGAACAAACCTGTCAGTAATTCTGGTTCTCGCAGCTCTAATCAGAAGAAGCATGCAACGTGCTGAAGGTAACTGGGAAGCAAGGAAGCTGCAAAGAGCTTGTTAAGCACATCCACAAAACACAGACTGTAGTGATGTACAAGTGTCTGCCAGAGTTTAACGCTGCCTGTGACTGAGAAGATTAGAGAATTTTGCTGCTAGGGTTGCTTTGCTACCTTACCAAAGTTGAAAAAAGTCACTGCAAAAGGAATGGCGGATCTGTGTAAAAAACCAGAAATTCATGCTGTTGACCTTTGAGCCCTGACAAATTCTCTTGGTCCTAGAATTTGGAGGGGCAGTGTCCAGTATGTTGCCATGGGTAGGGGCTGTATTGCTTATAAGAGTTTCTCTGCACCCAAAGCTCTGCTGTGTGCTGTACTCCTTGTCTCCCCAGTGGAAGAACCACACATTGGACCCTGTCCTGCACTGGCCATGGCCATGGTCCCTGGCAGGATGCCATTGAAACAGGGGAATGGGAGATGTCTTGAGAAACCTCAGTAGGAGTCTACTTCACTGCACTTCATTAAAGATCTGAGAGATGCAGATGTCCTGACATGAGCCCAAGTAATTGAGACAAAATCAAATACAAAAGATCTGACAGGTTCACAGAAATCTGCCTAGATGACATAAGAAATCTATCCATTTAACTCCTCTGTGTAAGGCTCACAATTTAGAGGAATCTTGAATGCATTTTTAGCCCAATATCAGGGTTCACAAGGCATTTGCCTTTAAAGAAATGCACCACAACAAAATCTATTGTCTTTTTGCTGTTTCAAATAAGCATAACGAAGGGGCAAGCTCTATTTTAGTATGTGTTAATAACCCTGAGAGAAACCTTGTCTGAGCCTCCACCATGGAACTTGCTCCATGTGCCTGGGTGTGGGAGTCTCATTTGGGCTTGGGCCTGGGAATGCAGTCTGTGCCTCAACTGAGTTAGGAATGTCCTAGTTAGGAATACATGGGCCTTAGATGTACTTCTGAGTAATGTGTTTCCTGAATGGACTCCAGGTACATATTGTAGCTTTGTGCCTTTGGCCAGGTTGGCAGGATGGACTTTGGACCCATGTTGTAGACTTGCCTTCAGTTTTATCTATAGCATCATCTCTTTTGCTCCTGACTGAGCTCCTCACTGTGTCTGGCACAGTTGATGGACCCTGTCACTAACACCTGGCTCCACATGATGTGCACAGCCTCTGTGGGACTGTGCTTCATGGATGATGGTGTGTGTTGTGCTGGGGTTGCCCTGGGCTCTTGCTTGCTTGCAGCAGCCCTTGCTGTTCCTTGCACCTTCAAAGCTTTGTGTGCAGTTTAAGTGCCACATATGTCAGAGTTTGCACACACATTGAGTCTGATAGCATAGGCAAATTATATTTTGGCTACACAAACAGGCAGCTTGAATTGTAAGCTGGCCATTTGAGTGCCCTTGACTAATCATTGTATGCAACATTCATTAGTTTGCAGGAGATTTGCCAATATCCTTGAATCTTGAACAGTGTGGGCTGGGACTGTTGTCGCTGCTGAACATGGAAGATGGAATACTCCCTTTCAGTAGTGACTTTTTTTCTCCTTGCAGTGTTTCAGCCTGTAATTTCTGTGTTGGAACAGTGCAAGGCCTGATGTACTGGCTGCAGTTCCCACAACATCCAGGCTCTACCCCTTCCTCATGGCAGTACTCCAATACTTGCAATTAGCAGGCACTATAACAATCAGTGGAGCTCTTTGAACTAAAAAGCTCCTCATAACCAGAGTGAGTTTGTCTGCTGCTTAAGTCAGTCGCAGACTCCAGGCTGTGTCAGGATTTACTCATGCAAATTAAGAGATCACACCACAGTGAGTAGTAGACAACATGGGAATACTGTCTTTAAATATTGAAAACCAAAACTGAGGAATGAAAGGCTGTAGGTGGAAATTATTATAAGACCTTTAGGAATTAAACTATTTTATTTAGCTTTGTAAATTCTTTATCTAATTTCAGACTAAAGTGACTTTCCTTGCTTCTTCTTAGCACCCTCACATGGCAGTATTTGAGTGTTTGGTATTTCAATAACTGAAGAAGGCCTTCAAGAAATACATTGACTATCTGGAACTTTCTCTGTTCATCCGCATTTGTGGCCAAAAATTAAGTTTCTAACAAATATTTTCCTTCTGTGAGCCTGCAGTCTGGAATATTTCAGTGCCATCAAGAGTTTCAACTTTCTATTTTAAAAATGTTTCTGTTGTCAGAGTGTTGAAACAAAGCTCAGGTTTGAGGAAATTTTGGTTTAAATCAGAATGGTTTGCTGCAGATGATCCCTCTTTGGGCTTAGTCTGTAACCCCCACTTCCATTGCAGCCTCCATCTTGGTGCAGCAGGCCTCTGGCCTGTTCTGCAGGTCTCCTCTCAGTGGTTCTGGTCTTCCTCTGTACCCTAGTGAGTGGAGATCCCCAGATCCCCACTGTGACAAGGACATCTGCTGAAGCCCCAAGGATCATCTCCTGGACTGGTTTTACAGGATAACCCCACCTTGACTGGGCAAAGCTAAATAGTTTGGCTGCATCCCCTGACCAGGGGTGATCCTTTGTTGGTGCATGAGATCATGGCAACTGTTTCCATACATCCTTATAAACCTTTCCTCCTGGCAACAATTAATAGGCAAAAAAAGTCAATAAATAAATGAAATCTACTTGCTCTGAGTTTGCTTATAATTCACTAATTTCCAGCAATTGAATCCAGCATGTGCAGTTGTCTCCAATATCCCCAGCTGCAACACCACTGAAGAAAACTTTTGCTTAGGTATGTAGTGACAGATTGCTATTTTAAGCATTAGGGTTGGAAAATTTGGAGCAAGTGCTAACTCTCTTAATCTTTTTATCCTGGCTCAACTCATCACTGACAGTTGCATTGCAGGCATGAGGAATGAACTGGGAAAATCCAATAAATGAACTCTCAGAGCTTGATTTCAAAGGACTCCTGAAAGAATCACTACTCCTGAAATAATCACTACTGATGAGACATTATAGCTTATACTTGCTCCTTCATTCTCTTTCACCAACAATTTTTCTCACCAGACACACAACAGGTCCTGCTAAAATGTTTGTTTTCCCTCATCTAAGCCCCCTTAAATACTGGAGCAATAAAGTCTCCCTGGGGCCTTCTCTTTTCCAGACTGAACAACCCAAAGTATCTCAGTCTTATAGGAGAGGAGTTTCATACCTCTAATCATTTTTACGGTTGTCCTCTGGACCCACTCCAGCATATGTTTCCCGTGGTGAAGACTTCAGAGCTGGATGCAGCTCCCCAAGTGGGATCTCACCAGAGTGAAGGTGAGGGGCACAATCCTCTCCCTTGCCCTGCTGGCCATGAGGCTTGGGACGCAGCCCAGGATAGACCTGGTTGTACAGGCTGCAAGTGTACATTGCTGGGTCATGTCCAGTTTCTCACCCACAAGTACTTCAAGTCCTTCTCATCAGGGCTTTTCTCAATCTCTTCAACCCCTACCCTGTATTGTTACCAAGGGTTGCCTTGATCCAGATGTAATACCTCACAGTTGTCCTTGTTTGTCCTCCTGAGGTTTACAGGGGCCCACTTCTCTAACTTACCTTGATCCCTCTGAAAGCCATCCTGTCCCTCAGCTGGGTTGGCCACAATGCTCAGCTTGGTGTTGTCTTCAAACTTGCTGAGATTGCACTTGATCCCACTGCATATTAAAAAGTCTTGGTCCCAGTATGGACCCCTGAGGGACACAACTTGTCACTGATCTCCACCTGGGCATTGAGCCATTGATGGCTGCCCTCTGGATGCTCCATCTAACCAATTTCTCATCCACCAGACAGTACACACATGAAATCCAACTCCTCCAATTTAGAGAGAAGAAAATTGTGCTGTGTTATGTTAAAGGATTCATAGAAGTCCAGATAAATGATGTCTTGTCTATTGATGGAATCACTCTGCCATAGAAGGCCACTGGGTTGGTCAGGCAGGATTTCCCCTTGGTGAATCTGTGCTGGCTGTCTAAAACCATATCCCTGTCTTCCATGTGCCTTAGCACAGCTCTAGGAGGATCTGTTCCATCACCTTCCCAGGCACAAGTGAGTGAGGCTGACACATTAGTAGTTTTCAGGGTCCTCATTTCTACCTTTTTAAAATATGAGTACAATATTTATCTTTTTCCAGTCACTGGGGACTCATCTGATTGCCATCACTTTTTCTGCTGATATCAAGATGCTTGCTTACACACTGCACTAGGTGTAGTTTTGCAACTTACCACTTGTGGTAAAATTGCATTTATCCATGGCAATTTTACCCATGTCCTAATGACAGCTTCATCTTTCCTCTCAAATCGCTCTTGTCTTTCACTCTGGTTTATCAACCTATTGACAGACATCAGTTGCCTTTCTTTCTCATCCTTCAGTATAGCAGATCAAGTGGTCCAGACTCATTTAGTCTTATCTGCATCCTGACAGCCTTTCACAGTACCTTTCATATCCCGAGTTAATCTTCACATTCATGACAATACTGTAGGTAGAATTCAAAAAGTGCTGCAGCTAATACCTGCTACAATGGCACTAATAATTCTGTCAAGAAATATTTTCTGTTGTATTCTAGGAAAGCATTTGCTTTGTTTAGTGGCTGTGGTTCATTGATGGTATTAAAGAGACTGGCATTAGCTAACACGCCTTTTTAATTTCAAAATGATCTTCTGAGAGGTTATAAAAGAAGTTCTAGGACTCTCTTACATTTACATTATTTTGCATCTTGTATGAATTCATTTAATCAGCCTGATTTATCCCTTGAGGTCATGTAGCAATTTCTGCATGATATTTCAATATTTCTTTATTAATAATCACTTCTAATATTATACCATCTGTACTTTTCATTAGCAGATCTATGTCCTCAGATGAGTTCCATAATGACCTTATATTTTCTAGTGGTTTTCATTAATTTTCTACTGAGTGTTTCTTGCAAACACTTTCCTGGACACTTTTTCCACTTCACTTCCAACGTGTATCTTTCTTCCTTCTATTTGCAAATAAATTACCTTTATGTCTCTCTGCTGGTTGGCTACCAGGTATTTCAATGTGCCCTCCAGGCAATTTCCAATAAAGGAAATAGTGAACAGAAAATTTGAGAAAGCAAGCAGCAGCATTTCTTTCCCATTCCTCTCCTCAAACGACAGCCAAGCAAGAAGTAATTAAAATGTCAGTGTCAGATTTCTGGTCACACACTTAAGTATGCTAAGAGTCCTGTTTGGGAAGCAAAAAGAAATAATGGCAGAAAATAAAAAATTATACTGGTGAGGTACTGTTCTATTTTCCTGCTTATCTGCTGTATCACTGTCCTCCAACATCCTCATTCTAAGCTACACAGTTCGCGGGCTTTTGAGATGTGAACATCTTTTACTGTTAGTGCCTATGTTTATGTGTTTATTTAGCATGGTCTTGAGAACTCTCTTGTGAAGATCCTTATCCCTCAATTCTTAAAAACAAAATTGCTTAGAGCAGGTTGCAGTGCTTGCAGCAGCTCAGAGTGCTTAGAGTTGGAAACCCAACTTGGTTCTGGTACCTGGCCAGGCATTCCTCCCAAGTCAGCATGCGTAGGATATTGTACCAGGAGGTCCTCTGTCCTCTTAAGGCCCAACTGCAGTTAAATGATGAAGAGATGAACCTAATTTAAATGTGTGGATACTCTAGGGTCCATGTTAATTAAACCATAGCAGAGAGTGAATTGTTAATTTTATTTTATTCAGTGAGATCAAGGAAAGAAGTAAAACAGTAATTAAAAAGAACACCCTCTGCACTCTTATCAAGTTACTTTGGGTGTTTGCTTGTTTGTCATAGAAACACTCAGGTTGCAAGGGAAAGTCTGAATGCAAAGGTTGTATTCAGTTATATATATTGTATATAATTGAACATGATGGCATCAAAATGTACAAATGGAAATTAACTGCTTGACAGAAGCTAGAGACAATGAATTTTTTCCCCTAGTATCAGCAGACTATCACTGTCAAACAGTAGGGTAAATCAGAATCCGCATCCTTGGACATGTCATGTGGCAATTTATGTACTTATAGGAAACTTTTAATCCTGAAGCCTTTGTAATGTTCTATCTGGGAAAATTCACATCATAAATATAAAAAGCTCAGTCTATTTTCCTTAAGGATGGAATATATCCTCTTTATTAGGACAGAAGCTTTTGCTGCAGGAATACTTGAGGAAACTAATGCTAACCTTCATGATTTTGTTTTGTAGAAAGGGAGCATCACTGATTTCAGTGGGGTTGTCACTGAGCTGTAAAAAGGCCATGACATGAAAGTCAGTCCCTCTGTAAGTTTCAAACATGAGCTATCATGTCAAGAAATTCAAAGAAAGAAAATGGGTGCTATTAGACTTCTGCAGGCAGTGCCTCTGTGAAACGTGTCTAGAGCTATTTGAAATATTGTGGGGTCACCTTTTCCTGCTGCCCTGGCACGAGAGGAGACCACTGACTGCTGTGCAGGGCCAGACAAAAAAGACTGTCCAGGAACTTCTCTGCTCCTTACAAACCTAGACTAGTCTCCTTGCACCCTTGCTGAGCATCTGTCACCTTGGAAGTATTGCTCACTTCTTCCTCAGCAGCAGGGTGGCACAGAAACATGGCTGCCATTCAGCTGTACCAGCAGCTTTTTTCTGCAGGGGAAAAAGGATGTTTGCTTCCACAGCACTGGTCTGTGAAAGAAGTACGCTGCTTTTCCTAAAGAGACACATCAGTTTTGTGGTAGCTATCATACCTGCAGTGTATTACTCGATGATTGTGGTTACAATCCTGGATCTCCAATGACATAGCCAATTTTTCCTTTTTTTTTTTTTTTTTTTCTAGTTTGTTATACAGACTGAAAGCTGAAGACCTCTACCATATTTAGCAGTATTTGTTATTTATCAACAGGACTGAATGGACTTTGAGACCATTTAGACCAGACAGCTTTGAAGTTATGTAAATCTTGCAGGATTCAACTCTTAAAAATTTGTACAAATAGGGATCTGGTGTGAAGGACATCAACCAGATAGAGGACTTGCAGGCAGATGTGGAGGACTATAAGGAATCATAAAAGGATATAACATATGGGGCAGCTCTCACTGCTTTTCCTGAGGAGTCTAACCTTAGGTATTCCTTGATTAATAAAAGAGAAGATCAGACTACTCCTGCCCAAGTAGCTGCTAAATATGTTTTTCCTTAAGAACTGATGCTTCTTGGCAAATGTTCAGAAGCCTGGACCCCATGGAGATGTCTAACTGGTGGGGTGCAACTATGCCTCAGACACTCTTGCTGGAGAATTCTCGAGTATATTCTTCCATTTCATTACCTCAGGACAGAAAAGAGGGATGTAACTGTTGTCATTTTCTTTAAAGAGCAGGATTAACTGAAGATGAGAGTAATTACAAGCTTTCCCTCCAGCTACTCATGTGAAGGCAATTTGGATAAAGCTTTGAAAAATGAGAAACAGTATAGCACAGAAGGAACAGAGAGAGGTTATGCACATAATCACTAAACAGTTCAAATTAAAATTTCAAAGAGGTTAATGCATCCAGTCAAAGTCAATCTTCTACCCCCTGTATTTTCTTCTACTGCTGAGATTACAATTCAGGTGAGAAGCAACTTATTATACTAGCTTTGTAACTAAAGATGGCTTAATGGATAAAACTGCTTTGAGGAACCAATGTGTATTTGGATGGATAATTCATACACTATAAAACTATTCATCTGACTAACAGAATTTACAATTGAAAAGGTTCAGGACCTCATTCTGCTTGTATTAAATCAATTATAAAGCTGTTCTGAACTTCAGTGGGAACAGAATCAGGGCATAAGTCATGAATATTGCAGTGTAAAATGAAAGATTTTTAAAACCAGTAATGAGGCACGGCAAGTGGCAACTGCCCTGCAACTGGCAGCCCAGAGCATGTGGCCAAGGTCATTACACAAGTTGCTCTGCATCACTGCCATCCAAAGGTGACATTCTTTGTGCTGTGAAACAGGTTTACACTTGCACCAGCCTTTCTGATGGGTGAGATTTCTTCTCTGAAGTGTTGAAGAATCAGTTTATACCCTCTCCTCTCAGGGGTGACTCAGGTTTTAGGAGAAAGGTGGGAGTGGTGAAAAGAGTGTTCTGCTGACCTTAGATGTAGAAATATATACTTTGTAAAGGTTTTTTTTTTTTTGAAATTATATGTCTCAGACACAACATTACTGTGTCTTCAGGGCAGAAATTGGCAACCTAAATCCAGTTACAAGAGCTGACAAACATTACTGCAGAAATGCCCCAGCACGTCTGTCAGGGATGCAAAGAGATGCACAAGAATGTGGGTTTGTTGTAAATGGGAAGCTTGGATTATGGATCTTCATGCTTGCTACAAAATGCCTGCAGACTTGTCTATCTGCATGAGGTAAAAACAAATGTACAAACTGGCTGTTACTTGATTCTCCTGTTTTAGCTGTGAGCCATTCCTTAGGGAAAGGAGGGAAGAAAAGGACTCTTATAAACCTGGAATAAAAACTCCTGTGTTTAGCAACACTTTCTCTCTTTTTCTCTAATTGTTTTATTTAAAACCCTCCCTGGACCAAACATATGTTCTAAAATGTCAAATTTCCTATTAAAATAAGATTTCTCTGATGTTCAGGGCACTATCTGAGCTGGACAATGGAAAAAGTGCCAGCAGAAATAAATGTACAGTCTTGACTTCTGGACAGCTGAAGGTAAAACAGTGCCAACAGATTTTGTTTAAAAATATTTTCAAAAAATAATGAGAAATAGGAAAAGTGCACCAAAAGACACACAATGCCAGTTAATTTAATAGTTTTTTGCAAGCTTAGCTTATAGTAACTAGCACTTGCATGCTAAAAACTGCTCAGAGAGATTGGTTACTTTAATGTTAATGTACAGGATAAATTGTCTCTAAACCCTCTGTGTTTTAGAAGAGTGAATGCTCCAGGAGTTTACATCTCTCACCTAAGTGGACAAAGAAGGAAAAGCAATGTGGTTTTGCTTATAAACAATCTGGAACTAGAGAGGCAATTAAAAGAATAAATAGGAGCTGTTGAAAATGTAATCTAAAAGTTAAACAGCCCTTCTCTGACAAGGGTTTTTAAAAACACTTTCAGTGGACTAGTGCTAAAGGGAAAAGCCAATTACAGCAACAGTTTAGAAGAGCAGACTGCCAAAGAATAAGCTTCTAGAAAAGAAGTGACTGGAATTTGTACATTTTTCAGGCAGGTCCCATGGACATACCATAATAGCTTAAAGCAAATGAAGCATCTCTCAGCTGTGATATTGGCTGCTATTTGAAAGGTCCCTCTCTCTGAAATCCAGGAAAAATTCCTACAGTGGAACAAACTCCTTACAGCACACTTCTTCCAGAAAAATTCCTGCAAGACAAGCCCTGAAGTTCAATGCAATATCTTATGAAAACAAGACAACTTAGTGGCCCATTTTGGAGAGTTTTCTGGGAGAAAGAAAAAACTCTGGGAAAGAAAGCACAATGCTACTGTGCAAAGACCCACATTATATTTTTCTGTGAGAATCTCTAAAGATGGAAACATTTTAGACCTTTTCATCTGTGTTTTGCTTTGGGACAGGGACTTCTCACGCCAGAAGAACAAGATTTGATGGAACGGTACTGGGCCAAAGTCCTCTCTCTTTCATGACCTGGGCCCAAGGGAAGATTTCAGGACAAAATATAGGGAAACAAATACTGTGGATCATGTTTCCTCATACAGAATTTTTTGTTCCTCATGCAGTTTTTTCCCCTCCTTAAATGCCTCATTCTACTATTAATGTTAAAAATTAAAATAAAAAAAAAATTAATCTAAGTTCTTACAAAAATGAAAATAGGATAGGCTATACCACTCATGAGTACAGATGAATAATGCCAATATACATGATTTTGAAGTGGCCTCCTCAATTCATCTTAATATCTCACTGCTTTCCAGTGAGATATTAAGAGAACAGTGACACATACCCACTTTAAAAATACATTTCGTGTTAAGTAGCTGTTCCATTTTTTCCAGTGTGTATAAATCTCTTAAATATCCTGTATAAATTCAGTCTCTTGGTGAGGCTGCAGGTCAAGAAGAATTAATCTCCTACATACACATCAGAAGTCTCAATCAAGCTCTACAACAGAAATGTTTATAGGTATAAAGTCTAGCATGTTTTCTTTAGAAGCCAGAGAAATTTAAATCCATATGCTACGTATTCTATGCCTCTCCAAATGGTTTAACCTATTTGTTAGTTGTATGGGATTTACTTAACCCCTGCAATTCTTATTTTCCTGGTAGGATAGCAGATTATTCAAATTTATTTTTCCTGGCATTTGAAATGCTTTCTTTATTGTAGAAGCAGCTTTAACATTTGTTATTTCACTTAAAAGGGAAAAAGACCAGCAGTAATTTTATAAATAACTTCCAAAATATCAACTGTAGCTACGCTGGCAAGCATTACAATGTGGATTTCTGTTACCTTTACCTAATTTTATTACCTATTTTAACAAAAAAATGTCATCCAAATGTAAGATAATCAGTTGAGATCAGCTAAGTAGAGCAGGGCATAAAGGAACCAACCACAGTTCATACTGACCAAGAAAGAAAGCTGTGTGCTATGAAGACAACAAATACGTTGTGACAATTGTACTATGAAGAAAGATGGGAAACCTGATTACAATCTTGCTTCTTCCAGTAGAATAGTAATATCCCTGAGTGTGAAAAAAGCATTAAACTAATTGAAGACCAAAATCATATCCAAAGGACAGTTCAATATATATTGGAAACAGAATCAAAAAATAGTCAAAGGAAGTAATATAAAGTGATTATCACATCTAGCAGATTATTTCATTTTTTTTCATTATCCACTTTTGGCGTTTTTTTTCTGTAAAAAAAAGCATCAACCCAAATGCTTTAATTAAAAAATAATAAAGACATTTCTATGGACAACTTCCAATGAAACCAGACATTATTTTGAGCTTATGTATATGGAAACTATTATGTTCCCCACAAAATAAATATTCATCCGCAAGTATTTTCTTTTGCCAGCTGTTATCTTGGAGACCAGAAGAAGAGAAACAAATGTATCTAAAATTATATGAATGGGCTAGAAAGCACTGCTGTTAAATTCATTGTAGAGCTGCAGCCATTGCCATGTCCCATATCCACTTCTGTTGAGAAATGAGATGCCAGACGAGATCTTGGAGGTGTTTTGCTAAATGCCTAACTACATTTCCTGATCACATTTCCTATGTCGTTACTATGGTCATGCAGTTACATTCTTTTGGCTGAGCAAAACCCCTCCAAAATGATACCATACTGCCTCAAATGCTCAGAAGTGTGCTTCAGCAGCTCAGGAGAGGGAAAGAGGAGTGGGAACATTTTGGAGTGGAGGGAAAAATGGACAGGAGGAAGAGACATTTTATTACCTCATTGTAAATTAGTTCTTAAAGATTTCAGGACATAATTTTCAGGTCTCAAAAATATTTCTACTTATATTCAATAAGGTAAATTTATGGTCCTTTATATAAAGACTTTTTTTTTTTTTTTAATGGTTCCTAAACACTGATGTGTGGCCCATCACTGCATGACCATTTGCATTGTAACAGTCATACAAAGACTTTTGAAATGAAAAGCTGTCAGTCGGTTCTGTTTTTATTTCTGGATAACCAATCTAGGACCAAGACAGTAAATTTACATACAGTGTACAATGCAATGGAATGTATAGAAATTTATGCAAGGAGAATGACAACAGTCATCTGCTTTCCACTCATGAATACTGCTTGGATGTAACAGGGAAAAGAGTATCCTCCTTAGGAATGAACAAAAATGATTATTTCTGGGAGGAAATTCAGTACAGTGAAATCACCCCTTTCATTTCCAGACTCGTGTAATCTGTACAGAAGTCCTTGCTCCACCCCTCTCCTTAATTCCCTGTTAAAATATTGTATTGCAGGATGTGATAATTATACGTTTCTACAGACTAGTTAAAATTTAGTTATTGAACTCAAATGGCAAGGTCTGATTGTATTTTCAAGAGTTTGGGCAGGGCAGGTTGAAAGGATGCTGCTCTGTGGTGCCTGACAGTGCTCTCTGTGGGCCAACAACCAAGTGAGATAACAAGCTGCATAACACTGCAAACACTCTTGAAAGAGTGTGCCCATAAACATGTTCCTGAAAGGGCCAGACAAACACCTTTTGAATAACAATTGCAAATGAGAAAATTTTTCAGAGAAAAGAGGACCCTTTTTATCATGGAAAACTGCCTTTTGTCTCCTAATAAGAAATGAGAAAATATCTTTCTGAGAATTATTTTTTTTAAGAAAGCATCTTTTCCTGTAACAAAAAGCTTTGTTACAAGCTACAATGTCTCTCTTTTATTCTTTTATTGCATCTTAGATTTTTTGTTTTTAAGTCACGGTGACTCACTTGCTGTAGAAATCAATTCTATTATGGAAAAACAAACCAATTATTTGATGGGGCTTTATACAGTATTAAAGTAAAAGCCAAAGTTTTTGTGTAAAAAAGAAGGATTTTACTGAAATGAACAGGATCTTGGATAACAGAACAAGAAAATCACCCACAAAAAAAAAAATATGCCTTTACCAGCTGGCTATTGCAGATTAGCTGTGCTGTTTGCTGTGGCAATCAAAGGTGTTTTCCTCAGTTATCTTCTATGTCCCTCTCTTTGAAGCAGAAGCAAATATGCATCTTATCTCCTCCCCAAATCACAATCTGATGTTTCAGCTCTGACCCATTTGTATCATCAGTTTAAGCTAAGAATGCAGGCTAGGATAGGTATATACATTTCTTGAACCATCCCTGCTGTATGGGAAGTAACCTCTGGTAAAGGTGCTGCCCAAACAATGGGAGGTAGTAAATATCTTAAACCTTCAGAGAAAACACAGCTAAGGCTTTCTTTCAGTGTCCCACAGGCAGCAAGACTGGTGAAGAAAGACTAGCACAACATGCAAAGCAAACCATTCAAAGATTTGTCAAACGTTTTTCAATAACAGGCTGCTTAAAGGATTGTCTTTTGCCTTTGTGGTTAGAAACTCACAACAGCGCTGCAGAGAACATGGCACTGCCATGTGTTATTAAACAGGAGACAAACAATAAAATGTGGGGAAGGAAAAAATGAGGAATAAATTTTCCACATTTGAAATATTATTCACATTGATTCAAGGGGTGGGAACAATATTATGTAGAGCCTGCTTTCTGGATTACTTTGGTGAAGATCATGAGGATGGAGACCCTGGGCTCTTGAATAGGATGATTTGAGTATCCTAGAAAACGAAGAAAGGGATTGAGAAAGACTGCTCCATACTGCTCTCCCTTCCTCCTGATACTGACGTTGAGCCCTGGACTGTGGTAGCAATAGGTAATATTATAATTTAGTTTGCCACTTAAGTTCACTTCCAGACAGGCTAGTGGGGTTTTTTGCTTTACAAAACCACAGTTCTCCTTGCAAAATGAATAGGATGTCATCACCATTCATGAACTATAGAAATTCAAGTTATTGTTAGGGCTAAGCCAGCTTTTCTGTCTAATTTGCTGACCAGCCCAAGACAGTTTATCTTACAGAGCACATTGCATTTTTACTGTTTAAGAAATTCATACACCACTGTAAATAAGCCAGTGCTAAGCAATTTTGGAAGCCAAATTCCTTAAATATTTGCCTATATCACAGGAAAATGTAAGATGTGTTGTTAGAAATGAGTAAAAATGTGGGCGTTAGATGCTGGGTGCTGCTGTCTATTACCTGTTCCCAACAAATCTCCCCTGTAGAAAAGCAGGTGGGATTAATGTTCAGGCTATGCAATCAGATCCACACACAACACTCACCACACCTGGCTCAGTGAGAGAGGCAGAAGAATCCTTTGGCAGGATTTTATTTCAGCAAAGCATATCACATGTGGTGGCTGAAGGGAGCCCAGGCAAAACGGGAACAACCACATCCTGCAGACAGCTTAAGGGGAAGGGGTGGGCAGGGCAAAGGGAGTCTGTCTCCAGGGGAGGGGAGGTGGCCACCAGGGGTACCAAACCTGGTGAGGAAACAGGGAAAGGTAAAACCAGGAGAAGTTATGAAATATAGGGATCAGTGAGACAGAAGTCCATGTGGGAGTCTTGTCTTTTCCCACACAAGGAATCTCTATGGTAGGTCTTTCCAGGGCAGTGTGCTTGGGAATTAGCTAAGGGGACAGAGTTCAAGGAATGCTACAACACCCCTGTTTTTTCTTACTAAGAAGACCTCCTCAATAGATTTCTGCACAAACTTAACTAGACAGGGAAACATGACTAAGAATAAAACCAATTATTATAATAAAAAAAAAATTCCTTTGACAAAAGATGCAACCTATCCTGTGAAACCCCACTGTCCAAAAACTTCATTGATGCAATCTGGGTATTTTTCCACCTTTAAGTCTTTTATTTGCTCCCTCAGATTCTGGATGCTTGAGTGGATGGTTTCTGAGTGTGAAGAGATATTGAGGCAGCACATCCCTGCAAAGTCTTGGCAGCCATGTCCATGGGCAAGCAGTATACAAATGAGGTTACAGAACCATAGAATGTTAAGGGTTGGAATGTCCCAACCCTGTGGGCAGGGCACCTCTAACTTGAGCAGGTGTCTCAAGGCCTTATGCAACATGGCTTCAATACTCCCAGGGCTAGGGCATCCACAGCCTCCTTGGGCAACCTGTTCCACTGTCTCACCAGTCACACAGTAAAGAATTTCTTCATAATACCTAACCTAAATTTACCTTCTTGCAGTTTACTGCATTATTCCTTGTCTATCACTACAGTTTCTGACGAAGAGCCCCTTCCCCGAGGCTCCTTCAGATACTGGAAGGTTGTTTTGAGGTTTTCACACAACCTTCTCTTTTCCAGACTGAACACACCCAACTTTCTCACTCTGTCTTCATAGGGGAGGTGTGTCAGTCCTCTTATCAGCTTCATGGCCTCCTCTGGACTTGCTCTAGCAGTTTTTTGTCCTTCTTAGCCTTGAAAGGCTAAGGAGTATTAGAGAAAGTGAAAGGAAATAGATTGGTGGAGTTCCACCCTTCCATCCTTGAGGAAGGCCCACCAGGAGTCAGAGGACTTCCATGCTCCCACTGTCAGGCAGTTGGAGGACACCTGGTGCATGCAGAGGAGTGGAAATGGGTTCCTACTTAGGAACGTAATAAAAGTTCCTCCTGACCCTCACCATCTTTCCAGGTGCCACTTCAGAATAGGTATGTGGCCCTGGATCTACAGGGTCAGCCAGAAGAAAAGAATCTGCCCAGTGAGTCTCCCAATAACTCTTTATCTGTGAGAAGGATCACCACCTCTAATGTGTTATCATCCACCCAACCAGGAAGAAGAGATGGACAACTTATTCTGTAAGTAACTAGAGAATGTTTCAGGATCACCAGCCCTTGTTTTGTAGGTGACTTCAACCTACTAGACATCTGCTGGGAATTTAATACAGAGAAAACAGGCAGTCCAGGAAGTTCTTAGAGTGTGTGGAGGACAGCTTTTTGTTGCAGCTGATGAATGAGCCCACCAGGGGAGGCACTATGTCAGACTTGTTGTTTGCAAATAGAGATGGGCTGGAGGGAGATGTGGTGGTTTGGGGCACAGTGGTCATGAAGTTATAGAGTTCTCAACATTTGGTGAAATGAGGAGGAACATCAATAAGACTCTTACATGGGACTCCCAGAGGGCAGACTTTGGCCTATTTAGGTGACTTATTCAGAGAGTTCCTTGGGAAGCAGCCTTTAAAAACAAAGGAGTCCAGGAAAGGTGGGCATGCTTCAAAACAGAGATCCTGAGAGCACAAGGACAGACTGTCCCTGTGTACTGAAAGATGAGACAATGAGGCAAATGTCCAGCCTGGATGGGCAATGAGGTTTTGAAGTAACTTAGCAATAAAAAGAGGATGTATCATCTTTGAAAGGAGGGTCAGGTCTCAGAAAATATTTAAGAGGGCTGCTAGGTGATGTAGGAAAAAATTAGGAAGGCCAAAGCTTAGTTCAAACTTAGTTTGGCTACTTTGTAAAGGGTAATAAAATGTGTTTTTACAAATATATTAATGGCAAAAGGAAGGGCAAGACCAGCCTTTGCTCCCTACTGGATGGGAGGGAACTTAGCAACTGCAGTTGAGGAGAAGTTAGAAGTGCTTAACACCTTCTTTGCCTCAGTCTTTAGTGGGAAGATGGCTTGTCCTCAGGATAACTGTCCTCCTGGGTTGGTAGATGGTATCAGGGAGCAGAATGGTCCCCTCATTATCCAAGAGGAGGCAGTCAGAGAACTGCTGGGCTGCTTGGATGTTCATAAATCCATGGGACCAGATGGGATCCATCCCAGGTGATGAGGGAGCTGGCAGATGAGCTTGTGAAGCCGCTCTCCATCATTTACCAACAGTCCTGGATCACTGGTGAGGTTTCAGAGGACTGGAAGCTGGCCAATGTGACTGCCATTCAGGGCTTGGAACACAACCCTGTGAGGAACGACTAAGGGAGTGGGGGGTGTTTAGCCTGGAGAAAAGGAGATTCAGGGGTGACCTTATCACTCTCTACAACTCCCTGAAAGGTGGTCAGGTGGGGTTGGTCTCTTTCACCAGGCAGTAAGTGACAGAATCAGAGAACACAGTCTCAAGCTGCACCAAGAGAAATATAAGTTGGATATTAGGAAAAAGTTTTTTAATGGAAAGAGTCATAAAATACTGGAACGGCCTGCTTGGGGAGGCGGTGCAGTCACCATCCCTGGATGTATTTAAAAAAGACTGGATGTTGCACTCAGTACAATGGTTTAGTTGAGGTGTTGGGGAATGGGTTGGACTTGATGATCTTGAAGGTCTCTTCCAACCTAGTCATTCTGCGATTCTGTGCTTCTTATGTTGGGGGAACCAGAGCTGGACGCAGCACTCCAGCTGGGATCCAGTAGCTCTGCCCCATCCACCTATGCTGTCATCCCAGATAGAAGATCACGAGATCTGCCAGGCAAAATTTGCCATGAGTTGACTGTTACCAAACGTTGGCTGTTACCAATCATCCCTTTTTTCCCATGTGCCTTAGCAGAGTTTCTAGGAGATTATTTTACATGATCTTTCCTGGCACATCAGTGAGACTGAGTAGTTTCCTAAATCTTAGAACATTACTAAAACCTAGCAAGGCAACATCAAGATACTGCAGCT
Organism: Onychostruthus taczanowskii; assembly: GCF_017590055.1. Lineage (NCBI taxonomy): Eukaryota > Metazoa > Chordata > Aves > Passeriformes > Passeridae > Onychostruthus > Onychostruthus taczanowskii. Next base: position 2,603,302 of record NW_024502125.1, on the reverse strand, counting down.
TTTAACAGTAAATTAATGAAAAACATTTTAGCAGTTATCTGCAACTGATAGCTCTGTTTAGGAACACCATGTGTTGCCTCAGGGCATTCAGACCAACTGATTAGATTGTGGCCTTAATTTTTTTAGGGTAAGGATTTCCCCATGGGAATTTTCCCATGTTGTGTTGCCAGAAGAGTGTAAGATATTTCAAACTGCACAGGAAGAAACACAGAGAGAGAAAACAGATATGATCAATAATGGTGAAAACCCTTGGTGCTGCTGGTAGCACCATTGCTGTAATAAAAAAAGGGTAAAAAATGTCTTAACTCTAATGATAATATTGTCACTGTAAATACATTTGGGCAAGCATCCTGGTCTTATAACATGACCCTCAAGTAAAAAATACAGCATTTTATATGGAGTTCCTCTGCATTATGTACAAAAGTGGTTTCCAAATATGTTGAAATAGTTTCATTTAGAAGAAAACTTCTTTTAGCATCTCACCTTATAAAATCTTTATCTAGATGTCCCTGCCTCTCTGTTTGTTTTTGTTGTTGGGGTTTTTTGTATGTTTGTTTGGGTTTTTTTTATAATAGGGGGAATAACATGAGCTTCTTACCTGCAAATCAACTGCCTTCTCCCTTCAGCCCATTAACCCTTTTCTGTACTAAAAATCAGATTTTTGAACAAATGATTGCCAATTATTCTCCATTGTTGCTTTCAAAAGAATCAGAAAATAAATAACAGTACTAGTACCATCAACTTCTGTATAATTTGTGCTGAAAATAGTTAATAGCTTTACAGTTCCTTTATTTCCAATGTCTCTGGAACGACTAGAACATCTTTTACTTAAATTTTGTGTATTAGAAGATTTATTTTAAGTATTCATCTAGTAAAAAGAACTGCTTTAATTCTATTATCATGTGATATTCAGGCTTATCTCCACATTTGAAGCAGCTGTTTTGAAGATGTTATAAAACCCAGCTGCACCAAATTTGTGTAGTATGATAGGAAAGTTGAGTCTCAGAAACTCCTTGGCACCTATGTCTTCTGCCTCCATTTTTTTAATCCTTGTATGAGTTATTGGTCCAGATCTTCGGCTGGAGAATTTTCTTCAGGTATTATGTCTTTCTTACAACCAGTTCCTGTTCTGAAGTAACAAAATCTCCCTAGTTTTTACCCTCTCTCAGCTTCATCTACAAAGACAACTTCTAGTTGTGCTAGCATCTGTGCCCTTTAGAAAAGCAATTATGTAACACTATGGAATATTTATTGCTCTGTTAGAATATACTATAACTTGAAGTTAATTCTGCCTAATTTACAGTCAATGTGCCCCTCCATGCAGTACCTCTGTCTTTGTACTGTTTTTTATCTACTCACTGTGGGTTTCCTGGTCAGTCATTCAGATATTTTTTTATTTTTTCCCCCCAGAACTACTTGTCAGACTGTGTCCTTACAGCAAGGATTTCCAAAGTGAGTGACTGCTTTCTACTGCCAGGATGTGACCCATTTCATGAAGAAGTACTATTCCTACTGCTAGAAGTGCCGACATTATTTCAATTCATGTCAGCAAGTACTGAGTAAGCCTGGTCATCTGTAATTCTTGATTCCTTGAACCCCATTACAAATTAGAGGTCTCCAGTTTTCTCCTGCATCACAGCAGGTGTTCAGCTCACAGAAGGGCTCTTCATGTACCAAGAACGAGAAGGGATCTAGCTGGGGAGCACCAGGCAGATAAACCAGAAGGCAGAAGTCAGCTTCCACTGAGTGCTCTTCTAAGCAAGGACAGCATGAAGCTCGCCCAGCACTGGCCCTTAGGCATGGTAAGCCTACTCTGCTGGCAGAGAGCCTCCTCAAAATCGACTTCTTGACACAGGAGAGGTCAATCACTAGCTGTTCTTAGCCACCAACTCATATGAGCAAGGAAAACATACAACAAAACAGTTATTCTTCAGAGATATTTTCAAGGGTTAGATTCTCCCACTCACCCACAACAGGTGAGCTGTGTAGAAATCCTCTATTCTCCTAAGCCATCAGCTGCTTCTCATCATTACACCTTTTACCTGTGAGAAGATATTTCTATTTATTAGGGGGTTCAGGGGAAGAGAGGGTCTCTCCAAGTTACTAGCTTGCATTTTTTTCATGATGGATACAGATAAAGGGCTTCTATCATGCTCCACAGTTCTCACCAGAGTGAGAGGCAGAGTGACACTGCTTTCTACCTTGTTTTTCTAAGGCAAGTTATTAACACATTTTTCTCCTATTAATCTCTAATGCCATTGCACTTAACAATATTTTAGGAAGCTTTTTTCACAATGAGCTTGTTTTCTGTCAATTATTAGGTCAATTTCAGGCAAATATTAGATATCCCTCACACAATATAAAATTGGATCTTATTTATAAACAAAAGACAAAAAAGGTGAGAGGGTAGGCAAGTACTCTCTTAAGCAAGTCAGTCTTGTTAACAAAGTTTCATTTCTGAAAATAATAGTAATTTTTATGTTACAGATGCAAATATGGTTCTCCATTACAGAGGAGGAAAGGGTCATCTGTAAGGAAATTGACAGGGCCTTACATGTAAAATGTAGTTCATCTGGTTTGTTTTCTCTGTCTGTAAATCAGTATACTTGCATTGGTTAATACATTGGTTCTTGATATATTGTCTCAAACAATGCTCTCATTAAAGAGCAGTTCCACTGAGTTAGATCTGAGTGTATATTAATTTGCTTATCTCTATATATTATCTTATAGCTAGCTCTTTGGAGCTAGTATTACGAATGTTAAATGGAAGATTATTCAAGTATTTACATTCACCCCCTCTTTCTCCACTATCATGTTCTTATTTACAGTGTAATAAAATAATGGCATAAATATTGAGGAATTATTTTTACAGAGTTTTTTTTTCTATTTACTTGATATTTTTAAATGGCTTGCCCACCTGCCTTCGGTTTATACATAGTCATTTTGGCTGATTACTTAATATACTGTATTACATTTAGAAAAACTCTCTGGTAACCATAGTAACTATTTTTGATTAGGTACAGCTGAGCACATGGGTTCATTTTAATATAGGTGGAAAAAAATAGAAAAATTATCTTGAAAGCTTCTGAAATCATTTGGGTTATTATTGGCTTTCATTTCAGGCTCAACAGAGAAAGAACTGCTCATAGGCTCTCTTTCTTGCTTCTAATGATGGTTTGTTTTTTTCTTTTCTCCTTTTTTAAACTTAGTAGGATGTAAAGGATTTATATAAAAGTTTTTGGAGGTTTTCCAAGGCAGCTTGTCTTCCTGAAGGTAAAAATCTACTTATGATAAGATTTACCTAACCAGGAGTAACACTGCAACATTCTTGTATTCTCTATTATACCAGAGGGAGCGTGGCCTTTCATAATTCAATTTCCCTTACACCCTGTGATGGCTTGGCCCAAAATCTTTACAAGGCAGTAGAGACAGGGCTGTAATAATTCAAAGAAGAGCAAAGATGGCCAGAGGAAGAAGTATGAGTCTCACTTACCTCTCCTTTATTTTTATGGAGATTTTGAAGACTATTTCCTGATGTCCAGGTACACAAAGTGTTTTCTAGGACAGGCATGTCCAGAAAGAACTCCTGATGTCTTTTTGTTGTTGATCCTGTGGTACCTCAGTCATGCTGGTGATCAGAGACAGAATAGAAAATACCTGCTTCTCTCTAAAACTATTGGTTCAGCATGCAACCATGAACTGACATAATGTCATTCTGATCAGAAGCACATAAAAAACTTTGTGAAAGAGAGACAACTGAATCTCACAGATCTGTGTTGTCTCCTGGTGACATCCTCAGGTGTCCTGTGTGTATGTCCAGCACTCCAGCATTCATTCAGGACAAAGCCCAGGTCTTTCAGTACAGCTCACAATCACATTTCATTTTTTTTTCCTGTGAATCAGAAGTCACAGTGCAAGTTAATACACATCCAGCTAACCAGAGCCTGAAGCTGTGATGGTAACTACAACAAAGTAATCTGAAATACTTGGCTGGTGATGAGCTCAGTGATGAGACTGGATAATATCCCTCTTCAGAGAAATCAGACTTGCATTCCCATGGGCTTCTCCTCATTAATTATGTCATACAATGATGGAGGATGTGTTGGTATCATTACCTTAATTAGTTGGAAAACATTTTTGAAATCTGTCAATATTTCTCACTCACCAAAAGCATGAGAAATGTTGTGACTGTCTCTGTAGATAGTTGTATAACACATTTTACAAATGTTCTGGGTTTAAAAATTTTTTTTGGTCTGTCAGAGCATTATTTATTCAATCAGTCTTTTTCAGTCTTCAAACGAATCTAGTTATTATTCCAAGAGTTAATAATAGTATCTGTTTCTTCTGTCCTTTGTCCTGCTGCAAAGGACAGTGCTCTATATTAACCTCTGTGATGCCTAGTGTTGAGCTTTTTATATCAAAAGAGCTTTTATTATTTAGAAGAATGCACTTCCCTGCAGACAAAACAACCCAAGGCTATTTTGCCTCATGTTGTGATTAGCAGTGACCAGTTGTGGCCTCTAATCAGTAATCCATAATTTTTACTATCCCATGGCCTGGGCTGTCTGTAAAGCCCCATCTGCCTGAGAGAAATCTTCCCTCTGTCTCTTGCCTTTGTAATACTTCAAATAGTTGCTGTCTTGCAATGGTTGGGAATAAACCAGCAGCCTTTCACACAGTTGTGACTACTTTTCTTCTGCTGAGTGAAAATGATTGATTTGCTTGATCACCCACTCAAAGGCAGACACAACTTTTCTATTCATGTTTTACAAAAGTAAAAGCAGAGTGAAAAATGTTATGAGAGGCACATCTGAGGGTAGACGTTAATCTGCATAGCTCATTGCTGGAATTGGCTGCTGCTCTAATGAGGTATGGGGTCCTCAATGGACTGCAGGGACACAGCTAACACACCATGGTGCTCATCATGGGCTGCAGGGGAATCTCAGCTCCAGTGCCTGGAGGATCTCTGCCCCCTCCTTCTGCACTGATCATAATGTGTAAAGAGTGGTTGCTATAATATTTTTCATCCCTTTCTTCTTTGTCTGAAATTGCTTCTGGAGAATAACTTTTCCCCCATCTTAAACATGTTATCCCAGAGGCACTACCGCCATTGTCAATGGGCTCAGCCTTGGCCAGCAGCAGGTCTGTCTTGGAGCCAGCTGGCCCTGGCTCTGTTGGTGTGGTGGTGCATTGCCTGCTCTTCTCCCTGCCATGCCACACTGTGATGTGAGAAATGCTCATTAGACCTTAGCCTTGATGTACGGCACTTGGGCTAAGCCCCTCTTGGGCTTATCAGAAACACAGAAACTAGGAACTTATGCTGTCTAATGAGCTCCTGTTTTTAATGAACAGTCTTGGAAGCTTATTTTTCTTGCCTGAATAACAACCCAAGGAGAATTTTTGTCTTCAAACCTTCAAAGGCCGTTATCAACCTGAATTGCAGCCAGGATAGGAAGTTTACATGACTAAAGCCCACCCTCATGTGACCCTGTACATAGCAGTCCAAAGTGAGACCCTTTGAGCTCTCCTGGAGCATCATCTGTGAGCAGCAAACCCCCCCTGTGTGGGGCCTCTCAGTCAGTGATCTCTCAAGTCTGCTGTACCTAAAGGATCACTGAATGATGGTGCTGGATCCTGGCCTGATACCCCTGACAGCTTGAAGTCCAGCCCTTTGCTCACTGAGAAGATGCAGAGGCATCCAAAGTGAGTATTTCACCAAGTCTGAGGGGAATTTTTCGCAGGTATATACCTTGTATAGATTGTGTCTGTGGGTAACTGTGAATATGCTGAAAAGAATGTAGTAAGAATATTTTACTAGATTCTTAAGTGTCTTAAATGTGTAGTAAGTCAGAACTGTGAGTTACTGTTGTGACGCAGTAAATTCTATATGAATACTTTTCTAAATTGTTTAACTTGTCAATTAAGTGTAGTTAAGTTTAAGTGTAATTAAATGTTGTTGGACATTTAGGCATAAACTGTTGGTCAATTCTGGGCTCAATTTAGCATGGGATCTGCTATGAACCTTGGAATGTAGCAGGAGGGTATTCCATATTTCCTTTTATCTTAATGCTTTCCTATTGTTCTCTCTACCTTTGCTGCATCACCCAGTTACTTTCAGGTTTAGTTTGATTTCATTTGATTGAGTTGGGTTTATTTTTTTGTTTGTTTTTTGTTTTTTTGGTTTTTTTTTTTTTTTTTTTTTTTTTTTCCTTTATGTGCTTTAACCATCTAGTTAACTGGCAGAGTGAACCTTGCCAAAGAGCTTTTTTGCCCTTTCACTTTAATATAAACCTGTTTTGGCCAGTACTCTTGTTGGTGATTCTTTAAGCAACTTTAAAGTGTTCATTCGGAGCAGCTGCACACAGGAGAAGCTTCTTCTCAAAAGTTAGCCCTGCTGCCAAAACATGGCCATACAAACCCCTTGCCTCTGTGATCCACATATTTAAATATTATCATTAAAATCCAGATTAATCACACAATCTTCACAAGATTCCTTCATGTTAACAAAACAAAAAAATCCACTCATCAAAATAACATCAATATTGAAAGAAGACAATTGGCACAGAATCTACCTCTCATCCCTTCCCCACAATTATAAAAACAGAAATTGCCCATGATCCTTCCACTCTAACATTTTTCAGCCCATGTCTGTTACATCTCCCAGTTTCTATCCTTATTTAAAATTCCTTGGGCACCATGTTATATGTCAAAAAAGACTGTTTGTGGTTGACCCTGATTGGATGCTAGGTGTCCACCAACATGCTCTGTCACTCTCATCCTCAGTAGGTTGGCTATTACATGGGGGAGCCATGTGTTTTGTGGAATAAGTGGTTGGAGACAGGGATGACACACACACACCTCAGAGCTTCATGTGACAGCAGCGAGCTTTATTGTTCGGAGACTTCTGATACAGAGAATTCAAAACTCTCATGTCTAGATAGCTCATTGGTCTCACTTTAACACTGCCCAGCTCCCAGATCACTGAGATGTCTGCAGCTTAGGGTGGAACGTGATTGAGTGAAGCCCAGGGCTGGTTTATGGAACCAGGCTGGGTTTCTTATTTATAACCAAATTAATTGCCCAGTACAAGCCAGCTTGTACTGTAACAGATGGGGGCACAAAATAACTCAGCAGGGTTTTTCCATCTTAAGATAAAGGTGGGTTACTAAAGCAAAAAGTCACGTGTATGTGTAGGCAAAGGAAATACCCAAAAGGTGTTATTCTTTACTTCCTGTCAGCAAGTACTGTCCAGCCACTTTCTGGGAAACAGGGCTTCAGCTTGTGTAGCTGTTGCTGCAGAAAATGAATGTTGTAAATAACAAATGTCCGCTCTCCTCATTCCTCCTCTCTCTTAACTTGTATATCTGAGCAGTGATGACATGAAATGGACCAGTGTGGGTTGGCTGCCCTGTCCATGTCCCCTCCCATGATCTCGCCCACACACAGCCTGTGTGTGTGAGGACTGATAGTTTAAGTGCCACTGCAGATGCTGTGTTAGCTCTGCCAAGTACCACAAAAACATGGGCATATCATCAATACCTTTCCAGCTACCAATGCAAATACATCACTGTAGAAAATGGGGAAATTTAACTCCATCTCAGCCAGATCCAATACAGTGTCCAAGGAGCTACTAGGGAACAAAGCTGCATTGTTAGTTACTGAGCTTTGTTACCAGAAATCTATTTTTTCAGGGCTGAAATATGTATTCATGCTCTTTTATCAAAATCTATAACTCTGTTGAAAGGATCCACAGGCAGTTTTATATTAGTCTTTGGATTTGTTCCACTCATTAGCTCAAAAGGACAAGATAATTTTCAGTACTTTTGAAAGAAAGGAAGACCCTGTTGAAAATGGAAAGGCATTGTAGCAACTTGTTTTTATTAGAAAGTACAGGATGAAGACAAAAACTATATTATATATATGTGCTGCATATTGTGCTTTTAGGAAGTGATATTTTGCTTATTTTAATGATGTATGGTAGGACTTTTTATTATCCTTTAAATGAGCAGTTGAGTAAAGTGTTATTAGGAATACAGAAAAGAGCAACTGAATACAGAAAAGAGAGAATTTTTTGCCAGGATCTAAAAAGACAGAAAAAAAGGCATTACAGACTGGAGTATGGGTTAAGCAGTTTACTATTATAGTTCATCAGATTTGAACTTTTCATTGGCCATGAAAATAACATCAACTTTTGGTACTTATTTCTAATATGCTAGTATTGTCTGACTCTATAATGCTGTGTATTAAAAAAAAAAAAAGAAAAAAAAAAAAGGGGTTGGATTTGCTAATATGGTTCTAGGTGTTAGGACAGAAACTAAATAAGAAAAAAAAGCCTAGCATCAGAACTAAAGAAAGTGTATTTTTATATTCTGAAAACAATGAAAATAGACTAAAAAAAGTAGATGCAAGCACTGTGAGATATTATTTCTGAGGGCTCTAAAGAATCAGAATCAGTATACAATTTTGTGAAAAGTGTAACTTTCCAAAACAAAACAGTGCAACTTTGCTAGAGATAATTGGACCATTCATAATTATGTGCAGTGATTCAGTTACTGGAATATTTCTAGAGTTGTCTTAAATTGTTTGTAAACAGCTCAACTGGAGAAAGTTTTAAGTGTACTAATTGTAGGCTAAGATTTTTCTCTTGTGGGATTCCTTTAACTTTCAGCACTGTATCTGTATGACCATAGCTGTTGATGGCAAAGATGTTGCTATCATTTTAAATGGGGTCTTCTCATGCTGCAGGACAACAGGCCTTGTGGCAGGGAGCTCAGAGCATAAGCATCTAGTGAGACAAGAGGTGCAAACTCTTCATTTTTTTCATAATGTTTGTGATGTTTTCCTTCACTGCTGGCACATTGTTGACTGAACAAGAAAAATAGTCTTCAACATAGACTTAATGCAACAAAGCAGGGTCCCTAAATGCACTGTACTTCTCTGTGATTCTCTTGTGCTTTCTATTCCATAAGCAGAAATACAAATGTTCCTGGCTCTTCTTGCCTTCACCTCTTCCAAACTGCCTGTACCCAGTGGTTAAATTGCTCATGCTTTCCTGAACAGAGCCTGAAGATTCTGCTGGTAATGATCCAGAGGTATGTCAGAGGCCATCTACTGCCCAGGAGCAAATTATCAGCATGGTCTCTCTGATTTCAGCTCCCTCTTGGGTCTGGCTGGGTTAAGACCCTACCACATATGAACAGAGCCATTGGCATTCAGGTCTGACTCCCAGATTTTGCCATGGGGTGAGAGATTGGCCGGGATAACAATCCTTGTATCTCCTGGATTGCTCTGTGGGGCCCTGTGTAGCTTTGCATGGTGCAGAAGTTTCTTTAATTGCTACAGAAAGTACTGCTTTTGTCGCCTTGATTTTAGTAGCCTGTTGTTTTCTGTGGGTTGGGCTGAGACAAGGACATGTTAGCAAACAGTTCTAAGTATGCTCAAAAGAAGCTGTTCCAGCCCCAACTCTGGCAAAGAGCAGCAGTGAAATGATAGCATACATTTTATGTGAAGGTCTTACTGAATAGCTTCTTGTGTTATTCAACCACCTTGTGTTATTTTGCACCTTTGTAGGTTGCAAAATGCAAGCAGTACAGACTGAGGGTAAGGAGGATGGCAATACAAGCCTAGCACTTGCAAAACAGTTTTGTTTCCTGGTTTGACCATGGATTTCATCAGTCCATCTTCCTTCAGAGGAACTTTCAGTTTTTGATTGCTTTTAGTCTTTGGAATATTGTGAGAATAAATACTCTGCAGTATTTTTCGGTACCTAAATTGGAAAGTTAAATTCACACCATAAATATTAATGCCTGAAGTACATTACTATTTACTTCTGATTTGATTTTTTTCTATAATCATCATATTGATATGAGTGGTGCTGTGATTTCTGAGAGGTTGGAAAAGAATCTCATAGGAACTCAACAGTAATTTATTAGTCATTGGGACTGTTTTTCAAATATTAAAATTTAGGTGTCTAGGTAGGGTTTTTGGGGGATTTGTCTTGTTTAACTGCAGGGGAAAACACACTTTCAACACTCAGCTGAAAAATTTCTTAATTCAATAGAACTCATTCCTTTGTTTACAACAGTCACTAACAGGCCTTTGGGAAGAGATGTCAGTATTAACAAGTGCTAATATTGAAAACTTTTGTTTACCAGGTGTGAATTTTATGAATGTATAACAGTGTTAAATCGTGTATGAATAGCAGGTTGTCTCAGACTGAAATAAGCCTTGGTGGACAAAATGCTGCCTCCATCTCATGTCAGGTGGGCTGAGAGCAGCCCAGGGGATGGTACATCATGGATAACAAATACCTGCTGGCTTTGCCCTGACTCCTCCACCTGCAGGATCACCTGCTGAACCACACTGAACACGACAAATGAAATTAAACTTGGATGAAATCAGCTGCTAAAAACTATTGCTTTTGGCTCTTCTCCTGTTTCTTTTGAAAATTCAGTGGTTTTTAATCCTGTGGCCCGTAGAGCCCATCAGAGGAAGCATCCTTGGAGTTAACGAGTCAGGGAAAAGCAATTAAAGAAAGAGTCTGTTGGCATTGCCTCTCTAAGTTCCTGCCACTTGCTAAGTGGTGGCCTCCAGCTGACAGGAAAATTCTAAGGTTTTCACATATCAGTAGATTTGGAAATGCTTTGTAAATCACTGGCAAAGCCCCATCAGAGGTCAGAGGGTGCTGTGTCAGGTTGTCTCTCTGATGAGCCACTTAAGAGTGTTCCCAAACTTGGAACTGGTTTTGTCCCTTTGATTCTCCTCTGCATGGGCATTTCTTTTTGGCTGAGATAGCACACACAAAAAAAGCTGCATATTTAGGCATGCCGCACTGGTGGATTGGATGCCATTCAATTCAGCAAGCTAGTCTTTATCCCAATTTATGCTGTAACAGCTGGGAACATAAAACTACTTTAATGGCGCTTTATGAATTTTATGAATATTTAATAATGAAAGTGATCCCCTTCTTTTTAGTAAGAATAAGAGAAGTAGTGTGTGAACATATAAAATGTGGTTTTCCTCTTGAGAAGTAGTTTTTTTGAGGGCCTATTCAAATTTCATTTACATCTTGTGAAGTACTGCTCAAAGGCAGCAGATTCAAGAATTTAACATTATTTATATAATAAAGTGGATAGTATCTTCATGGAGAATTGGGGTAGCTATCCATCTAATAACTTTAAAAAATCATGGTTTGTTATAACAGCAGACTGGATCAGAAGGAATGCAAATTACAGAAGTTAAGATCATGAGACCTTGAGCATTTGCTTTGATAATGACAGTGCATAACAGTTTCAGAAGTTTTATGTTCAAAATATGGAGATGTAGTCACTGGCAATTCTCACTGGTGTCAGGTTTGAGGTTGCCTCCATAATAAAATTCTGTGGTATGAAGCTTTGTGTTGGACCTTTATTCTGAGTGATAAGTTTTGGAACTTCCTCTTAAAAATGTTTATTGTTCCTGCGAACACAAATATCCAGAAGAAAACTGGCCAAGACTTTGTGTTTCATCATCAGAAAAGTATTGCACTGTCTCAAATTTATGCTTGGTTGAATTGTAGTAGGGATATGCTGTAATTTCAGCAGAAACTGACTAGAGCAGGGCCATTGAGAGGGCAATGCAGCTGAGCTGAGGCAAAGAAAAATGCTGTGGTCTTCCCAGAGAAATATGAGGAATATGAGAAAGAATTGGGGTTTTTTGTGTCTCATGGAATTAATTTTTTTTACACTTGGAGGCTAATACAGACACTTCCAGGTGAAACATGTCTCCTTTTCAACATCTTATGCTGACTTTTAAGGAGAAACAAAACCGTCACATTTATTGCATATTGAAAGTGCAATATTTACAATGTCGAAGCTAGGAAAAGGTTATTTTCCTCTAATTTGAACATGTACATTGGCAGAATTTATATCATACCCTTCTGCCTTATATACACTTTATTTAAGTATACTAAATAACTAGTGAGGAACATTTGATTTTAATGTGACATTTATTGAGAGGGTGGCATGAATTGCAATACACAGACTTTGGCTAGGTACTCCATGTGCTTTGGCAGGTCTGCTTTATTATGGTAGATGTGTCAATGAATTATGTTCAGATAAATTAGTGTTGTGGTTTAGGGAGGTTATTCTCCAATTTAGAGCTCTCACTGAAACCTTCTGAACTATGTGCTGCTTGCTTAGTCTCCCTAGTCCCTGCATTGGGATGAAGAGGAGAATTGAAGGCTCATAAGGTATAGAACATGGGTTGTGATAAGAACAGCTTACTAGACACAGTGATGAAATAAGAAATGAAGGGTAACAGCAGGAAAATGAATGACAGCATACAAGAGAGGCAGACAATTCTTCCAGGTGAGTGCTCACCACGCAGAACCTGGCACTGCACCACCCCACCTGGCCAGAAGGGACCCCTCCTCCCCCACCCTCGGTGGATGGCTTGGGGTGGTATAGGATGACCCCTGGGCTCTGGCCAGGCTTTTCCTGGCTACTGCAAAAATCAACCCTCTCCTGGCCTGATGCAGGGCAATGGGATATCTCAAATATCTTGCTCCTAAATACTCTATGGATCTAAGAACTCATAAATATGGTATTATATTTATTGAAGTACCTTCATTTCTGAAAATAGACATCTTCAATCTTTGCTAAGAATAATCCTATCAAAAATCCCACTCAGTTACACACTTCCTCACAAACATGTTTGCTTCTTTTTAAGTTCTTCATATTTTATTCTTCCCTATAGGAATTCTGATCAGAGAAAAAAAAATCTGGGAGCCACTATGAAAGAAATACTTCCAGGGCTTTCGCAAACTTCTTTACTTTGGGTTCTTTACTTTGGGTTTTGTTTTTTGGTTGTTTTTTTTTTTTTTTTTTTTTTTTTTTTTTGGTTTTTTTTTTTTTTTTTTTTTTTTTTTTTGGTTTTTTTTTTTTTTTGTTAGTTTGTTTTTGTTTTTTTTTTTTTTTTTTTTTTTTTGTTTTTTTTTTTTTTTTTTTTTTTTTAATTTTTTAGATTTTTTTTTTTTTTATTTCTGTGACTCTTCTTAAATTTTAGTTATGGCAAGGCCCCAGATGAATGACAGTTTTTTTTCTTCTATGTGTTTAAATATTTCTTTATTTAATCTTGACCCAGGTTTTAGTTTAAATACTATCTTGTACCAAGTTTACTGTAATTTTTGCACAAACCATATAGCAGAAAGAGAAGGTTTTTCTTACACAAATGTGAACATCCTAAAAGATTATTACGAAGATTATTTTCCTCAGGTAGCCTCAACAAAAATAAGTTTACAGGAACACTGTCCAAAGATTTTGCTTAATAAAAAAAATCATTAGGAAAAGAAAAATTATTCCAGGGAGTACAGAAAAATCAGAATTTAAATGGAAGACTTTTTAGGCATTATGAAAAATATCAGATTAATATACACAGGGAATTAAAAATTGTTGCAGATTTGTGTCAGGTGTGATCACACAACCAGTGACTTGTTGAGCCACTACTCCAGACTAACTGTAAGATTAGGAATTTAAATTTTCCTCTGAATAGAACTTGCTTAAAATGAGGAATATAAATTTTCTGTCATTGCACGTGCTGAAAAAAGGTGTTGCTGGTTTGTCATCCCATGAATTAATAGGAAAATAATGAATAATAAAGAAAAATCCTTCCCACCAGGTACTTAAGTCATCTTTGTCTTGGGTTTCCTAAGTTCCTTCAAATGAGACCTCACTTTTACTCCAAGCTTCAAGCAAAACTGTCTCAGTTTGTTATGTACTTTTGGATGGGACCACAGCCAATTTCCAGACAGATTCAGAGTTCAGCAATGTCTCAACTCAAAGGGTCTTGATGCACCTGAGAAGCCAGGACTACCCTGGTTGGCTAGATTTAGGCCTTGATGAGCTCTGTACAACATTTGCAGCAGCAGTTCTTGCACCTATGTCAGAATTTCCAAACAGCAGGGCAACTGTGGCTCCTAGAATACCTGCAAATCTTTGATTTTCCCAGAAATTCTGCCTCAAATCTCTTGAGAGGGTAAAGAAAGAAGCATTACTTTTCTGAAATATGTTCCAGCAGACATGTTGGGAAATAATGTTAGCTCTATAGCAGGCATTTTGGAGCTACAGGCAGAGAGAATATAAAACCTCTTTGCTTTCCAACCACCTCTCTAAAAGCTCTTTTACAAGATTTTTTTTCCCCCAGGACGTATTATGTGCATTATGCAGACCTCAGCCTGTATTTGATGTGTTCTGTCAGAAGAAAAATGATCAACGCCAAAAACGAACGATGCCAAGTTATTCTGTGGAGTTGGCTCACAGGAGTGTTACACTTATTTTCTGGGAGCCTGGCACTTTTGAATGCAAATGCTAGGTGGATTTATTTTTTTGCTCATGTGCATGCATATACACATACACAAGGAATAGTTTTCGAGTAACTCTTAAATACTAGCAACCACATTTCATTTCAGAACCCTTAGAGTGGGAGGCAGAAGTGGCTCATGTACTAAGGGAGACAAAATGCTGTGAACTAGGACAGCTCTTTCCAGAAAGCTTGAAAAGGAATAGCGTGGGTCCTGCTCCTCCCCAGCCTGGTGTGGGATATTCCTACAAACTACCCCTCCTGTGTTGGACAGAGGAGAATGCTGACAGTGATGAGAGTGCTGTCCCTTTCTCCCCCATTTGATATGTGGGGCTCTTTTCTTATATTTGGGGAAAGTAAGAGGCAGGGGACAAAGGGAGAAGCAGCAGTAGCACACAGCTCAGATGAGCAAATTACTAAAATGTTGACAGCTTTGTTCTAGTAGCACCAAGAATAAAGACAACTGTACTGGAGAGGATCTCACAGAGGAGAAACAGACCAAAGTTACCAGAGTCAGTGATGTAGAAGGAAGAAAATAGGTAGGACTAGAGGGAGGAGAGAGCATGAGCAGCAGAATTCATGTCCTGTGGGAGAGTCAGTGCAGGGGAATGGTAGGCAGGAGTGTGAATGTGTCAGCGGGGGAGAGACGTGTCCTCCCATTTTAGCTTGTTTGCATCCTTCTGCAGTGTCAGTCACTGGTAATTTTCTGCACCTAAAAACCAAAAGTTGACCATTTAATCATGGTTTTGCTATAATTATCTCTTTTAACTAATTCACGCTTGGAGTGATTTGTTTGTATTTACTATAACATTTTCTGCAGCCGCTACTATAGATAGCTTTAAATAATAATTCTAAGTCCTTAGTGAATTAACAAACAGTACAATGCTCTGAGAACTTAGTCACAGATGGTGCTGCAGAAATATTTCACAATGAATAATTTATCCATCAGACAAATATAGTGTTCCTGGCAGGTTCATGAACAGATATTGAAATAATTATTTTTTTTAAATTATTCACTATTTTTTTCTAGCAAGGGGTCCTCTGCATCTGGTACATTACTGGTTTCTTCCAATATCTGATATGTGTTTTTTGATCCATTGGGAGTTTTGGAAAATACTGACTGCTCTTTCTGATCCCAGGTAGCCAGGTGGTTACTGCCTTGAAATATGCTGTATTGAGAACCTGTCTACCTGATAGTGCCAGATGAGAGGAAGATTAGATGGGTATGTCTAAAAAGAGGAAATGAAAGAAAAATCCACAATACAAATGATGAGAGTACATCCTAACATGTTAGGTAAGCATGATTTTTAAAACAGATTTTATTTTCAAAATACACTATGTAAGAAAAATTTGTAGTGCCTGGTCTTTTCAAAATGAGGAAAATTTTTGAGATAGATCATTATTTATTAATACAGATTATCTCAGTTCCCAGAAAATTATTTGATAGGCTCAAAGCAATGCTATGCATGTCTGGCTTCATAAGCGAATTCTATTCTGAGTTAAAGACTTATTTCAAAATAAGTCTTTAACCTCTCCCAGGAGGACGGTTTGTATTCTAAGACAAATATTCTATTTCACTGACTACAATAGTAGTAATCTGTTAACCTCTTAGGCAGCACAGCAGTGAGGCCTCATAAATAAAGCTGCAAAAACTGATGAAAACATAAAAAAATAATAAAAGACTCACAGACACTGCTAAAGAACTTGTTCAGGAAATGGAAAGCTCTTTTCAAGGTATGTGAAAAGACAGATAATGAAGTTTGAGGTTTTTGTATAAATGCAGAATAAAACCATGCATTGAAAAGGAATTGGTGAAAGCTAGAAACTAAAATACCCTAAATGATGTCTGGGACTCTGCTTTAGTAATACATAGTAGGCTCGGTCTGTCTCAGTCACACAATCTGTCAGACTACTCAGCGAGATGAAAGTGTGCACATTTGCAGTGTCTTGTTGTCATATTGAGGTTATCTCACTTTTTTATCTGGATAGTGCTGTAAGGAGATATATGTTCCACCATGCAAGTCCATGGGCCTTTTATGCTACTACACAACTGTTGGAGCTCATTTTACATTTTAACAACAGCTTCTAAGATTCAAGTGCTACCTAGCCCACTTTCTTGGCTAGGGTATCTAGACATTGCCCTTCTGCTGTGGTTCCTCTGGCTCCACTGCATGCTAAAGACTGGAGGTTGAACAAGGGGGCTCTGCTTCACAATGCTGTGGAGGCTAAGCCAAGGGAGTTCTTTCTCAGGGTACTGGAGTCCTCTGCATACTTCTGCACCCAGTTAAGCTGAGCAATAGAGAAATGTCCCTTGAAGTCAGTGCTTCTTACAGAGGATTTGTTCAGCCTCGCCGGTAGAAACTGCACCCTCTGAGCTGATGCCAGAATGAGAGTCGTGTGTTTCGTTGTGGTGGTGAAAATCTACCAGCTATTTTCTACTTCTTCAGCTGCTGTGTCCAGCTAGAAACAAGCCCTGTAAGCTGAGGAAAACCCCAGTCACGTGGTGAGAGCATCAACAGATGCATTCATATTCAGAACAGAGAGGACACGGTTTAAAAGGAGAAGCAAGTAAGCCTCATGATGGATGATAGTCATGTCTGGCACATGGAGGGCAAATTGTTTTCTCAACTTGTTCCTAACAAAGACTTTAATGAAGTAGATCTAGGAGAGGGCTCTAAATTAGGAGAGGGCTGTAGCCAATTACTGTCTTTTCTAGCCACAATACAGGCATGAAAAGTCATAATTTGAAAAGTCTTCTATGGAGAACATCTTTAAAGTAAACCAGTCAATTTTGGTAATGTTTGAATTACATGAATTGAAATGTAATAAGTGCAATAAAGTTTCTTAGAAATATTTTTAAAATGTATCCCTTTTCAAAATTGCTGGGTCTGGGAGGTTGCATTTCTTAGCATGGCTTTTGAAAAAAACTTTTATTTCCACCCATTTTTGAAGAAAGCCCATGAATTCTCATGCAGAAGGTCTGGTCTACCTGCTTCTTTGTGCTTTAGAACTTGAGTTTGTGGGCTAAATTGATTAGAAACTATTCCAGCGAGCATGTTTCTGAGAAATGTGAAGAAACAATGCATAGTAGGTTGGGTAATTAGGTCACAATTCAAAACATCCAAATCTATAACTGTGTCTCATTTTAGGTGGTGATACCCTTAGAGAAGAAAAAAAGAAAAAGCTGTTCCCCAGTGGGCTGGAATTGATTTTAAAGCAGAAAAACACAGTGCTGATGACAAAATGGTCATAAATGGGGTAGAACAGAAGTGATAGATGAGAACAAAAGAAAATGGCAGCTCTAATTTTGGGGGAATAAAAACATGTGTTTTCTATCAGGACATTCAATTAAGATTTCTTCCAAAACTGTTGAGCTCTGGTCTGTTTGAAAGCCTGGTATGGAACAACCAAAAGCACAATAGGAAGAGCCTGGCATTTCATCACTGGAATGACATGGGAACTCTATAGAAAACATAGTAACTCTGCAGTCTTTGGCAATTTAGACCTAATTCATCTCTGTGGATGAGAACACTGCATGTGTTCTGGACATACATTTGCACTCCAGGATTAGCCCAGCTGTAGCCTTGTAGCCTGGTAAATGTGGATTTATTGTCACTAATATAGAGGCAGCAGGTTAAGCTAACCCAACAAGGTCTCAGGCTTTTTCTGAACATGGCTTGAGTGCAGCTTTGCTTGAGCCTGGTTAGTTATTGCTGAATTTTTTTTTTTCCTAATGTTTGGATGGCTAGTGCCTAAATTTTACTTATAATCATGTGATATAACCTAGTTTTAGACAGCTAGTAACAAGAACTATTCTGTGTAGAATGAAATATTTACCACAGAATCATAGAGCAGCTTGTTTTTGAAGAGACCTTCAAAAGTCATTTCACCCAACCCCTCTGAAATTGACAGGGGCATCCTCAAATACATACACCTGCTCAGAGGCCTATCCAACCTGACTTTGAATGTTTCCAGGGATAAGGCATTTGCCATCTCTCTGAACAATTTGTTCCAGTGTTTTGGCAACCCTTATAATGACAACTTCATCCTTGTATTTAGACTAAATCTACCCTCTTTCAGTCTAAAATCATTACCCCGCACCGTGTCACAACAGCCCATGTTAAAATCTTGTCTCCATCATTCCCTGGCAGGGAAGAAGAATGGGCTGTCTGAACAGGGAGCTTTTGCAGGAAAATGAAGAGACTTTCTGGCCTATGGAAGGAGGGGCAGGCAAGAAAAGTACAAGTATGTTGCTAGGTCTTGTAGAGAGAAAATGAGAAAGGTCGACTCATCTAGAGCTCAATCTGGTCACTGCTGTGACAGATAATGAAAAGTGTTTTTGCAAAAACATTAATAGTAAAAACAAGGCCAAGGAAAGTCTTCATCCATTATTGGATAAAGGAGGAACACTGTCACAAAGGATGAGAAAAAGTCTGAGGTACTTAATGCCTTCTTTACCTCAGTCTATAACTGCAAGACCAGTGATCCTCAGGGCTATCAGTCCCCTGACCTGGTAGACAGGAACAGGGAAAAGAAAAGCAGAAAATCAGGAGGAAGTAGTTACTGACCTGCTGAACCACAAGTTTAGACGCTCATAGGTGAGACCAGATGGGATTCATCCAAGGGTACTGAGGGAGGTGGCAGAAGAGCTCGCCAAGCCACTCTTCATCTTTTATCATCAGTCCTGGTAGACCAGGGAGGTCCCAGGTGACTGGAGACTGACCAATGGTTACATCTACAAGAATGGCCAGAAGGAGGATCCAGGGGAATACAGACCTGTCAGCCTTGGTGTTATGGAACATTATGCAACAGATAATTTTGAATACTTTTGCACTCTAGGCATGTAAGACAACCAAGAGATCAGGCCCAGCCAGCATTGGTTTGCGAATAGTCAGTCCTGAGTATGCAGCCTGACCAACCTGATCTTCATTAATGAGCAGGTAACCTGTTAGTTAGTGGATAATGGAGAATCTGTAGATGTTGTCTATCTGGACTTTGGCAAAGCCTTTGACACTGTCTCCCACTGTATTCTCCTTAAGAAACTGTTGGTTCTGGTTTGGATAGGTGCACTCTTCACTGTGTTAAAAACTAGCTGGTTCCAGAGAGTGGTCCAGTTGGTGGCCAGTCACTGGGATTTCCCAGAGCTCAGCACTGGAGCCAGTCCTGTTTAATATTTTTGTTTATTAACTGAATGAGATGATTGAGTGAGGACCCAGAAAGCTGGCAGAAAACACCAAGCTGGCCAGGAGTGAAGGAAGGCTCTGCAGAGGGATTTGCACATTCTGGATTGATGAACCAAAGACAGTGGTGTGAGGTTCAACAAGGCCCAGTGCTGTGTCCTGCACTTTGGTAACAATAACTCCAGGCTTCCAGCCCCTGGCTGGAAGGCTGCCCAGTGCAAAAGTGTTGTATTCCATTTTATTTAAATGGTATGCTCTGTCTCACCCCTCCGAAATGTATGGTACATTCTAAGCCTGTGGTCCTGCCCTGAACCCTCCTGTATCTGCAATCCCATTGGCCCAAGTCTGATTCCGCGCCCACTTCAATTTCCCTCTTAAGCTGTGCTAGGGGATCAGTCTGGGTTTTAGCCCTTCCGCTCTCTCAGCCTCCTCCCCCCTCTTGCCCCCTCCCTCCCCCTTCCCCCCTTTTCCCTCAGTAACTATGCTGTACCCGGGGTTGGGACCCCAAATAAACCTTCATCTGCTCAGCACCATCAGAAGCCGTGTGGAGTCTCCTTGCCTGCCTGCTGCTGCCAGCCAGCTCACAGCCTAGGGGGCCCTCCGGGGACCTCCCCGGGGTGCCCCCACCTCAAAACGCACTGCAACACAAAAGGACCTGGGAGTGCTGGTGAAAGCAGCTGAACATGAGTCACTGTGTGCCCGGTGGCCAAGAAGGCCAATGGCATCGTGGTTTATATAAAAAATAGTGTGGCCACTCTCCCCCTGTACTCGGCATTGGTGAGGCCACACTTTGAATCCTGTATCCAGTTCTGGGTCCCTCATGACACTGAGGTGCTGCAGTGAGTCCAGAGAAAGGCTATGGAGCTGGGGAAGACTCTAGAGAATAAACCATATGAGAAGTGGCTGAAGGAGTTGAGGTTGTTTATCCTGGAGAAAAGGAGTCTCAGGGTTTATCTCATCACTGTCTATAACTGGCTGAAAGACAGTGTAGTCAGGAGGGGTCAGCCTCTTCTCCAAGGTAACAAGTGACAAGACAAGAGGACAGAGTCTCCAGCTGTGCCAGGGGAGGTTCACAGAGTATTTGTTAAAATAAGGATTCTCAGGCATTGGAATGTGCTGCCCAGGGTGGTGGTGGAGTCACTATCACTAGAAATGTCAGGACGAACTGGACGTGGCACTTAGTACTACAGTTTAGTTGACATAGTGGTGTTTAGTCAAAGGTTTGGCTTGATCTTGGAGATGTTGTCTAACCTAAGAGATTCAAAGATTCCATGACTCAAGGACCCTGGTAAGTAGTGTAAGTCCTCTGTAAGGTCTCCACAGAGCCTTCTTAGGGTGAACAACGCCCTGTTCATGGCATGTTCATAACACACAGAGAAGAAGCATGGTGTGATAGCAAATGCCTTGCAAGTGGGGACTTAGTGATAACAGCCTAGGTGTGATGGAATGATAAGCAAGGAAGTACAAAGTGGAAGTGGTAAATTCAGGCTACTATTTTATTTCTTCTGAAATAATTAATATATAATAACAATAATATTTTAAGTCAGTTATTCAGCTGGTAAGGTTTAAATTCTATGGGAAATAAATGTTTTGTTTGCTGTTTTCTCTTTGTGCATGTCTATAATTTGAGTATAGGGAAGTAGCTGTGTCTAAACCTGAGCAGAGTTAACTGGGCCACAGCATTTAAGCCATTTTTAATCTTATGGCTCACTTAAATTGCAACCCTTATATTTTTTGAGCAGGGCCAAATCCAGGCTCATTAGCTCTGCTGCACCACTTTGTTCCTTCCCTGGCAGGATGTCCAGGGTGCTGGGACTTGAGTAGATTGCAGGGGTGACAGACTGGGAAGCACGGGTCAGGAAGTCATGACGACATGGTGGGATAGTGCTAGGTTCCTTGTAGACATGGACATTGAGGTTTGAACCTTTTCTACCCCAGAGGTGTAGAGATCCTTTTTTGGTCAGCACATTGCTGAATCTAAATTTGAGGGGGGTGGAGGAAAGGGCAGGTTCATTTAAGCTTGTCCATGTATTAGCATGATAAAAAATATGTAATATATGGGTCTGCTACCCTACACAGAACATGTCACGCGTTACCAGACACAGCCTTAAGGACTGTCTTTATGAAACTGGGATACAAATCTTCAGAAATTTCAGATCCTTTATGGCCCATTTGATTTAAATATATTCTTTGGGATTTTTTTTTCTTTTTCTTTCATTCCACAGCCACAATTCCAAATGTGCAAGAATGTTCCCAGGTAACTTCCCTACTTTAACAGTTCTGAAATATGTAATATTCTCAATTTGTAATTGAGAATTTCAATACCAGCTTTATGATTGGGATTACTGATGTTGGGCACTTACATGTTTGCCTTCTGAAGGAAGAGTACCACATTTGCTGTATCTGAACAGCCAAGAATCCTCATCCCATCTTGCTTTTCCTCATGCAAGAGACATTGACTTTTCAACTCTTCTGCAGCACATGGGAGGGATAAGCATCTCTTGACCTCCACAAGAAACTAATTCCATGAAAACAGATCTTTTACCATCTTTAGGGTATCCAGATAGATGGCAGATTTATCTATCACACATAAACACATCAGTTTTTGCGTGATAGTAGCATCAGCTACTATCAGATGCTCAGATAGTAGCATCAGCAGCTATGGAGGGAAGTGATTTGAATAAACCTGAGCCTTTGAAATATTCTCACCTCATAAGTCAACCCACAGGTGTAACCTTGGCTATTCAGATGGAACAAGCTTTGCCATCACTTTAAACACCTGACAGCTCTATTTTTGGGAGAATCACTGCCTTTCAGTGGCCTCCAGACAGCCATCTATCCCAGGAACACAGGGATATCTTGCCTGGCCTGATCTTACTCTTTTCTTCTTTGTGTGGATCACCTCAAAATGAAGGTCCTATTCAGTCTCTTGTAGATTTGTCCAGATATAACATGTTTTGTCTGGGGATCCTGGATTTGTGTCTCATTTACATTGCTTACATGGAAAAAAGCCTTTTTCTCTTTGTCTTCATTGCCACTTTTACCTATGTCAGTGAGAATATTTTGGCACAGCTAACTAGTGCATGAGTACATGTAGCTTACTTTTTCTGGGTACAAATAACTTTAGACATGGCACTGTGTTGCAGGGTTAACTATGCTCTGCATCTTGAGGCCTTACCCCCAGACAAAGAAGAAGTTTGATCAGAGTAAAGTAAGGAATATGCATGTCCTTTGTGGTGAGCCTGGACCCCATCTGGAAAAGGGCAAAATCTTTATCAGGGCCTGATTTTCAGTAGTTAGTGCTCAGTGCATCCCGAAGGCAGCTGTTTCTCCAGTGTCTCTGAATGGGCAAGAAAAAAAAATAATTTTACTGTGTCATGGTTGAGCGTGTCTGATCAGGACTATTTCACAATCTCCAGTGTTATGGTTTTTGAGTTAGTAGCTTCATTTGCATGGGCACTGTACAATTGCTCATAGAGTGATGACAGGAGTGGATTTGTTTTTATGGCTTCCATTTCTACATCTGGACTGTGGATTAACTGACAGCACTAAAAACTGCAGTGGCTTTACAGCATTTACATCTGTCTAGCAGACAAGGCTGCAGGCAGAATCAGGTCTGGCCTCATGGAAAGCCCTAGTTTCTTCAGAATGGGCACTGCTTCTCACCTAGACCACACATTCAGCTTTACAGTTTGTTGTTTATTCTATTTTGCTTACGTTTTTGAGCAATCCTTCTGAACAAGAACTTGGGTTTTTTTTGTTATGTAAACAAAGATGACAAATCTGATTCCATAGCACCCAAAAACTTGAAAAAGTAGTTGAGGTGACAGATGGAGACCAGATAGTTGTGGAACAAGAAAGCAAAGAAACAATGTAGATATCATAATAAACAGCCTAATTATTAAAGGGAGGTTGTGTGGAAATAATGGAAAAGGATGTATGTGTATGAAGAAGATAAGAGAATTAAATTTGACATGTCTTATAAAAACTTCTTCTATATATGTGCAGCAGTATTGGAGAAAACACAAAGGACTCCTGAAAGTATAGAATAGACACAGAGAAGTACCAGGTAGGGGCTGATATTTTTGGCCTTTGAGTAGAAATAAGGACAGACCTGACCTTGTGTTATCAAAGAGGAGATAGCTGGGGGATTAACTAACCAAGAAAGGACTTGAACACAGAGCAGAAATGCTGTTCATTTGGAAAAAAAAAAAAAAAAAAAAAAAGAGAGGAGGGGAGGGGTGCAAAGACAGGAAAGACAGTCAAGACAACTGACTTCACAGCACTGCTCAGTGTAGATGAGCAAAACAAAGATGCTTCTAAGTCAGAGGAAAGTTCCTGCAGTACTGTAATGGCAATTACTGTATTATCCCCTATTGGCTTGCACCAGCTGTATATTTATGGATGGGTATGAAAGGCATATGCAGATATAAACCACAAAGTTTCCAGATATCTGGGAAATGAGAGAGACATGGAGGGAGGTCTGAGTCAAGGAAAACACAGCTCATGAACCTGATGACAAGCAGGACTGCAGTGTTATCCTGAAGCATCAGTGTGGATTGAAAAGATATTAAAGGCTATCCTTTGGCCACATGCTTTTTAAACAGGCAGGCAGGTATCCATGAAAACTGTCAGAGAGATCAGGATTTCAATCTGCCTTGGAGGGAGTGGGTAAGGAGAAGGTAGCTCTGTGAACTGTCTGTTTTAGAGATGAGAGTGTTTCTGAGATAAACAGAGGATAGAGAAGGGTGGTAGGGACAGAACTCTCATAGGAAGCTGAAAAGAGATTAAGAGGATGTTCTGAATAAGACATCACAGGGGTGACTGTGGAGATTAAAGGAAAACAAGAAGAGGACAGAGTTTTGGGTGCTGAGGAAAACTGGGAGCTTGGAATCTATTGGCGCAAGCAGATGATAACTCAAGATCAGTGAAGACAGAGAAAGAATTCACTACAGCTCTTCTATAACATATTAGCCTGAGTACAGAGGAAGAATGTTGACTTAGCAGCAAGCCAGAAGTTATTGTATTTATACATCTCATTGTGTTAATTTTAACACTGAGACAAGGTGCTTTGTAAGTGTATCACAAATTTCTGAGTAATTAAGGAGTAGTAACCTAATATTTTTGAAGTAGAAAATAACTTACTGACTTGACTTCCTTGCAAATAATAGTTTCCATCTCTGTTTTTGTAGGACACATCTCAACCTTATGCAGCATTTTATATGGGATTATATCTTTTGTTTCTGATATTGCAATGATCATATGCATTCCCTATTCATCAGAGAAGAGTAATTAAAATGAATGATCTCTCCTGAAAATTTTTATAACTATTTTTAATACTCAGATCTTAATTAAGAAAATTAAAGTATTAAAGGATTAAAATGAAGTTTTATAGGGTGGCTGAAGGGTAAAATTCCAAGAGTAAAATCATCCTAAGCTTTTGTAGTATTAAGGCCAGGAGCAAAACAAAAAGGATAGTAAAAATGAAGAATAAAAGCTAACTAATACTAAAATGGCAGGTAACATAGAAATTACACCTGTTTATTAAACTTCTAATTTATGTTATTTATTGGCAGATTACAGCTGGCTAATTAGGCATAGATAAGCAGTGACAGTATTTTCAACAAGCTGCATTCATGTGATTTGTGGAAGAAATGAGTTAAGATAGTGCTATCTGAACTACTTTAGCACTGAAACTTTTTTTTTTTTTTTAATAAACTTTTGCTGTTAGAAATCATGGTTATATTATGATTAGATAGTGAGGTACAGACAAAGGCTGTGTAGGAAAAACAGCCTATGGTTTTTGTTTAGCATGTCACTCAAGGTGAGTCTATGGCAAATCTGATGGTAATTCACCAGGGACAAGAATTCATCCTCCAAAGATATTATTTGAAATGTTTAGCTGCATGTGTATGGTAAATGCCTGAAACTGCTTAACATACAATTTTATACTGTTGCTTTAAAAAAACTAGCCTTTTGTTAGCCGCTAAGGTTTGGCACTCTGCAATCCTTTCTTAAAATTCCTGAAAATATGTATTGGAGGAGTAGAGACTTCATGAAGAGGTCAGTTAAGGATGCCTATGAAGCAACAGGTTTTTTATTGATACCTGCTGGAATACCAGAAAGTTTGATTCCAGCAGAGCTTATCCAGAAACCTACCTTTGCTATCAACTGCTCTGCTGCTGATCACAGGTTGACCTGCCCAGCTCTAGAAAGGCACAACTTTACTTATCACCAACTTTCATTTTGAAAA
The DNA here is from genome assembly GCF_017590055.1 of Onychostruthus taczanowskii. Classification (NCBI taxonomy): domain Eukaryota; kingdom Metazoa; phylum Chordata; class Aves; order Passeriformes; family Passeridae; genus Onychostruthus; species Onychostruthus taczanowskii. The sequence goes on along the minus strand of NW_024502125.1, from coordinate 2,577,532 downwards.
CAATCATTCTTCAATCTCTCATGAAATCACCATGCTGTATTTTACACTCTAATGAGCCAGCAGTAGATTAATTCCTATTTTATTTTCTTTGTATCTTTAAAAGAAATGAGATTTCAAAGTCTTCCTTCCTTGCACTGAAGAAACCCAAAATGCTGTAATTTTTTTCCATAGAAACTTTTTCAGTACTATTTTTCACTGAAATCAGTGCCAAGGTTCTTAAAGAAACTGACACAGTGCTTTTGGAGTCATGGTGTGTGATTTTATGTGCTACTGCACTTCTACAGCAATTACATCTATTTTGCCTAAGCTGCCTCTTACCACAGTGAAAATTCCACACATCAGGACTTAAGTGATATGACTGAAATGCTCATGCCATTAAATGACAGTGAAGTTTACATATAAACAAGGTGCAGTTGATAGCAGGTTCTAGCCTTCATTTTGTTTTGCAACACAACTCTATGTGAATCTCAAAAGGCAATTTTTAGAGCTTAAAACCCATACTGACAGATAAAACCTGAGCAGTTTTCATATATTCACACCAGTGCTCCCAGAAGGGTTTTGAGATTGGGAACTCATTGTGAACTGCTTTATTGAAAGCCAGTGGAAAAATAGCAGCAAACAAAACAGCAGCAAGGCTGTTGGAGCAAGATGTGTTGCACAGAACCCTCAGCTGTATGTCCATGGCTGCCTCCTCCTGTTCCTGCCAAACCTGAGAGAAGTTCTAATTGCTAAAGCAGTAATATGGTTTGAATATATAACATGCAAATATTTGAAGAAGCTTATATGACTTCTCTGACACAACAGAAGCTTCTTGAGGTAGGTAAATAGTTTCAAGTAATAAAATTCTTTGTGCTTTCACTGTTTTGGTGAGCTCCTATTGGGAATATTGGAAATTCAAACTTGGAATGTTCTTCTAGCTGAAAAGATTTCTGTGGTTTTGGCTTTACAAGCTAGATTGCAATAATTTTGTTTAGATTGTATTTACAGTTCCTTAAAGTCAAATGCTTCCTTTAGACTTAGAATGAATAAGAACATGTTTTAGCTATGGCATACAGCACTTGAAAAAGATTTTTTTTTTCTGATCATTGCAGGCATGTAATTTCCATTAGTTTCAATTAGATTGGTGTGCCCTTTTTCTATCAAAGGAAATAGTTTCTTTATAGTGTTGCCTTAAATAACTTGGAAACTAAGATTAGAAGAGATATCTGATGGCTCCATGTCCAGTCTCAATGAATTTCTAAGAAAACTTGCTGAGCATGAAGCAGAACGTGTCCTGACTCTGTAACATGTAGGGTAAACACTGCAATTCTGGAAAAGAACTAACTATTTTTGAGTGGATTGTTCATGTGGACCCCTGGTTCCTTGAGTCCTGACTCCAATTTTTTTTTTGTGACACAGTTTATGTGCTGTCTGGGGTCAAAAGTGTGTTTTCTCGTTTGTACAAATGAGGCAATCTAATTTTGTATCAAAAGAAGCAAACCACATTTCATGTAGCATGGGAAAAACTGAATTATATGTCATGACCATCCTTCTCTTGCTCTGCTGAGTGATTTCAACCACCCTGTCTTCTGCTGGGAAAGAGGCATGGTGAGTTGTATCCAGGAGAATCCTGGAATGCATAAAGGACAAATTCTTAGGCCACATGATAGTCAGCCCTGCTAACGAGGGAATGTGATGAGATGGTCACCTGTATGAGCTAATCAGGGATGTCAAGATTGGAGGCAGCCTGGGCTGCAGTGCTCATGCACTGGTGGAGTCTGCAGTCTGGAAGAATAGAGGTTAGGTAAGGAGTAACATCAGGCTTCTGAACTTTAGGAAGACAGACTTCCAGCTTTTCAGGGCGATAGTCAATGGGATGCTCTGGGACATCTGCCCGTGGGGACAAGGTAGCAGGAAAGAGCTGGTAGATCTTTAAGGAAGTCCTCCACAGAGCACAAGAGCTAGTGATTCCCAGGAGAAGGAAATTGGGAAAGGAAGGCAAGAGATTAGTATGTCTGATTAGTATGACTAGGAAACTGCTGGTCAAACTAAGGGAAAAGAAGCAAATGCACAAGCAGTGGAAACAGACAGCTAACAGGAAGAGTATAGAGAAGAAGTATGGTTGTGTAGGAAGGGGGTGAAGAAGGCCAAGGCAAAACTGGAACTGAAATCTGGAGCGGGACACAAAGAATAACAGGAAGGGCGTCTATGTTGTGGTGTGTTTTTGGATTTTTTAACTGTTTAAACTGTAATGTGTTAGATTTTCCTATGTTATGAAATGGTTTTTCCACACCCCTCTGTTCAGTTTCAAAAATAGTTCTTCCCAAAGTTGTTTACCCCATATTTTCCCGCCCTTCCTTACGTCAATCCTCATGCCAATCCCCTTTACCCCTCCATACTTGTAATTCCCCCCTTGTCAATTGTCTAAACCCAACCCCTGCAGCTTGTCAATTAGGGTTTTGATGTACCCCTTTTACCAGAAAGTTCTGTGTCAGTTATGCTGTTTCCTCTCACCCATTTGTCTATTATGTATTCACCCCTCCTTCTTTCTGCCTCATTGGTGTTGTGTTGATGTAAGCACACCCTGTGTTCATCCTTGCCAATCTCTAATTGGTTGTAGGCAGTCTCCTCCCAGGAGACTGCCCCCTTTATAAACTGCTGTAATCCAGTTCTTTGTGGTCTCTTCTGTCTGTGCTCCCTCTGGGGTTGTTCCATTGTATCATCCTGCCACTTCTCCCCTGGGGGAAGAATAAACCTCTTGGAACTTTGCCACCAGAGAGTCCCTCTCTCCCTCTGTGTCACTCAGCGTGGATGAGGAACCTCTCCGGGTGCCCACCTTCGGCCAGGCCAGGTAGAAGGGGAGGTTCCAGCCGAAAGGCCAAACTGCTACCCTTGGCCCCAGCTAAAGGAGCTCGAGGCGGGGAGTGGCCACTCGGTGGGGCCGCTTGGAGGAAAAGGGCTGGGCAGCTAGCCTGTTACGAGGCTCGCCCTTTCTCCCGGGATCCAGGCCGCTGCGTCACATCTACAGGTATGTTAATTGGAAAAGGAAGATCAAAAAGTGTACCGTCTCCAACTAACAAGACTGGTAAACAGGTAGCAACAGACAAGACTGAGCTACTCAAAAATTTTTTGCTTCAGTCTTCACAGGCAGCCTCTCTTCCCACACCCTCAGGTGGACGAACAGCAGGTTGGAGACTGGGAGAGCAAAGTCCCTTCTGTTATAAGAGAAGAGCAGGCTCATGACTACCTGAAGAATATAAATGTGTATAAGTCTATAGGATGTGAGAAGATGCATTCCAGAATCCTCAGGGACTTGGCTGATGTAGTTACCAAATCACTCTCCATGATACCTGAATGTCTATGGCAGTCAGGAGAACTTGAGAACTCCCAGGTGACTCAGTAAGGAGAATTACTGCACCCATCTTTAAAAAGGCATTGAAAGGAGTGTCCTGGGAAGTACTTACCTGTCAGCCTCCCCTCTGTGTAAGGGAAGGTGACGGAACTGATCCTCCTAGAATCTATGCTATGGCACGTGGAGGACAGGGAGATGATTTGAGACAGCCAGCACAGCATCACCAAGGCAAGTCCTGCCTTACCAACTCAGTGGCATTCTGTGGCTGGGTGGCTCCATCAGTGGACAAGGGAAGGGCTACAGGTGTAATTTATCTGGACTCTCTAAAGCCTTTGACACAGTTGCCCACAACATCCTTCTCTCTTGAGAGTGATGGATTTAATAGGTATACTGTTAGGTGGCTGATGAATTGGTAGGATAGTTGCATCCAGAGGGTGATCAACGGCTTATAGTTCTGATGGACATTAGTGGTAAGTGATGCCCTTGGGGGTCCATACAGGGACCAGAGTTATTTAATGTTTTCATCAATGACATAGACAAACAGTTCGAGTGCACCCTCAGCAGATTTGCAGAAGACACCAAGCTGAGAGGTGCTGTTGACACACCTGAAGGGTGGGATGTCATCCAGAGGGACTTGGACAAGCTGGAGAAGTGGCTCATGAGAACCTCACTAGGTTTAACAAGACCAAGTGCTGGTGCTGCACCTGGGTCAGGGCAAAACGCAGTATCAGTCCAGGCTGAGGATGGGCAGATCACAGCAGCCCTGCCCAGAAGGACTTGGGGGTGCTGGTGGCTGAGAGTCTGGACATGACCCAGCCATGGGCACTCCCAGCCCAGAGAGCCACACGTGTCCTGGGCTGCATCCAGAGCAGTGTGGGCAGCAGGGCCAGGGAGGGGATTCTGCCCCTCTGCTCTGCTCTGCTGAGACCCCACCTGCAGGGCTGCAGCAGCTCTGGGGCCCCAGCACAGGAAGGTCATGCTCTTGAAGCAAGTATAAAGGAGGCCACTAAGATGATTAGAAGGATGTAGGATCTCTCCTAAGAGGAAAGGCTGAGAGAATTGGGATTTTTCAGCCTGGAAATGCGGTCACCCAGTTAGGTTGGGTAACCTAACTGGGGCCTTCCAGCACTTGAGGTGAACTTACAAGAAAGATGGGACAAGATTATTCAAAAGAGCATGTTGACCGAACAAGGGGCAATAGATCCAAAAGGAGAGTAGGAAAAACTGTGTTACTGTAAGGGTGGTGAGACACTGGAACAGGTTGCTCAAAGTAGTTGTGTGGTATTCACGTATTCTTTGAACATAGAGAGACATAATTCTCTCTCCTAGGGTTTTTGTGGGAAGCTGTGAGAAAGATCAGACAAAGAAGAAAAACAATTCTTATCTTTACTTGCTGCATTTGTTGTTTGGCATGTGTGGAATGTGTTATGGAAATTGTTTACTAAAAGGTAGTTTCTTAACTGGACACTGGTTATGGTGTTTTGGATTGATTGACTGATTAGATCAAATCTGTGTTGTGATTGTCTGTAAGGGGTTACAGGTTTTTCTTTAGTATAGTATAGTATAGTGTTAGTGTAGTATGTAGTATAACATAGTTTAGCTTAACAAAGCGTTTCTTCAGCCTTCTGAAATCATGAAGTCATGCACGTTATTCCCTGGCAGGGCTCTGCTAGCCATGATATAGTTGTGGGTGCCTCATCTCTGGAAATGTTCAGGTTGGATGGGGGTCTGAACAGCATGGTCCAGTGGAAGGTGTTCCTGCCCGTGGCAGGTGGGCTGGAACTAGATTATCTTCAAGAACCCCCAATCCAAGTAATTCTATGATTCTCTCCCATCCAAATGACCAAGGGGATTAAAGACTCATTTATTCTTCCACATTCTTTCAATGCCTTCCATTTTTGGATTTCACTGAAAGTCACTGTGATACTTTATTTGTGCATCAGGGAAGTTCATTGGCATCCTCTGGTACCTTAGAATCCCTCAATATGAGATCAGAAGGGTTTTTTACCAGAGCAAAAAACAAAAGCAGAATGAAAACTGTAATGGATCCTTGATCAGACATTCTTTCTTTTTATATCTAGTGAAAACTCTTGGACTATAGAAATTTCTGGGCCAGCATCTGCACTTAAGAGCATTACAGTCGACTTCCTGAAAAATTGTCTACAAAAAGACTCAGTTGAAGCTGGAGGCACTGGCACAGTCTATGCTGTGCTGTATGCAGGGGTTGTAAATCTGATTAAAATGCTCGGTTTTTAGATTCATCATTCTAAAGAAAAAAAGAATTTTTTACACTCTGTATGATTCATATTGGAGATTGTCCCTCTGAAATTTTATGTATGGTGATTTCTGAGTTCAGTTTCTCTTGGAGGGTTTTGCAGCATGGGAGTGAGAAAGTCTGTTCAGATAATAACACAGTGCAGAGGGCAAGGAAAACAGAATCTGAGTGTTTCATAGAGTCAAATATGCCATAGGTATGATTAATACTGTTTTGTCAGGGCTGTGATTGCTTAAGAATCTTGCTCATGATTTGACCTGGAAACAGCATTGTGGCTGCATTTATGCTGGTGTTATTTTTTTAAAATCAGAGCTTAGATTTGACGTAACAGTTTTTCTCCTTAATATTACAAGCAAAGACTTAAGGATTGGTTAATTTATTTAAATGTCTTCAGATCAGAATTATTTTGGTGGACTTATTTGTATATTTCAATGAAAAACTGACATAAGGTAGGGAAGGAAAAATGAGTTAGTAAATTACATCAGAAAACACCTTCTTAGTAAATTTGGTCTGCTTTTGAAACTTAGAAAAGTGTGTATAATTTTGATTAATACTTCAGAATTCCTGGTTTGATGTAGTGAAGTCTGCCTTTAAATTCTGAAAAACATTTAGTATATTCTTGCAAATAACTTGTATTAAGCAAAGAATATTATCAAAATAAATTTGAGTTCATTAAAATTTTAAAAGGAATGAAAGAGAAACCTGAGTATTTTTCAAAGTATTGACTCTTGGTGAGTTTGCAGTCTTTCTTTAGAACATTAGACTCTGTCTTCTGATTTACATGGAGGTAATAAGAAAATAAGTATCTGCCCCAAAGTGCTACAGCCCCAAATTGTGAGGGTCTTCTGCAAGGGTTATCAAACACTGTCTGATCTGAGGCTTTACAACAATATGGTTCCGACAAAACAAAGGAGTCAACAAAGGCAATTGCAGGGTCCTGCACCTGGGGAAGAACAACCCCAGGCACCATCACAACCTGGGGCTGACCTGCTGGGGAGCAGCTCTGAGGAGAAGGACCTGGGGGTCCTGGTGGACAACAAGCTGTCCATGAGCCAGCAGTGTGTGCTGGTGGCCAAGAATGCCAGTGGCATCCTGGAGGCATTGGGAAGAGCACTGCCAGCAGGTGGAGGGAGGTGATCCTGTCCCCTTACTAGATTTGGTCATAGGCACAAACTGAAACGCAGGGAATTGCACCCGAACATGAGGAAGAGCTTTACTGTGGGAGTGACAGAACATGGTAACAGGTTGCCCAGAGAGGTTGTGGAGCCTATTTCCCTGGAGATATTGAAAAGCCATGTGGACTTCCTGAGTACTGTGCTGTAGGTGACTCTCTTTGGGCAGTAAAGTAGGACTGGATGACTTCCAACCTCACCAATGTGTGGTTCTGTTTTTAAGCCATCCTGGTGCAGAAGTACTGTATCATCTGGTGGGGGCTTACAGAGTGGTACCAGCTTCAGCCACCACCTCTTGGGAAAGGTCCTATTTTTAAGCTAAATCACAATATGACACAACTAACTTTATTTTTTTTTCCTTAAACCATTTTCTCTGTTTTATTATTTGTGCCTAAATGCTGTTTAATTCTGCTATGTTGAAGTCATGCAAACTCTTAATGGAGGGCTTGAGAATTCAATCGTAGAGCTTCTGTGGGTTTGACTGGGATTACAATATGGTACAATAATCATAACAATTGTCCCAATATTTTGCTTAGCTCAAAGCAAAACTACTCCTGATTGCCATCTAGTGAACTAGACTAGCATACTCCTATTTTATTACCACTCTGATTGCTTCCTGTCTGTAAAAACCTAGAGGGAAAACATATATCTCCCTCTCTCCATGCAACCAATGAAATCCAGGTATATGAATCTCAGACTTCTCATCGTGGGATGAGGAAAAAAGGGGAGAAGAGTTAGGGCTACGACTCCCTGCACTACTCATGAAAAAAACCACAGGGAAGGATAAATATCAGCAAGCACCTAATTTGGTGGCTATATGTGGTGTGGAACATATTTCTTCTTGTCCAGAGCTATATTTAAAAAGAGCTGGCTGATTCTTTTTCAGTGTATGTGAACACTACTGGCTTTTAATGAATAAGTGCTTTTTTATAGTTGAAAGCTGTATGACCTCTAACAGTCCTTTTTGCAGACAATTACTTTCTTTTTGTTTTTTAGTATGTCCCTAAGGGAAGCAAATTTTTTCATAGAAATTTTCAGGTCAGACTTATGCCCTCACAAATCCTTCACTGATCTTGCACACAGTCAATCATTTCCTTTCACCACTGGGTTAAGACACTGCACAGTCTAGGGAAGATTATGCCCTCTTATGCATCCATCTGCAGGGTTTCTAATTCATTCTTTGAATCATACTGTGAGCTCAGAATAATGAAGATTTAAATGCTTTTTAGAATCTTGTTTCTCTGCGATGTAGATTCCAACCTATCATTATTGGATAGATTGGGTTACATTAGTCACAAACAAAGAGTACAAACAGCGTTTTAAAAAGTTATGATTCTTAGTTTCTAAAGGAGCTGAAGCTAATCCACATGCTGTGACTTGTATGCTCAGTTACCAGGTTGCCCTGAAGTACTGTACTCCAAGGTAAATCACTAGAATTAACAGATGGTATTTTATAGTCTGAATAATTTTATATTATTTTCTTTTTTATTTCTCCAAAGTGTTTAAACAATATCCAAAATCTGCTTGACATCAAAAAATGAAGTCACCTAAATGTCTTGAAGGGAGTGTAAAGGGTAAGCAGGCAGAAACTGAGAAGCAGAATAGTTAGGAATAGACTAATAAAAACATTGTTAAACTTGAAAATATATATAGGCACTGAAAAAAACCCAGGTGGATGTTGTTCTGCCAGGAAATAACAGTATGACCTGGGTCCTTGCTAGAGACCTCTATGGATGCTTGCTGCTGTTCTGCCACCAAACAGAGAGAAACAGAGTGAGGATCTGCATGAGTGTGTATTTGAGAAAGACAGGTTTGCCAGTAGCTCTGGGTAGACACAAGGTGACTCTGTTAAGCTCTTTCCAAAGACAGCTGTATCCTTCGTAGAGCAAGGGCTTAATTTGAATGGGTGTGATCCATCCTGATTAGGGATGGGAATGAAACTCTTGGGTAGATTGCAGGACAGAAATAAGAAGAAACAGACAATTGATGAGTCCGTAAAAATAAATTAAAAATGCTGTGGTTAGAGGCAGGCTTAGAGAGGTGAAGGGGAATTAGTTCTTACAGCTTGTGCTGGAGGCCAGCAAAAAGTACATATAACTAGCAAATGCCTTTGGGATGAGGCTGTCACTGAAATTACTGATGAACACTTCCAGAGACTGATTTAGATTATCTTCTGGCCAAAGATTTCAGACCTGCCAGGGTTACTCAGATTTTTACAGTGTTTCATCCTCATGTACATGCCTCTGGATGTGAACTAAGCAATTTGTGGTTTGCATTCTGATCAGAGGGAAAAAAGGGTTTGGAAAAAGGCACCTTGAGCAGAGGTCACCGTTGATGTGGCCCAGCTCAAGCCCAGCTGGTTTAAGTCTCTTCATGGGAGCGGTGTAGATCAGATAGGCAAGGTAATGCCTGTCTTAGCCATTTACAGAGTCACAAACATAATGGCTATTATTTGTGCCACTTGGGTTTTCAACTACTGGCAGCCACTCTATAGCACCCATTTGCTGTACAGAGGAAAAAAGTTGGTTACTCTGTTTCTGAGTGCAGCTTTACAGCCCAAGGACAAGGAAACTGTGCCTTCCAGAGAAAGGAGAAAAGGCCTCTCAAAAATGCAAACCAGCAGTAAGTCAAGTGTGCACAAGGGAAAGCAGATGGAAAGGAGCTGAGTGTCATTCAGTTTCTTCTGCTTGAAGCCTGGTGAAAGAAGCAGAGCTGCTCAGCAGGTATAAGCAGTATTATCCTGTTCTCTTCAGGGAAGGTAGAACCATTTTTCACAATCTCAAAGTGAAAATATGTTTGTGCTTTTTCTCCTTGCCTGGTGTTTTACTTGCAGTCAGGCCAACTTTGATGTAGTTAGCACTTTCTTTCCCTCACAGTACTAGGAAAATGCCTGCTCTGGCCTTGATTCATTCATACCCACTACTGAGAGGAGACCTGGTTTCTGCTGTAAGTTAGTAATGCATATGTGTGTGGCAGATTCTACTGGGCTATAAGATGAAATGATTTTACTTGATGAAATAAAAACAATTTGCAAAGGCTTTGAACTCATTCATGTCAGAGTGGTTTGGGTAATATTCATGCTTCCCCACATGATTGTAAGTGCCTTTGGTTTATAATATAAATAGAACAACTTCATGCTAAAAATTAAAGCATTTCCTTTTCTGAAGGGAGTGCTGCAGCTTACGCAAATTAAACCTCAATGTTTCTATTGTAGATCTGCTTTTGGAAAGTCTTAATGCAATTACTCACAATAAAGTTATGACCTGTAGTTTAAAAGCAGTTGCTCACTCTAAATGCAGTAGAGAATCACAGAGATGACTCTTGCAAATGAAATAAAGTCAGATTCTGTTTCTAAGATTTGCTCAACTGACAGATGAGGCACTCAGGACCGTTCAGGATTAAATGCTTTGTCAGGTCAGGATGGATAATTTCCCTTTCTCTTTTCATGTAAATGAAGCTACTGGAAATCGTAGAATGTCATGCAAATCAATTAAATAAATGAACATTTGGCCAGAATGAAGTTTTTTCCCCAGATTTTTGCTTTTTGCTCTGATTTCCCTCTTCCAAGCTTTTCTCATGTCACCTCCAGCTTTCATGTTTCAGCTCTCCGTTATCCTCTCTGCATCCCCTACTTCATTTCTTGTTCAGTACCTTGAAGGGTTCCTTTCCTTCCCACAGATCACCAACCTTCACACATCTTGAATGAACATAATGTCATGGAGACTTCACCTCTCTCTCTCAAATTTGAATTAAATTGGCCAACAGATTAAAAAGCTATTGGGGAGGACTGGCAAACAACTTTATAAGCCTCATTTTTCTTAGAATATCAAGCTAGAAGGTAGCAATATATTAAAGACAGATAATTGATCTAAGTATGAGGATGTAACAAATTATTATGAATATTGCAAGTAAATAATCAGAGAGTTATACGTCTGAAGACTTGTGCAGTAGATGGGAAAATATTTAAATGGCATTTAAATACATTTGAAGGCAAATCAAAGCAGAATCAGATGGTTATAATTAGTGGGAGAAAAAACTGATTTGTAATGTATATAATTGAATGTCATCTACAATATTGTGGTTACTGTTTTTCCTACTTAAAAGAAGTGCTATTGGATTAATATTAGACTTTAGGGATCTCCTTTGTAAAAGAAGGTTAAACGCATAGAATCTGGGCATGTAACTTCTCTAGAATGAAAAGTACTCTCAGCAACCTAAGTAAGCATGAAGATGGCGCTATAATGTATAAAATTATGTATAAATAGTAGTAATATCTGATTAAACAGTTCTGCTCCATATGGGCCATATCTCCATATGATGATATAGTTAGAAAACACAGTCCTAAAATGCAAATTTTGAATGGACTGTGATCAATGTCTTCTGAATTACTGCATAATGCTTTCTTGAATTATAAAATTTTACTCAGTAATTCCTGCAGAGAATGTTATAATTTACCGTGAATTTGAAAATTATCAAATTTGATAATATCTTCTAGAAGGACATTCAATTTAAAGATCATGACAAATGAACCACTTTTCTTATGTTCCAATGATGTGTTACAGTCATCATTAAGGAGTTAGATTACATTTGCAATTTTTTTAAATTTAAAAATTAATTTCTAGTAATTTCTTATTTGTCTGCCATTTAAAAATGCTGTCTAAAGTTGGGCACCTGTGCAGTTACTTGGAAACTGTTCAAATTATCTTCTGATCTTTAGGCTCTGGCTTCATCAAGAAGATGGTTTTATAGTCCAGGTCCTTTGCACTGTAGTTAACTGAAAATAGAAAAGATTAAACCAATGAAGACATTTTCCTTCTTAGAGTTCCACAGTGTCAAATTCTGCAGCTGCCCCTACATGTTATGATGCATGTGTCAAAACAAAGTCCAGCTTAAAATTTGAATCAAACTTGAATCAAAAAATCAAATTTGAATCAAACAGAGTTTTATGGCTAGTGGTTGCAGTATTCATATGAAGGCCTACCTTAGTATAGAAACATACAATGGCATGTTCATCAGTAATATCTTATTTTTATTACTTAAAAATTACTAAAAAATGGGAAAATTGCTAGCAGCATTGTACTTGAATAGAATTTTAATGCTAAACAAATACTAGCAAAATTTTTCTATGCATACTCAATACTGATTTTTTAAAATTCATCTACAATAGTGAATCTTATATGTTCTGCTTCTACCAGCACACTCAAGAAGTGCTGTAAAAATACCGGAAAAAATATGTCATTTTTTAAACATAAGTGTGTCAATATTTTCTGGAAACCGATGTTAACAAGAACACAGCAGCATGAAGTTCTAGATTCAGGTGGTGCTGTTTAATGACAGAATTTGCTTAGTGGTGCCCTTTAAAAAGAAGAGCATATTTGTAAGGCAACAACAAAACAAAGGACAGACTACCCACTGCATTTTCGTTTTATTTTATACTGTAGCTAGATGTTTTACCTATAATTAAATTTAAAATTAACATTGTGATTCCAAGAATCAGAATTGTCTGGGACCTGGAGTAAAGCCTGTCTGTTTAGGTTTTGTTCTTGTGGAGCTAAGGATGGTGTCACATTGTGCAAAGAAAGAAAAGGTATAATTAAAATAGATCAAATCAAGATACTTTATCCTATTTCTGATTCTAGAAGCCAAAGAGTTGCTTTCTGTGTGACATATGAGGGTGCTTTTGTACCAGACAGTCACAGGAAACTTAAGGGCTTCTAAAAGCCATAAAAAAATGTTGCACATTTCTACACCAAGTTTTGTTTTTCCAACCTACAAGAAAAGAGTCATTAGGTTGATCAAAATACTATTATCTGAAATTCAATACATCCTGACCTAGTTAGATTTCACACAGTTAATCAAAACACCTCTTTCATGCAGTGAAATAGGTTAAACGAGAAGAAAAAAAAAATCCAACTGGGAGAATAAAGCAGCAAATCTGTACAGTTCCCATTGAAGTGGAAAGTGTGACAACACCAGTGAACTTCAAATCTTATTGTTTATTTTATAAAAGTATTTCTGCAGTATACATCTTACTTGTGGGGTTTTTTTAGAGCAAATGTTGTGACGTAGATATTTTAAAAAGTGGAGGTATAATGTCTTTTGCAAATAATACAGTTATACAGCAAACTGTTCTTTGTATAGAAAACTTATATTCTTCTGTGAATTTCTCTGTGATTTAGAGAAAAAACCACTACAGACTAGAGTAATAGGTTCTTTCTACTACTAAGATGTTTAATGTAATCCTAAACTTGTTTTCATTCAAATATTTTTCCACTTAGGGGTAAGAGATATGAAAAGACTAATTAAAACAAGAAACCCCCGACCAATTAACCAAACATGTGAAAATGGAGTAAATATACTAAACCAACAATAAACCAAGAAAAAACTGCAGGCCAGTCAGTCTCACCTCTGTGCCTGGAAAGATCATAGGGCAGATTCTCCTGGAAACTCTACTAAGGTACACGGACAACATGGAGGTGATTGGTGATAGCCAGCATGGTTTCACTAAAGGCAAATAATGTCTGACAAATCTGGTGGCCTTGTATGACAGAGTTACATCAGTGATCAGTGGATAAGGGAAGAGTGACTGACATCAGCTACGTGGACTTGTGCAAAGCCTTGGGTACTGCCCTGCTTGACAGTCTTGTCTCTAAATTCAAGAAACATGAATCTGATGGATGGGCCACTTGGCAAATGAGGAATTGAATTAATTGTTGCACTCAAAAATTTCTATGAAATGGGAAGGTTGCACCCTGAAAGCTGTTACATTTTTTGGCATTTCAGGTATATTTATATTGCTGGTATCACCTAGAAACAACAATAAAGGGAAACAACAACTGCTTCCAAGACATTTGTAAAGAAATATTAATGACAACTTCTGCATCAAAAATAATGTGTAATTTAATTTGATTTCTGTTTAAAGCACACCAATATAATTGACTTAATTCAACCCTGAAGTGTAGTTATAAGTAATCTCTCTTTGTAAGAGAGATACTGTTGCTTCTCTGTTTTGTGTCATCCTGAAACAAATAAAAAGTCATTGAAATGGTTTTCTGTTGTAGAATTTGCTGCAAATTAATGACTATGTCAATAACTTTAAATTAAAGGATGGTATTTTCCACAATAAAGGAGTATTTTTTTGTCTGATTTTGTTTATAGAAAGAACAAAATAGCAGAGCCTGGTTCCTTAAATGTCCATTCCATTTTCCTTACACTTTTTTTCCGGTGCCTGGTTCCCATCACAGCTGTGATTTCTTCACCAGGAAAAGCCAGCACTTGCTGAAGTGCATGTGCAGATGATGCGGAAGGTGTTCTGATGAGTCAGGCAGTACTTAGTTGAGTGACCATCAGCTTCTGCCAACTGTGTGCCACTGGTTGTTTTACAACCTTTTCCACCCTGAATACAGACTTGGGTTTTTACTTTTTGTGTAGGTATTCTTTTTCACTGAACAAATGTGAAGTCAATAATTTCAGAAATCTTTCTCTACTCTCAGATTAACTTGAAATGGTCAATTACTGCAAGAAAGAACAAAGAGACAGTCAAATAAAGCCATGCAAGAAGTGTGATTACACAAACTGAATTCATTTAGGCTGGATTGAAAACTGGCAAACCATATGCTAATAGCATCATTATTATCTTTGTATATACTTTCTTTTTTTCCAGGTTTGATAGCTGTATCTTAGTTCGCACACAATGAGCAATTAACTTTTAGATAATTTTGGTCAACTAGCTTTTATTTTTTGTACTGTAAACTACTATTACTACTCTTTAGAGCTTCATTGGTTTTCAGCTTCTAATGACATTTTCCATTGTTGTTGCAGTATTCAGAGCTGAATGCTAGAGGTTAAGATTAAGCCCCTGGTACACACATTTTCTTTTTAATTCCAGGAAAGTAATGTAATGTTTTACTGAGTCTTTCCAGGAATTTGGTTCAAAATGTCAAGGTTAAATATATGGTAAGTAGAAACAACAGCTGTGATTCAAACTTTTTTTTGTTAAACTCACTTTTCATTTTGGAAGCACCAATTATCCATTGTACCTGAGAACACATAAGAAAACTCAGCTGTAAATACCAGTAAATTAAGCTTTATTGTAATGCATTGTATTTAAGAACTACTCTGACTCATAGTGATTTTCAGCAAATGCATTATTAATTCAGTGCAGTAAAGTGGCATGAAGTTTTGAGAGAGGATTGCCTTTAGCCCTAGTGCAGCAATCCAAAAACCACAGCAGTGTTAAAATCAGAATTGAAAGATTTTTTTTTTTACTGTATTTGATAGGGCAGTTCTCTTCTGTCTCAATAATACAGAATGAGAGATCCTGTGGCTACAATAGAAAACAAGCAGGGAGTTTCTAAATTAAAGACAGAATTTCGGAAAACCTTTCTAGTTAGTAGCATGCATAAAAAAGCTGTTGAGGATGAGCTTTTCTATGTTTACTTTTGTTTATTTTTACAAATTATCTGTTCTATATTTCTTCATGAAATGGCTCATCCACTGTTCTTAATTTGCTGAATCAGGTGGGCTACGTATCAAGAGTGAGGTGACAGCATAATTGGGGTGACATAGCCACTTTCAGGGTGTAATTCTGCGTTGATTTTCTGAGTTCTGCATTCTCCATCACCAGTAGCACTGTGTTTCTTCCTTGGTACAATGCTGAGATCTATATCCTCAGTGGGGATTGAGTTTGGGAGCCAACAGCACTGCATATATTGAACTCAAACATTTGGGAGTAATACCTACAGACAGGCTGCTGTGTTTACAGATGTGTAGATGTGCCTGTAGGGGAGTATTTCTACAGGAAGATGGGTGGATTGTGTGTAGCAGGAAACAAGGTAAGTTTGGATCCTCTGAGTAGAGAACAGGGAAATGAAACTGTTTGCTCTCCTTTGGAAGTAGTTAACTTACTTTGTTCCTATGAGTAGCTTGCCAACAAGCATGAGACTTGATGAACCTAAACGTATTTAGTCCCTCTTTAGCCTTGAATACTTTTTGAATGTGTGAACTATTTTGTTTCCCTGAACATTGCTCCTGCTCTCAATGAATAACTGAACCCTGGGGTGCTGAAATCATGGATGAGTGGATAAAACTGGCCCTCCTAAATTAAATTTCTTTCTATAGGGTGGGATTATATGTGGATGAGATTTTGCAGCAAAGCTGCCACTTTCAGCAAGGTACCTTATTAATCAACTCCTCACTGCATGCAGCTTTGTCTGGGCATTGCTGCCAAACCAGCCTCTTACCCTGAGGGAAGACTTGACATGAGCAAGCCACCACTCTGCCGAGCTGCTATGACAGATATGCTGAATCTGTCTCATGCAAACACAGCCTTTTCTGATTTCATTCTCACTAAGAATAGATGGATCATACAAAGTGGTAGTCATTGCTTAAAAACCACTTGCTGATGTTCTGCATGGCTGGCTATAAAGTTTGAGACAGGAGCTATTCACACTTGGACAGTTTTATCTAAAAACTGTAAAATGTCAAGTTGAAGCTGTAGAGACACTGCATAGGGATCAGCTGTTTGCTACAGCTTTGATCTTGTATCAGCTGGTAAAGCTTTGGCATGCCCATAGTAGCTAAGTATAGGAAAGTAATTCATTAAGTTAAAAGCTGTGGTACAGGTACTAAGCTGCCCATGCAGTTTTGTAATTAATTGAAGAATCCTTAAACTATCATTCTAATTTTGGTTTGTCCCTTTTCTAATGAGGTGTCTGTTGCTGCCATGCTTTTACTCTGAAGATCATCCACACTGAGGTACAGTACCCTGACTGGTATGGCTAAAGCCCCAAGGGACTCAGTCCCTGGTAGTCTGTCACCTGGCCAACCCAAAGCCACACCATGAAGGAAAGATGTTATCTCATGCTATGTTGCCAGGAAAGAGCCAGTGTAAACAGTCATGATACAGGTCAGGTGACAAAGTGAGGGGATCAGTGCTTTCCTTGTTGCCCTTCATTTTCTCTGGTTTGGTTCCAAATTTCAACTGCTATTCCTTTTCTTGTAGCTTACAATGTCCTCACACTTTCCTCAGCACAGTAACGCTTCAGCCATGTGCAAGTGCTGCTGTGTATGAGAGTTGCTCCTCGTCTTAGGCAAAGTCACCAGTGAGCCAAACATGTCATGTGGGTGGGTGCACGATGGGTGCATGGGCTGGGGTAGGGGAAGTTTGCAACCTGGCATTTCCAGCAGAGGTTTCACTATACTGCCTTCCAATTCCAGCATGGAATTAAAAAACACACTGCAGTAGAAAACTTTAGTCAAAAGCAACTTTATTAAAACTAAAATTCTTTTCTGAAAAAAATCCAACCAAAAACCTGAATGAAAAAAACCAAAATTTCCCTATGAAGGTGGAAGAGACCATAAAAAGCATGGAAGTTAAGAACATTCAGCCTAGTCAGTCTGGGATACTGTATTGTGCCTTTATTAATGTGTATGAGCTACATCACATTTAGTTGGTTTTATTTCAGGGTACACACTGATCTAAAGACAATCATTGCTTTTCAGATTTCTCAGAAAAAGAGTTACAATCTAACTTATTCCTCAACTGATTATTGATATGGATGGAAAAAAATGGCTTTGAATGACAGTGTGAAACACTTTTTGTGGCAAGGTCAGGTGGCTCCTGTCACCCTTCCACTTTTGCAGAGATTCACCCAGAGGCTGGCTTGCTCGCCATGCTTTGTGAGTTACCATTTAACACTGATAAGGTGCATCTCCAGTTATTTTCTGGATTGTTTGTTCTTTGGGGTTTGGGCTGTTTTAACATGAAAAAGGAAAATGTAAATTTTTTATTTGAGCCGTCTGAATCAAAGCACTAATGCTTCAAGCCCACTATAAACCAATCAGTCAGAATATGGGGTAAACAACTACAGATGACTGTTGAGCATAACTTTGAGTCATTACAAAAGTAGTGTGAGATTGGTCACTCTAGTGTCTAGAGGCAGGAGCTACGAACCAAATGCTATACAGAGGCATGAAGCACAGATGTCAGTGAATACAGGAAAAAATTGTACCCTCAAGGCCTCTTGGTTTTCTTCTAATACTGTCTAGACATCACCATGTGTGACCTGACTGAGATCAGGAAAAAAATTTTTAGACTTCACACTAATGGTGTCTCTTATAATGTTGTTTTCAATGAGCCTTTTCAGAAAGATGCTTTAGCCTGATTCTGCTTGTGCAGATGGCTCCCAGCAGTTCTGTAAAAAGTATCTGTCTATGATCTGATCCTTCTGGACAAGTCTCTCCTTGTCACAGGTATCAGCTGATGTAATCACTTCCACAAACTTATTTGTCGCTCTTTTGATCTTCCCTTTAGCCTTTGCTTCAAGGCTTTCCACACAACAGTTTTGAAAGTTTATAGAAATGCTTTCCATCAAACCCTGGTTACATTCCAACAGTAAAACACACTTCAATAGAAACAGTATCACAGCCCTTGTAAAGAAGTAATTTGTGATTCAGATTTCATAGTTGTACTAGGAAATGCTCTGGATCTTCATGTGCTTCCTCTTTTTAAGAGGCAGCTTCAAAGATGTTCTTGAATCAGGGACTTTTTTATGAGTAAATATGTAGTGGGAGTTAATGATAAGTTCATTTAAAAACATTTTATTTCTGCTACAGTACTATGGGAATAGAGTTTCTGTGTTGGTGTTAACACTCATCAGGAAGACTGAGAACCAATCTAATCCTTGGCATTTCTTAGGCACATTTGAGTGATCAAAAGGGATTTGCAGAGATTATAGTTTCTTTGTGCCATGCAAATCATGCAAATTAAATGAATTAAGAAACAGAGCAACTCAAGTAAGACTGGGAGTGAGTCTGTAGACTTAAGATCCAGATATTTAGAAGGCCATCAGGACAGGTTCCTGCAGAAAAAAAACAGTGCTATTATGAGGAGGAGCAAATTCCTGATCATTGGTTCAGACTACTCTGGGCTAGAGTGTAGTCCCTGTACAGGAAAAGCTAATATTAGTAACTGTTCGCAGCCTGTGACTTAGTCCAGTGGCCCCTGATTACCAGTCAAGTATGAAATAAATATTGACTTCCAGCCAGACACAAGAAGGTATTGCTCTGTCCCCATGGAGGACCCAAGATAATGCCCCTACTCTGTGAGCACCATGTCCTTTGAAGATGTTTAACTGCAACCACTGTGGTATGAAACATTTAAACACTGCATAATAATTTATTTTCTAAATTTCTCTGCTTATAGAGCTGAAAAAAACCCAGTATCCAAGCGTTAGTGGCCTTTGATTTGCCATCTGAATTAATGAGCTGAGTGGTGAATTCAGTTTTGGATCCAAAACCCCTTGAGAATTCTGACTTTTTGATCAGTCTTGATCCCATTCTCAGCACTATAATTTGCATAAACCTTGTAATTAATCCATGACTAATTTATTTATCTACATTTATACCTAATCACAATTTACAGATAGTATTTGAATTATAAAAATTAAAGTAATTAACTTGAATTTCAAAGTTTCATGTCTCAAAACATACAAGAATATGGGTGCAGTGCTGTATTACAGTAAAAAGTTTGCTGGACTGTAGATTACAGGCCTTGCTACAACAGACATGACTTTATATGGATCTTTACACACCATTTTTTGTAGGAATATCGTGACACCATTCAAGTTTCTCACATAGAGTACTCCCAAGTCCTGATTTTGCCTAGGACAGAGTTAATTTTCTTCCTAGTAGGTGATACAGTGCTGCATTTTGAACTTAAAATGAGAATAATATTGATAACACACTAATGGTTTAGTTGTTTTAATTAGTGCTTACCCTAAATGAAGGACTTTTCAGTTTGCCATTCTGTCAGTGAACAGGAGCACAAGATTCTGGGAAGGAGCATGGCCAGTAGTGCTGACCTAAACTGGCCAAAGCCATATTATATACCAGAGAGTGTAATGTCCTGTATATGTATTGAGAACACTAGGCTGGGAGCTACTGATTGCCCTGGGGGTTGGGCTGGTCATCAGTCAGCTGGTGGTGAGCAACTTTACTGTACATCACTTATTTCTTATGGTGTTATTATGCTCTCCCTCTCACTCTTTCTTAATATTATTATTAATATATTATTATCTATTATTGGCCTACTAGGGTTATTGGTTCAGACAGTCCCCTGGAAAACTCCTTAAGAAAAAATGGTCCAGGAAGTCTGGACATACTTTAAGAAGGCAACCTAAAGTTTGCAGCAGCAGGCCATTCCTATATGGCAAAAGACAAGCTGTCACAGAATAAGACCAGCTGAATATATTTTACACAAACTCAGGAAAAAAACTCAAGGTTTATGACCTTTGAAACAAGTGGCAGACAACTCTGGAAGTGTATCTCTATTCATTATTGGATGAAGGAGGAACACTGTCACCAAGGATGAGGAAAAGTCTGAGGTACTTAATGCCTTCTTTACCTCAGCCTATAACCGTAAAACCAGTGATCCTCAGGATCACTGAGCTTATACACAAGGATAGGGACAGGGAGCAGATTGCACTCCCCAGAGTCCTGGAGGAAGTATTTCTTGACCTGCTGAGCCATTTAGACATTCATAAGTGTATAAATGGGATTCAAGTGGGATTTATTCAAGGGTACTGAGGGAGGTAACAGAAGAACTTGCCAAGCTGCTCTCCACCTTTGGTCAGTCCTGGTAAACCAGGAAGGTCCCAGGTACCTGTTGGCTGGCCAATGGTCATATCTCCAAGTAGTGTCAGAAGGAGGATCTAGGGAAATACAGACCTGTCAGCCTGACCTTGCTGCTAGAGAAGATTATGGAACAGATTGTCTTGAGTGCAATCACATAGCATACACAGGAGAACCAGGGGATCAGGCCCACCAGCATAGGTTTTTGAAGAGTCCTGCCTACCAACCTGATCCCCATTTATGATCAGGTGACCAGCTGGAAAGGGTGTGGAGGTGTTTACCTGGACTTTGGCAAAGCTTTTGAGACTGTCTGCCATGGCATTATCCTGAAGAGACTGGCTGGTCATTGCTTGGAGATGTGCACTCTTCCCTGCATTAACTGGTAGAATGGCCAGGTCCAGAGTGGTGGTGAATGGCCTTACATCTTATTGGTGGCCAGTCACTATTGGGGTTTCCCAAGGTTCAGGACTGGGATCAGCCCTTTTTACTATCTGGATGAGGGAGTTGTGCTCACCCTCAGAAAGTTTGCAGGCCACACCAAGCTGGGTGGGTTATTGATCTACTGGAGGGCAGGGAGGCTCTGCAGAGGGATATGGACAGGCTGGATCATGGGCTGAGGCCAGTGGTATGAGATTCAACAAGGTCCAGCGCCAGGTCCTCCCCCTGGGTCACAATAACCCCAGGGAGCTCCACAGGCTGGGACAGAGTGGCTGGAAAGACCTGGGTGTGCTGCTGACAGCAGCTGAACATGAGCCAGGGTGTGCCCAGGTGGCCAAGAAGGCCAATGGCATCCTGGCCTGGAGCAGCAATGGTGTGGCCAGCAGGGCCAGGGCAGGGATTGTCCCCTGTACTGGGCACTGGTGAGGCCACAGCTCCAGTGCTGTGTCCAGTGCTGGGCCCTCACTGCAGGAAAGACACTGAGGAGCTGGAGAGAGTGCAGAGAAGGGCAGTGGGGCTGGGGCAGGGTCTGGAGCACAAGTCCTGTGAGGCGCAGCTGAGGGAGCTGTGTTTTTTTTTTTGAGGCTCAGGAGAGACCTGTGTGAGAGTGTAGCAGGGGGAGATTAGTCTCTTCTCTCAGGCAACCAGTGACAGGGAGGACGTGGCCTCAAGCTATGCCGTTGGAGATTCAAGATACACATCAATAAGAATTTCATTATGTAAGGGATCCTTAAGTATTGAAACGGGCTACTCAGAGAGGTGCTGGAGTCACCAGCCCTGCAGGTATTCAAGAAATGACTGAATGTGCACTTAGTACCGCTATCTAGTTGACAGGATGGCTGATCAAAGGTTGGACTCAAGGTCTTACAGGTTTTGCATTCTAAAAGATTCTGTGATTCTATGATTATCATTAGTATTATTTTGATACTATTTATTTTTTTTCTTACCTTGATCTTAAGCCAGGTTGCTGGCTGGAGTTGCAACATGACAGTATTTTTTGGCCTCCCAGTGTGGAGAAAAATTGAAATAAAATTAAAACTTATGGATTGAGACAAGAACTGATAAGTAAATGAAAAATACAACAGTAATCACAATAGCTACAATTGCAATGAAAAGAAGGGGAAGAGGAGAATAAAACCCAAGGGAAAAAAAGCTGTACAATATAAGGTCTCTCATTCTGCTGACTGATGCCCAGCCTGGCCCCCAGTGGTAATCGGCCCCTACCTGCCGAGTTCAACCAGTTTATACACCGAGTATGTCGCGTTCCACCGCAGGGACCTGCGAGGAGTTCTCTTATAAACAGATGGTCAGGAACGAAATTAAGGCGAAGGAGGGAAACATTGTATCTGGCAACTGTTTATTGGTATCAAAAAAAAAAAACCCTAAATAACAAGGAATTACGCTACTAAAGAGGGCGAGAGAAGACAGAGCAAGGGAAGGGAAAATAGGAGCGAGACGGAGAGATAGATAGAGGCGAGACAGAGTTTGGAAAAGAAGGCGTTACCAGCGGAGGTCGGGGCGGGCCGTCGCTGTGCCGAGGCGGGGCTGTGCCCGCTGCCGGCCGGGGCGCGGCGTGAGGGGAGCTCGGGCAGGAGGGCTAGGAGCCTGGGCAGTCGCGCCAGGAGCCTGGGCAGTCGCGCCAGGAGCGTGGGCAGTCGCGATGAGGATGGGCGGCGGGCTGGCTAGGGCGCTGGGTCACAGGTGCCTCAGGCGGGACGCAGAGACGGAGCGGGCAGGGCGTCGGTCAGGGACACAGGGAGGCAGGACAGACGCGAGGGCGAGCAAGAGCCAGTGAGGGCAGGAGAGCCAAAAGACAAGACTCCAGAAGCAAGTTCGAAAAGCCCCCAAAAGAGTCAAAAGGCCGGAGCTTGTGACACAGTTACCTTTCATGCTCCCGGCTCCTCCCCGAGTGTGCCTGCTGACCCGAGACCATCGGCCCAGCCCGATGTCCCACTGCAGGCCGTTGGCAGAGACTTTTCCGTCTGACTGGAGAGTGTCTCTGGGGTGCAGCGCCGTCGGTGTCCCCCTGCTGTCCCGTGGGAGACATCGAATGGTGTCCAGGCAAAGTCTCCCCAGAGACAAGGCTTTCCTGCATCTTCTCCTGGCTGCCTGCTGGACATGGCACATGTGCAGCCCTTCTCCCACAGGCCTCTGGCAGCCATTGCTGAGGCCTAACAAAACTCATTGGCTCCTCACACTATCCTGTGCAGCACCATGCATGCTAACTCCTCTTCCTTTGGAGGTTAAGGGTGTAATTAACCTGTACAATAGAGCTATTCGTCTCCATTGCCTGTAGGAGAAAAATGAATACTTTTTGATATAATTTATTGCATTTTAAAGTAACATCTACTCTAAGATAAGAAATGTGGCAATGATCTAGACTAGTAGCTCAAATGTAAGTATCTGTATTGGCCAGAGGAATTTAATCTAAGGCCATTAGTTTCATTTGCGCCTCAAGTGTTTGTATTCTGAAGACATAAAGAGTAGTTGTACGGAATACAATACTTACCCCTGCCTTACTGTTATAACTTGCATTATTTTGGTGGAGTCATGTATCCAACAGCATCTGGCATGTGGGAAACAAATCATAGAAAATTGTTGCAAGACAGAAGAATCCTCCATATGTTTTGTCAGTATGTTTGACATGTTGAGAAGGAAACACAACACAGCTAGGCATAAGATAATGGATTGTGTATAAAACTGTTCTGAAGAAAGTATCAGTAATATTAAATTTGGCCAGATTAAATAGTCAAAAAAGAAATAGAAAAATAGAAAAAAATAACAGGATATAGCAGGACATAAGAAAACAAGTATTTTAAATAAAGAGCTAAAATGTGCCCATGAGACATTAAAATGGAAATGTGCATTTGAGTTAAGTTGGGTAACATTTAATGTGCCAGCATAGTAGTTATGTAAAGTGGTAGCTTAACTTTCTTAATACAGTAAATGCTCTGAGAACTGCTGAGACATATAACTTTTTGATTTTGGCTGGAACACAGCATTTTAAAAGTAAACACCTGAAAACATTGCCTTAAAATACGGTATTTAAAATGTTTTTCAGAAAGATTTTGAACTTGTAAGAGATTATGCATAAGCAACTTGTCAATTTAGGACATTGGAAAAGCTGTAACAAAATCAGTTTTTTAAAATTCAGATTTTTTTGTTCTTACCAATACCTTCTAAAAATTTTTCCTAATCAAATGTACAAAGCAGTCTCAAATGAAAGTGAAAGAATTTTTTTATGAAATGAATACATATTGAATAAAATCACTAACAACTATCATGCACATTGGAGTTAGGAGATGATTTATCAGGACACAGATAATATTTTGTCAAAGAGATAGTGTCAAAGAAAAAATTCCCATAAGATAAGAACAGATGGCAAATAGGAAGGGGTTAATTCCAAGATTAAATGGAGGTTTGTTTAACAGTAACATTTACTGTTAAACAAAATCCATACTATTGACTTTGGCATACGGTGTCATTTGTACCTCTGTTTGGGCAGAGGCATCTTAATAATTGGATCTTAACATCGCTCCAGCAGCTCCATGTCTGTGTTGTCCCGAGGAGCCCAGAACTGCACACAACACTCCAGCTGAGGCCTCACCAGGGGCAGGATCACCTCCCTCCACCTGCTGGCAGTGCTCTTCCCAATGCTCCCAAGATGCCATTGGCATTCTTGGCTACCAGGACACGCTGCTGGCCCAGGGGTGTGAATTCTGTCATTTTTATAGGCAAAGGAAGTAGATTTTTTTTCCTGCAGTGATTATCTAGCCTGCCTTTTGGTGCAGAGTTGGAAATATGCATCAGGATCTATAGCCACCCATCATTTGGACTTCATATGAAGACTGGTGACAAAGATGCCAATTAGCGTGGCCAGCAAGTGGATATCTAGTAGCCAACAGGTAATCTGAGATTCTATCTGCTCTGATTTAAAAGAGAAAATAATAATTTAAGTATCTTCAGTATAAAAGGTTCCAGGTCGTATCACAATCCTTTTAAGCAAATTTTCTTTCTGATTTGGGATAGATATATTTCATTGTAAGAGGTATTGAGTGTGTATGGTTAACCTGGAAGTGCTGGGCATCTGTGTCAGCAAACCAGGTAGCCTGTGTTTATCCTTCTGTATGGCCTTCTGTATCTTGGTTCCTGAGTTACACCCTGAAATTTGGGAAGTCTGAGGCTGGATTCTTTTCTTTAGGGGAAAAGCTTGTGTAAATCCCCAAAGCACATTCTAGGACCTAAATAGCTCAGCCTTGCTGTTGCTAGTACAGACTGCATGTACTGTTCATCTAAACAGCATCATAGGAGATAAAAGTATTCAAGGTATGAAGAGGCAAAAGTCTACATCAATCAGCAGTCTGTCCTATCCCTTCTTTTTCTTTTTGTTTTTTAACAAACTACGTTACTAATAATATTATTTTCTTTTCCTCTCCCTCTGATTCTGCAAGTTTCTCCTTTTCACTCTATTCCATTTCCTTCCACCCGCCATGCAGTGCTCTGTGTAGACACTACACCTCTTTTTATGTTTTCCTGTCTTATGCAGAGAAGTCTGAATGCTGACTTAATGCAAGATCAAGTTTTTGTTTTCACTCTTTCCAGTAGCATTCAGTGGATGTCATTTGTGGTGCTCCAGCATTCATTTGGCCTTTCAAAGGGGTGCACCTTTACTGAAAGCTTTCTGCTCACTGGCTGCATAGCAAGAATAGGAATAGGAAGAATAGGAAGGAGCCCATTACAATATCTTTTGCCAGAAAAAAATGCCTGACTAAATTAATGGCTCAAGCAGGCCTTTGGCAGTTCCTGAAGAATTTCCATCCCAATGGGACAAGGCAGATCATCTAAAGTTCTATGTCTGACATTCTGTTTTCTTCAGAGATAAGGCCAGCAATGATGCTGATTTTTTTTTTTCCTGTTTGCGAGCGTTGTTAAATTGGATGGTAGTTCTAGCTAGCAGTTGAAGCATATGCTCTGCAACCTTGCAGACAGGTAGCACTGTAGAAAGAATATACCATGTTCTCATTTGGCAAAGGACTTGCTCCCTATATTATAAAACAAGAACCACTGGGAAAAAACGCAACACAAAAACTCTGCTAAAAATTAGTGTGAATTGCATTAAGGTGGAGGATTTTGAAATAATCACAAAAACTTCACTGTAACACTCAAACTGCTATTGGAAGTTCCTGACATATGGAAGAGATATGGTTTTTCTTTAAGATAGCTGGGATATCTCAATTCTAAGGATTAGCATATTGTCAAGAACAGGCACTCTTTGGTATGGACAGAGTATTAAAATATTAGAAGCCGTTTATGGAAAGAGGAAAGCCATCCAGGTGGATGAGTTTACACTTGGGTAGCCAATTGTCTAAATAGGAAACTAGTATTTCTGCAGCATCTAGAGATTTAAAGTTCCTTGGAAAGAACAGTTGTCACCTTCTTCCCCTGACAGTAGATGAAGGGAGTTCAATAGTTAGGTACTGGTTTAAAGTGCCTCAGATTAACTTTCATGTTTTCTGCTGAAAAAACACATGGTGCAGCAGTCGGGTAGGAACCCTGTGTCCGGGGATTCTTGGTCACAATGGTCATGACCTATTCTTCACAAGCCAAGAAAGGAGGAGCTGGGTGAGTGCCATTCATGGGTCATGCAGCAACCTGGGACCTGTGTTCTCTGTGCTCTTCTGTGCTTGTTCCTGCCATAGAAAGGGCACAGCTTCAGCATCTGTGATGTGTGTTAATGTGCAGCTCACAGAGTTGCTCCGAGAAGACCCTTGGCAGACCAGCACAATTTTTGATAAACCAACATATCCTTTATCCTTCGCCAACAGTTCTGGGTCCTGAGGCAAAAAAGTAATAGTGCCTTAGGAAATGAAATGAGATCCAGCTTACAATTTCAATTCTGTGCAGTCTTACATATGTGAATCATCCAATGTACTTGTAAGTAGTGTAAGTAGTTGTGTAATTTTGAAACTATGAGTTTTTCCAAATAATTTGGGTTTTTTAAGTGTATGGGAGAATGTCTGTTTCTCTGTTCCCTCTGCTTTTTTTTTATTTTTTCTAGTGAAAATAAATTTTTTTCCTGAATATCGTGAACTATAAGTGGCAATATTTTTCAAGATTCCAAAGAAATTTATGGACATAAGAGACTAGTAAGACTTTTGGAATATAAAAAAGTGTTTTCTTCATCTTTAAGGACTTACGTACTTTCTTGGCATGCTAGTTTTGGCTGGGGTAGAGTTGATGTTCTTCACAGTGGTTGGTGTGGGGCTGTGTTTTGGATCTGTGCTAAACAAAGGGTTGAGAATGTAATGTTTTTTCTATTGCTGAGCAGAGCTCACACAAAGCCAAGGCATTTTCTGCTTTTTGTACTGCCACACTGGCAGGGGAGGTGGGAGAGCCTGGGAGGTTGGGAGAAGACACAGGACAGGTGACCCCAGCTGACCAAAGGGATATTCCATACCATTTGACATGCTTACTATATAAAATGAAGAGAATAAAGGAAGAAGCAGGGGACATCTGGAGTGAGGAGTTTGTCTTCTCAAGTCATTGTTACACATGCTGGGGCCTTGCTGTGCTGGAGGTGGCTGAACACCTGCCATGGGAAGAAGTGAATTAATTCCTTGCTTTGCTTGGTTTATGTGTGGGACTTTTGCTTTCCTTATTAAATTATGTGTGTCTAAATCTGTGAGTTTTCCAGCTTTTACCATTCTGATGCTCTCCCTGATTCTGTTGTTGTGGGAGTGAGGGAGCAATTGCTTGGTAGTTGGTAGCCGTGGTTAATTCATGACACTTGGATACACATTTTTAAAAAATATTGTCATTTAATTTTTATTAACTAATTTAATTTTTAAAACAACAATAATGTGCAAAGGAGAGACTCACACAATTTTTTTGCACTTAGTGAAGAGTGAAGGCATAAAGAAGGAAAATACACTACAAAATACAGCAAGTGAGAGACTTCAGGGATGTGAGAACACCAGATAGGCATTACAGGTCCTGATGAAAAAAGAATACAATTGAAACACAAGAAATCAGATTTTGGAACTACATTGAAATAGGATAGAATTGATACTGTTGCCACAATTCAGCATATTTTTTTTTTTTTCCTTTTTCTTCACTTACTAAACTCTGTTTATCTTAAGTCACAAGTTTTTCTCACTTTGCTGTTTTGAATTTCGGTCTCTGTCCTAAACCCTGGAAATATAAATGTGAAAGTGAAGTACACAGACATTAGTACACAGAAGTAAATAATTGGTTCTAGACAGATTGCAGAACTCTTAAGATGTGTTTATAGTACTACAAGCAGTGGCCTAAGGGTAAGACCCCTGCTCTCAGACTAAATAATTGGTAGTGGAACAGGTCTGTATTGCTGGAAGATGTGGACACTGATGGTTTGGGCCAGGAAGTTCCTATAGCTTCTGCTGGAATGTGTGGCAGGACAGAATCAACATGTGCACTCTTTCTTGAGTCATCCTATTAGCAAATCACTATAGGTCTAAAAGAATGTGTGCACTGACTTGGAATGGTAATTGTCATGTCCTTACGCTTAGTACAGACATATGTGTTCAATAATATAAAGAAAGTGACTGCCAGAAAGGACAAAGTAGAGCTTCTGGTATATAAGAAACAGTATCATTACCACAATACAGAGGCTGAGAGATCTACAGTGTTCAGACGAAAGAGAAATAAGCTAAAAAGGATTATATTATACATTGATCACATCCTATATCTTGAAAACAAGGGTGGCATGAACAGATCTTAATGCTTTCAAATGGCTGATGAATACCTGCAGATCTCATACTGTCTCTTTGGATATTTTGGAAGAGCTGACAACTGATAGGACTTTTTCCACTCTTGCCGGTGGGACTAGGTTTCTGACACTGATATATTACTTAGAGAGATAAACGTAACCATGTTTTTATTTCCTAGGTAAAGATCAGAAAAAAAGAGCTGTGAACAATGATAATTTAATCTTAAATTAAATAGAGTGACATTAGGCTAAACATTTTTAATTTCAAAGGAAAACTGAGGACACTTAGAATATTTAGAGCTAGAAATGCAAATGTTTTGTGGAATTTTTATAGAATCTATGAAGAAAAGAGCTCTAATTTTACATAAGAGACCACTGCAGAAAGAATATTAAAATAAGCAGATTGTCTAAAAGGAATGCTTTAATGGATTTGACAGTAAGAAAACACATGTCAGAAAGTATGGCAGTGGAGGGAGAATTTCATAATCCATCTCTGTTTAAATCATGTGCTGTCAGCTACCCAGAGACCTAGAAAAGAAAAATCTGCCCAAATTTTTTTAAATATGAACCAGTGAGTCACAGTTTATTTTTATGCATGATCAATCTACCATTTAAAGCCTTTCATATTAATTTCACCTTTCTTTTATTTTTTTCTTTTTTTCTTTGTTGGCCTTAATATTCAGTTTTTTCACCACGGTCATTTAGATTGGGATTTTTTTTTGTGGTTTTTTTTTTTTTGGTTGGTTGGTTTTTTTTGGGGTGGGTTTTTTTTTTTTTTTGTTTGTTTGTTTGGTTTTTTTTTTTGGTTGGCTGTACAATTTTTTTTGTATTCCTCTTTGTTTCTCTTATGTGGCACTTCACTGAGAAAGAAAGAGTCTCTCTAAAGGAGCTTCAGAAATAGGTATTACAAAGACAAACTGCAATGCATCAAGATATATTTCCCAGCACCATATTGCATTTGGACATATGGTGTATTGGTATAGAGATAATTTTAACTAAGTAGTAACATAACTGGCACAGCAACAAAATGCCTTACATTGTTTACATGATTTTGGAGAACCAACCCATTTTCAAAGGAAAAAGTATTTTGTTGTCTACTAATGCCAAATTTTGGCATAATTTCTTGTGTTTCAACCTTAACATGAAATAGTGAAGAAGATATGTATTAAGCTATGCATATTACTAAACTACAGATATCACCCCTTTATGCTGAAAAAAGAAGGATAAAAATATAATGATACCTGTGTTTTGGGTGTGCCCTGGTTCTGGCCAGGATAGAGTTAAATTTTTTCAGTAGCATGGCTTAACTGGCATGGCTAGGAGGTTATTCTGTAGGACTGCACATCTTTTGGGACATGGGTGGCAAGGAGTTCTCTCAGGTGTCTAAGAAGGAGGGCGGGTGGCCTTTACTGTTGATCAGATGTGGAGGAAGGGAGGAAGGTCAATGCTCGTTGTTGCTCTGGGTCTAAGGTGAGCATTTTTGCATATAAACTACACTGTATTTTGTACACTTTTGTTACTAACATTGTTGCTGTTAGTATTCACTTTCTTATCTCATTGATGTTTCCAGTAAATTGTTCTTATCCGAACCCATGATGTTCACATTTTGTGCATCCAATTCTCAGCTCTATCCCACTTCAGTGAGAAGGGGAGAGGAAGGGAAAGCAAGACAGGGGCATTCTGCCTTGCGTGAGTCTTGGTGGAGGCACTCGACTGGGGAGTATGTTTCCCAAACCATGACAGGATACCATTAGCACTACTTTTACAAAGGGTATTTCTTTCAACAAGTAACAGATACAATTAGCAGTAAACTAAAGGGAAAATTGGGCTCTGAGCTACTGGAACTATACTAATGTTTGTGAAAGGCCTTATTTGATATATAGGTAAAACCTATATGTCTGCAGAGCCTATGTATTTAAATACAGTGTTCAAAGCAAAGGTGTTGTTAGTGTCCCTCTGAGAAGGACTCAGGCGCAGAGCTGGGACTGCATTTGATTGACACTATAAAATGTCTATCTCAATGGTGCAGAAAGCTACAGGGCATAGACATAAATTGTAACTGATATAACAGCCAAATACCAGATGTCTGATATGAAAGATAACTAAATCAGATAAATTCTGTTATGCCTCAAATGCAGCTACTGGCATCATATGAAGACATAGATGTAATGATAGAGATGTAATTAGAGATGAATTGATTGTGGCAAATTTATCTGTAGATGAATTATATGGGAAGGGTAAAAAATTAAGTCTCCCCTTAAGGCTTCTCTTAATCTTCCAAAAAGTCAATGGAAAAAACTCCCCAGAATAACAGTTCCTGTGGACGTTTCTTGGGGTAAAAGACTCTTCAAAAAGCAAAGGTAGGAGGCAAAACAAAGTTGTACACCATGATCGTGACTGATGCAGATTTTGGACTGAGCCTCTCTTTTTGCAAACTAAGAAGCTAACTTATGCAAAGAGGCTGGCATGACATGGGGAGCATTTGAAAGGACAAGACAGACAACTCCACTCTAGGTTTGGTAGGTTTGAGAGCTATGCTCACGGTAAGAAGTCTCAGATCTTCAGAATTGCCAACACAGCTTTTAGCCTTTGATTGTCTCTGTGATGAGAGGTTGCAGGAGCACTGGGGCTGATTTTGAAAGGATCTGTGTTTTTGATGGAGCTGTAAGAAGTGTACAATGCTGTGGACTGTTGCTGCATGTAGAGATGAGGTTGCTAATACATCTGCAGTGCAAACCCAGGACAATGCAGTAGGCATACCAGCCATACTCTGACACTCACTCTCAGTCTTACATTCAGGGCATTAAAGAACAGTAGCAATAATACACAGCTGAAGATACATGCAGTGTTGCAAGGTTTTTAAATTGAAGCAGTGTACATTCTCTGGTTTTCTGTGTAAATTTGGAACTTTGTTTTGGTTAGGGAAGGTCAGTATCAACCTGCTTCCAGAAATACTACCAGTTTGGCTCCTGAATAATTTTAGCCACAGGAGTTTCGAAACTCAGAATGGATGCCACTCTGAATTCAGAGCTCCAGCTGTGCTTTTGAGCTCTGCTCACTCTGTAATAGCATCTAAAGAGCTCTCTCTACTTTAACAAGTCACGGAGGCATATTTTTTGCAGCCTTCAACTGTACTCTAATTCAGCTGCTCTGACAGGCAATGCAACAGACATGCATCTCTCCAGTTTAATGAAATTCAGTGGCACTATTGCAACAACTCTTCAAGTTTTGATATTACCAGGATTGAATGGGGCATTTTAATGAAGACTTGGTGGTCATTGTGCACTTGGATGTTAGTATTTCGTGGTTGACTGCTTTTCAGCACTTCATATTGCCTCTTGATTGGTGGTTTTAAGTTGTATTTGAGCTTTATTGTGGTGATGGTCCTCTGACATCTACTGCCTTCATAAATGTGTACTACTCTGTCCTACTGTTCTCTTAAGTTGTGCTTTGGCTTTGTAAAACTTCTGAAACTTGAGCCTTGGTGTGCAATGTCTACCTAGAAAGTTAATGAGCCCCATGCTGTACTGTCAAACAGTATTTTAGAAGTATATTTTCTTTCATTATTAGTAATAACTATGTCTGAAGCTCTTGGAGAGTTGAAGTGAAAGTGTCCTGAATGAAATGCCACCAATAGAGGTTTGTAGGGGAAGGTATTTCCATTAATATGTATTTAGACTTTAGGCAAATTTGATTTATCAGTCTTCCTCCTATTTCATACTAGTTACCCATTAAAATATGAAGTGAATAAATGACATCCATGACAACAGATTCATACAAAGCCATCTTATTGGAAAGCAAATTTTTACCCCTTGCAAGTCAGCATTCATATCAGAAAGGAGGAGAGAAACCTGGGTGACTTAAACATCTAGCAAGTATGATCTGAATTTCAAATGGTCTCATGTATGTAATAAAACTTAATTTATCTTCATCATTAAAGAACATAGAACAATCAAAAGATCTATATAAAGAAATTTAATACAATTTATTTATAAGCTAAGACTAGCTTAATAATGCTTCCATTTGGAAACAAACTATTACAAATGTACACTATAGAAACTAGAAGCAAACTGATTATTGTAGAACTAGGAGTTAAATAGGCTCAAATATGAAAGCTTTATTAGCAGTATGTGCTTTCTGCTATTTTCCTAGGTTTTTAAAAAAAAAATGCAAACTAGGAAAATGGCAGAAAGCGCCTACTTTTTTCCTACTTGTATATCTTTTTTAAAGACATACAAGTAGGAAAATATCCCCTTTAAGCTGAGCTTAATATTATATTATTATGACAGTGCAAAGCAATTTGGCAGAAGGCTGCAAAACTTCACTATTATGACTTCCAGCATGGCTGACATCAACACTTTGTAAATACTACTCGTTTTAGCTTTTATTTCATGGTTATGGCTTTTCCTCATTTGTCCTTCTGTCCAGTGACACTGAGCATGAGACTTGCTATACAGAATGACACAAGCAGGGAAGGAAGGCAGAACTTCCTCTCATGTTGGGCAGGGTTGAAGGCACCTGCTAAGTGAGAGAGAAGCTTGCAGAACATGGCAGCCTTTCTGGCAGCTGGATGTAATTTGGAAGAAATGGGAGATTCACTGCCTCTGTTACAGACTCCTTATTCCCTTCTACACTGGCTGACCCAGCCCCGACCTTTGGTAGCTGTCAGGCTTTTACAGATAGTCAGTTCATCTTTCAGGGTCCTATCTGCAGAACACCAGATGACACCTAAACATAGCTGAAATCGAAATTCAGTTTCAGAGCTGTGCTTTCCATACATAATGATTAGGACAATGCAGAACTATTCCAAAAAAATGTCTCAGATATCCACAATTAGTATACTTTAAATTAGTGAAATGTTTTGACCTTAATATGCCCCTTTCTGTTTTCCATCTATAAAATGAAGGAAGCAATATCACTTAGTCAGGTACTTTTTGAAATGGTAAAATAACATACAAAAATCATCCTAGAAAACATGTGATTACTACTCTTAATACAGTTGGGCCCTTGATTCTTATTACAATTGATAATGGAGACTAAAATCTACTAGTATTGCCTATTGGGAACCCTGAATGATATAGGGATCTTATAGGAGAACTTTCTATGGTTATACAATACATAATAATAATAATAATAACAACAACAATAATAATAATAATGGAAAATAATAGGCAACAATTTTGTGACTTATAAAATGCATTGTTATCAATGTTGAAGACTTTTAGAAATAATTCCTTGATCTATATGAATACATTGAGTGCTGAAATAGATCTACTTTTGATCATTAGAGGTATGTGTTTTGCCACCGCCGTTGAGCTCTACTCAGATGGCACAATATTCACTTCTAAATTTTTTTTACCAGTGGAAGAATTATTCAGCTAAAGGAGTCAGAATCATCAGAACTACATATATCTGCAACTGAAACAAGACAATTCCAGGATAATTGTACTGCTTTTAATAAAATTACAGTATTGTATAATTCATAATAACATTATAGCTGTGTTTTCACTATGCTGATATAGCCAGTTATAGAAGCATTTATTAAAGCTGATGTTTAGATGGCATAATATTGTATGGTATTGTAACAAAACTTTAGCAGATATTAATAAATGGCTAAAGCTAATGGAAGAGTAAAATCTATGTGCAATACTAAATTTCTTCCCTCTGCAAGACTGAAAGCTAATGTCTTCACTGGAAATTTTTTTACTGTGGGAAAATATCAACTTCTATTTGATTTTCTTCTTCTAGGCAGGGCAAATATTAGATGTAAATTTTGATTTATGTCTCAAGCTATCTGTTAAAATCTCACTTTTATCCTTAATTTATTTGAAGAATATAATACCTGAATTAAAAATAAGGCTCATAGAGTTAATGAACTCCAAGTCCTCCGAAACCCTGTTTCTTTTTGTATCCTTTTAGACAAAAATAAAATCCTGATGTTTGCTAGATATTCCTATTGCCAAATAAGAAAAAATGTTCTAATTTTCAACATTTGCTTTCAGGTGTGTAATCAGTTGTACTCGGAGTTAGAAAACATCAGCAAAATGGCTTTGTATAGGTACACTGTAAACAATATAAGTATGCGATTAATTTAGCAAGACAAGACTCCTAAATACTCAAGACCAAACATGACCTTAAAGATCATTTAGTACCAGCACCCCTGTAGTGGAGAGGGGCACCTCCCACTAGATCAGGCTGCTCAAAGCCCAAAGGCTGTGAACGCTGCCAGGGTTGGGGCATTCACAGTCTCCCTGGGCAACCTCTTCTCATGAACCTCACAATAAAGAATTTCTTCCTAATATCTAACCCAAATTTTCCTTCTTTCAGTTTGTACCCATTACTCCATGTCCTGTCATTACAGTTCCTGATGAAGTGCCCCTCAGGCTTTCCTGTAGGCCCTTTTGGATGCTGGAAAGTTGCTATTAGGTCCTCATAAAACATTCTCTTCTCCAGGCTGAACAGCCCCAACTTTCTTAGCATGTCTTCATAGGGGAGGTCTTTCATTCCTCTCATCAGCTTCATGGCCTCCTCTGGCAGTTCCTTGTCCTTCCTTTTTTGGGGACTTCAGGCTTGGGTGCAGCACTCCAGCTGGGGTCTCTTCAGAGCAGTACAGAGGGGAGGAATCCCCTTCTTCACCCTGCTGGCTGCGTTGCTTTGGATGCAGCCCAGGACACAACTGGCTTTCAGGGCTGTGAGCACACACTGCTGGCTAATGTTAATGAGCCATCACCCCAAATCTTTCACCGCAGGGCTGCTCTCAGTCACTTTGCCCAAGCTGTTGGTGTGTCGGGGATTGCCATGACCCAGCTGTAGGACCTTGCACTTTGCTTTGTTGACCCCCATGAGGTTTGCACTGGCCCAGCTCTCAAGCCTGGATGCCAGGTCCCTCTGGATGCCATCTCTTCCCTCCAGAGTGTCGGATGCCCCACACAGCCTGGTGTAAACAAACTTGCTGAGTCAATATGTTACATCTCTATATTCGGAATTGCTTTCAGCTGGTCATAAATTTATTGCATTTCTTGTTGTAATTCAAACTGCCAAATCCTTAAAAAGTATTATTTTATGAGACAGATTTGTTAACATGAACATCTCCAGACAAATATTAAGCCCTGAAAACAAATCTTCAACTAACTGACAAACGAGTCTCATTCTATATTCTCTCTTTAGTGGCTGATTATTTTCCTGCACATAATAAAGAAGCCATTAATGTATAATGAAAGAGACAGCTTCATTATTTTCTCTTTGAAAATTTTTCTCTTTGAAAAATACATACTTAACCATATGGGGCCTTTTGTACACAAGGATTTTTTCTTGCTAACAAGTTCAGTGCCAATGGTGTGATTACTTAGCCATCATATCACTTACAGTTGAGAAATACCCTCTTGAATAGCAATAAGAAGGTCAAAATCAAGTGGATTTTTTTTTTCTTTTAACACCAGACATCCCATGAAAACTCTGCTCCTGGCAGCAAGTGTCTGTATTGGCTGTGTGTATTATTAAAAAGGCTCTTTTTTAAATGGAATTAAAACTGCTATAATAAAGAAATGTAGTCTTACTTGAAAATACACTCAGCTAGGGCAGAATTCTGTCCAGGTAACAGCTGAAAAATATATGTCTTCACGTACATCCTAGCTGGCAAATGCATCTGGAAGGAAGCATATTGCTTCTCTGAATTGCCTGTAAACATGCCAGCTGCTGCACTCAAAGATTCAGCTGATGCTGAGTCAAAGACAGGAATGAAAAAGCAACAGTTTTGCGAATCTCTTTGTGCTGTCTCGCCTCATAAGAAAAAGATAACTCCTATAATTTTTCATTGTATTATGCAGCTAAGTTCTATCAGTGTAGTGACATGCCTGTCACATCTCATGTCCTTTCTGTGGTCATGCAGGTAAATCGACAGGCCACCCTGTGGCATGTACCCTCTCTCTGAGCAGGGGGATGCTTGTCCCAATAGCAGAGCACTCTGATTCACGCTAGTGGAGCAGGGGACATTTCGTCTCTAGCTTGCTCAAGTCTTTTCAATCTGTCATGTATTGAGGGCACCATCAATCAGAAAACCAGTGTGTGTGTCTATGTTTTGGAAATCTGACCCTTAGGCTGCTGATCACACATTTCTTTGCAAACTCAAAGCCTTGCAAAATCAAAATGAAAGATAAGGATATAGTATTTTCACTTATTCAAAGGAAAGCTGTCTTACATGGATGTATTCAGTTCATCCTACTGTTACTCCTTTTTCCCACACCATCCCTCTCCATACTGTTTTCTTAGGCACCCTTTTTTGGAACAGCAAGATGTCATTTATTATTTTCCTGCTGCTGGCCAGTTCGGGGTTAACTTTTTGCAGTAGCTGGAAAGGGGCATGTGTAGACAGGGAGATTATTCTATACGACCTCATGTCCTTGCTGGGGCTGGGATAAAGGGTCTCTTACATGGAGAAGGGGTTCCTTCTGGTTGAGAAAACATCACACAGGAAGCCGTCCAGTATTGTCAGTTGTTGGTTGTTTTGGTTGGTTTTTGCTGTGTGAATTGCCTCTATTATTATACCCTCTGTCATTAGTATTCTTGCTATAACTGTTTTCTTACCTAAATGTGCTTCTCACAGAAGCCACCTCTGTGGCCCCACTGCTACCAAACCAGGCCATGCAAAACCAGTACAGCCCAGGTGGCCAAGAAGGCCAATGGCATCCTGGCCTGAATCAGCAATGGTGTGGCCAGCAGGGCCAGGGCAGGGATTGTCCTCTGTGCTGGGCACTGGTGAGGCCACAGCTCCAGTGCTGTGTCCAGTGCTGGGCCCTCACTGCAGGAAAGACACTGAGGAGCTGGAGAGAGTGCAGAGAAGGGCAGTGGGGCTGGGGCAGGGGCTGGAGCACAAGTCCTGTGAGGAGCAGCTGAGGGAGCCGGGGGTGTTTATCCTGGAGAAAAGGAAACTCATAAGGGGTTTTCACTCCCCACACCTGCCTGAAAGGAGGGTGTAGCCCGGTGGGGGTTAGTCTCTTCTCCCAGGCAACCAGTGACAGGATGAGAGGACATGATCTCAAAGCTGTGTCAGGGGATGCTTAGTGTGGGCATCAGGAAAGATTTCTTTATGTAAAGGGTTGTTGAGCACTGGTACAAGCTTCCCAGGGAGGGTATGGAGTTACCATCCATGGAGGTGTTCAAGAAATCACTGTATGTAGAACATAGTGCTATGGTCTAATTGACAAGATGATGGTTGATCAAAGTTTGTTCTCATTATCTTGGAGGTTTTTTCCAGTCTAAATGATTATGTGATTCTGTTTATAACATCTTTTTCAGATATCTTTTATTTCTTGGTTTGGGGCAGTGGGGTCTAAACCTATTCAGTGTGAGTTACAAACACTTAGCTGAAACAAATTTATTTTATTCTACAACATATCAATTAGCAACAAATCACTGAGATTGCATGTCAAAATTATTTTATTTATAATTCAAAACAGTTTTATCAGAAGGCACTGGTTCACCAGGTTGAGTTTTTCTCTAAAGCATGAAGTTTTGCACATTTTTAATTCTGCAAAGATCCATTTAGGAAAGATTAATTTTTATTTTCTCTTAAATTACCTTTAATTTTTTTTTTCTTTAATAAAATAGCAAGAATCTCTTCTGTCTTCTACAGAGATAAGCAAATAGTACAAGTACATAAATATCACTCCTTGGGAAAGAAAACTTCAAAAAGAATTTGTGTTCTTGTTTTTAATTGACTTTGTTCTGAAATTCAAACATCACTTCTCATATGTCATTTCCATAAATTTGCTGAAAATAGAAAGCTTCAAACATTTCAATTTTTTTTTAAATAACTTGCTAGAGCACTTTTAAGGTTATGATTGTCCTCATGTAATTCTGAAAGACAATGAAATCATAAGTCTCAAATCATCTTGGACTGGTACAGTTTTTTCTTAAGCTACCTGTAGGAGAAACCACCAAGATTTCTGTTCTGTGCTATTTCTTATACTGACTTTAATACCAGCTTTTAAAATTTGTGTTCTCAGATTATTTGATTTGAAATTGTATATTGTAAATGAATTTGTTAGCTTAACAGAGTTTTCTTCTTGTTGATTGACATAAATTTAGATCTGGATGCCTGGTAATGGAATTTCCCTCATTGTAGCCTAATACATATGACTATCTATCAAGCACCAATATCAGAGCTCACAGGACAGGACTTCCCTTCAAATGACATATTGGATTAATTCCTTTTTTGATGTGGAACGTTGAACTCATTGTTGCTATTATGCTGTGAAAGATTACAGCTTTCTCTTTTTGTTTCAAATATTACTGTGGTATCATGATTTTGTCATTTTAAGACTCTGAGACCTTGAGGTCATCAAGTTGATGAGAATTCCAACAGAATGGAAAGGCTTCTGGTCTATCTGTAATTACTTTAATTAGTAAATCTAAATTATAATACTTATTGGTTTTTATGCTGTGGGTATTGCTGCTTGTTTTAGGGTGACTTTATGATGTTTGTATTTCTAATTGTTTGGTTTTTTATATAGGATATTAAGTTTTGTACTTTTAAGACTAGTTTTGAGAGTGAAAGGAAGGAGAAGAAGCACAGTTTGCTTTTAGAAGCTTGGTTTTCTTTATTTTTTTTCACAGATTGTATTTCCAGTATGCATAGTGGGAGTGAGTACTCCTCTCCTTAAGTGAACTGAAAAAAAATCTTTAAAAGAGGCAAACTAACTAAAATTCCCATATTTTGTCTCTCTGTGCTGTTGGTAAGAAAGAAAAACATACCTAGAGTGGAGGGAAAAGTGTTCTAAAAGTTTATTTTACTTCTCATTATACCTCTTTAATTCTGTTAATTTTTTTCCTTTATACCTTTTAAAGTTTTAAGACTGTTTTTCCTTCAAAGTATTTTCTCCTAATCCTTATCTCATCCCATGTCTTTCCTCTCCTCTGCTTAACTATAGCAGAAAATAATGAGTAAATGATTTTCACGGGTATACTAACATTTGGCCAATGTCAACCCATCACACTAGGGGTAGGTCTTTATATAATTTGTCTTTTTAATTCTGTGCTGTAATTAGGCCTTAAATGAAGCTAAGAATTTATTTTTCTTTTATTTAGTTTAATAATTTTTGTAACCACGTTGCTTAAATTCATAATGTCTCTAAGTGAAAGCCCTCATGTGTCTCTGGTCTCCAAACTTTTTAAAAATATTAATAACTTCCAAGTCCCTAAACTGATTTTCTTATCTGAAAATAGCTCCAATATTATCCCTAACATGTAACTTTTACAGAAGAAAGAAACAAATTAAAGAGCTATTTTTTTTGAGCGTGGTGATAATGTATAAAGAGTTTACAAAAGTACTAGAGTTTGTTTAAATATGTATAATTTATAGTTTCTTCATCCTGCCCTGTGTCCTAGTTTCCAGTAACATATTTAAGGGGTTTATTAGTAATTGCACACAATTTATTAAAAGAAAAGCAGAGGATAAGGCTTTTCAACCTTTCCTTTCCTTCTTCTCCTTTTAATCTCTTACGTCACTTTTTGAGAATATTCAATTTCCCTTAAATGTTAAAAAGACCACTTGCCTAATATTTTATCTGATAAGCTTTCTCTATATGGTCTGCAGTGTGTATAGAGTGAGGGCTGGTATGTTTGAAAAACCTAACAAAACCCCTGACCCAAAAGTAAACCCAAGCAAAAAAATCCAAAATAGTATAAAAAATAAGAAAAAATTAGCTACACCCTAAAATAATTTTCTGATCCCCCAGCCTAAAAATTTTCACGTAAACAAATTCAGAACCCAAATGAAGTTAAAAAAAAAAAAATGAAAAAAAATACTATGAAAATTCTAATGAGAAAATCTCCTTGCAATAAGCTGGGCCCTGGCATATGCTTATTTCACACTACTAAATGCTGTAAAACACCAGGGGGCAGGGGAGTAAATCAGCAACTACCCCAGTCACTCAGGCTGCAGCCAACACCCCACTTACTCAAGCTGTACTAAACTAGACAATAAACATAAGCCAATAGCTAAACCAGACAGTAAACCTAAACCAACAGCTAAATCAAACAGTGAGCCTAAGCCGCTAGCAGTCACTACTGTGGGAAAGAAAAACAAAACCAAAACCAATCAACCAATAGACAATAACAATCCAAGGGAGGGACCCTCACAGTCAGCTCCAACAACTGGCACAAAATCAGAAATCACAATTGAGTCCTTTTCCCTAAAAAACCTCCATAACCTAAAAAAAAAACCTATATTCAGCAACCTGGTAAATCTATAAATAGTTGATTAGTGCGTCTTTAAGATGCTGCAAGCGAAGCTACAGTTCAAAACAGTACTGAAGCAAAGCATTTGAAACCCCTGTCACATAACCTGATTATTAACCAAAAATGGTAAAGAAAGCTAACCTTCACAGTCTCTGGGCACAAATCTTGAAAAGTGTAGAACAAATAAATCTGTGTGCAAATGATCTCCATATGCAACAAACCCAGCAGAAGACCACAGAACAAAGAATTAAACGCTTGAGAAAAATAACAGTGGCAAAAATTATCTTCTCAAAGAACTTAAGATCTAAAAGTCCAAACTTAATACAATATACATCCACGATGTAGCGAAAATTTATATGACTTCAGCCACCAAAATATGCTTCTACTTTAGCAATAATGAAGCAAGATGACAGAGAGGAGACAGTACTTAATATGGTGAAGAATCTGTGAACATATGCAAATGCTGTGCATAGCCCAACACATGCAGGAATCGCAACTGTAAAAAGAAGTCTGCAGAAATTAGAAAAGAAAATTTTAAAAATTACCAAAAAAAAAAAAAAAAAAAAAGGCCTTCTCCAATTCTAAACAATACAGATAAAAAATTCTAATACCAAATATGAATGTCCCCCAAATTAAAAAACCAAAGTATTCCCCATGAAATAGGCTATAATTCTTCCTATGTAAGTGTGAGAAAAACATGAAAAAGACCCAGTGCTGCTCTAGCACAATGCATGCATAAATTGAAAAAATCCATAATTCAGAATAGAAGTTTCACCAAAAAAACCTCCAGCTCCACCTGCCCATAGGCAAACCGCCAAATATAATAATGATGACATATCTGATCCCCTTAAAAAAACCTCTAAAACATATACCCAAAAATAGAAAAATAACTCAACTTAAAAGAGCCTTGCCTCTAGCCAAGAAAAGGCCAGAGAAAACCATGTTTTTAGACTGCAAATTTTTTAGCCTGACACATCAAAACCACAAAAATATAAAGCCTTACTCAACACTACTGCATAGTACACATTAATCCCATCAAAACATATGAAAGCCAAATCTATTTCTATAGCTAACATAACAAAAATATCACAAAATTTGACTTTAGTAGAACCTAATATAAACCTAAGTAAAAATGAATAAAAGAAACATCCTATTGTAACTGTCCCAAAAGCCCCATACCTTTTGAACATTAACTTCCTCCGAAGCGAATATTTCAAAAACCCAAAAGAACTCAAATGAGCATTTAAAATAATGACTATAAAGACAAAAAAAATTGGACAATTAAACACCTTACCTAAACTATAAAAATACCCATCTCCAATAAAACTTATTGTAAAAAAAGCAACAAATACCAATTTCCACACCAGCAGTACACCACGACCAATACAAAACAATTTGAAATAGTGATTCCCTTCCATAAAATAATTTGTAAAGAACCAAAAAGTAACCAGCGAAACCCACTCACCCTTCAACAGTCACATTTAACCTATACTCAAATTTGAAAAAAGAAGAGTGTAAATTATCGTACCTTAAATAAAATAACTCCACCATTTAAAGCTGCTGTACCAAACATATTAAAACTCCAATAAAAGGTAAAGTCCCAAACAGCAAAATAATATGCCACTATTAACATTGCCAATACATTTTTCTCCATTCCTTTAATAACAAAATACAAACTCCAATTTACCTTCACATAAGAAAGAGTCAATACACCGGAAACCAACTGCTTTCTTTCTAGAATGAAATTAGATTATGTGTTGAAACTGGAACTCTCTTTGCCTTGTTATTTGTGCCAAGGTATCATTCCCTCAGTCCTAGGAGGCCTGTCCTACTGGATTGCTATTAGTATGTTTGGTTGTCTTCATGAGTCACATTTACTGGACTTTATTTTAAAATACATGAGATTGCTAGTTTGGTAATTTTTACAGCATTCAGTTTCTGTTCTGAGTGAAAAAACCTCAACCTTAACATTATCCAGCAATTTTATAATCTTGTTTCACTGTAATGAGCATTTATGGATACTAGTTTTAATGAAGCTTTTCCCAACCTTGCAATTGCATGCTCTCTTTTCTCCTATTCTGAAGCATTCCATAATGAAGATAAGTGT
The DNA here is from genome assembly GCF_017590055.1 of Onychostruthus taczanowskii. NCBI lineage: Eukaryota > Metazoa > Chordata > Aves > Passeriformes > Passeridae > Onychostruthus > Onychostruthus taczanowskii. The sequence continues at coordinate 2,534,593 of NW_024502125.1, read as the reverse complement.
TATTACTCATTCCAAGCAGCAGTGGGAAATACTTTCCAAAATACTTGATACAGTTTAACCACTTGCAGCAGAAGAGAATGACGGAGGTAGCATTCCTACATGTTGTCTCAAGATCTGCTGATTTTACTTGGGGTAGAGTTGATCTTCACAGTGGCTAGTGGGGGGCTGTTTTTTGAATTTGTGCTGAACACAGAGTTGATGATATAGAGATGTTTTTGATATTGCTGAGCAGAGCTCACACAAAGCCAAGGTCTTTTTTGTTTTTTTGTATTGCCACACTGGCAGGGGGAGGTGGGAGAGCCTGGGAGGCTGGGAGGAGACACAGCCACGACAGGTGACTCCAGCTGACCAAAGGGATATTCCAGACCATGTGACATCATGCTCAATATAGAAAGTGATCATGCTCATTATATAAAGTGTGGAGAAAAAAGGAAGAAGTGGGAGGACATTTGGAGTGAGGAGTTTGTCTTCCCAAGTAATTGTTACACATGATGGGGCCTTGCTGTTCTGAAGATGGCTGAACACCTGCCTGCCCATGGGAAGTGAATTAATTCCTTAAAACCAAGGTAGTTTTGCTTGGTTTGTGTGTGGGACTTTTGCTTTCCTTATTAAATTGTTTGTATCTCAAACTGTGAATTTTCTAGCTTTCACTCTTGTGATTCTCTTCCAGATCCTGCTGGTGGGCCAGTCAGTGAGCAGCTGTGTGGGACTTGGTGGCTGGCTGGGGTTAAACATTACACAAGGTCTTAAGGTAACATTCAGAGATAGATATGTACAGTGCAATCACAAATTGTCATAAAAATGCTCTGAAAGTGGCAGTAATTTGAGATGTCTTGGATCTGTGAGAATTTTGGCAGCTCAGAACATCTGATGGTTTCATCAGATTTTGGCAGCTGAGGGGATTTTACCAGGTTGGTCTCAAATCAGTAGCATGCATTTATATCTGTGTTGTAAAGAATAACTTGCAAGTAACTGAGCCACAATGATGTTCAACATTACTGTTGTTTTCTCTATTTTAAATAGGACCAACCCCACAGGCAAGAGTTATTTGGGCACAGATACCACCCATCCTATGTTTTAAAAAGCTAAAGGGATGCCACTGAAAGATCCCCGAAGATGACAGTAGGTGTAGGGATGGCTGTGCCCTGGAGAAGCCCTGGTGATAAATTACTCCCTGAATATATCTTGTGCAGTTTCAAAGCACTTTGGGATCTTTTATGATAAGTGTTACTACATAAGGGTGAATATAACTCTCTGAGGTGTATGTCAGAATTCCTGGCAGTGCACCAGCTTACAGTGCTGCTGGCAGACATCATCCCAGTGCTCTTCTGCTGACAACAGAAAAATTCAGCCACTAAAAGCATGGCAGTCTCAAAAAGCTTTTTTTGCTAATTTATGTTCCTTACAGTAGCTAGGAAGAGTAGGAGATTTAATGGACAAATCTCTTCCACACAGATATGATGCCTGCAGATTTCACTTCTTTTTCCTGCCTCAGACAGAGCTTCCGAGTCAACTGAGGCAAAGGGCAGAAAACAGTTGGTTCTCACCACCAACTGCTTATTTATCCAACTGGGCCACTGAGGGCCAATAGGATAAATAAACAAAGTTGATAAGAGGATTAAAGCACTTTTTGTAGGAAGATAGGATGAGAAAGATGGGACTGTTCAGCCTAGAGAGAGAAGGTTGTGTGGGGACCTCGTAGCAAATTTCAGTATCTGAAGGTGACCTGCAGGGAAGCTGGAGAGGGACTGGTCATCAGGGACTGTAAGGTACAAATTTGAAAATTTAGGTATAGGTAATAGGAAGACATTTTTTACTGTAAGGATAATGAGATACTGGCACTGGTTGCCCAGGGAGGCTGTGGATGCTCAAACCCTGGCAGTGTTCAAATGCAGGCTGGACAGGGCTTTGGGCAGTCTGATCTAGTGGAAGGTGCACCTGCCCAAGGCAGGGAGGGGTGGAGCTATGTGATCTTTAAGGTCCTTTCAAACACCTTAATATTCTGTGATTCTATTACTCTAAAATTCTATTTGTCTTGTCCCTAAGGAAATTGGAACCCCTCCTTGCGTATAAAACCCGTCTCATGTCTTATACTTGGTATGGAAGTAACTGCATCATCTTTTAGCTGGGAAAACTGAGAAAGCAGTCATGGCTTCCTTTTAAAACTGGTGACAAGATGCTCCTGGGGATTTGCTTCTTAGGAAACCTGACCAGAGTTTTTTGGTCTTTGTCACACAAACTGGCAGCAAGAGCCTTGGTGTTTTCAAGGGCTCTGAAAGCAGTGTAATCAATTGATTTGTGCAGACAAAACCATATAAGCTGAAGAGGATTTATCTCAAAAACCTGTGAAATTATGTTGTGCCTCTGGCATCAAATTGAATGTAGTGAAATCCAGGACTGTAAATGAAGTGAATGCTCTGTCAGTTTTGTAGGTTTCTTTCTGATGTTACTGAACTATCATTATTAAAAATTCTAAAGTTCATTAGAAGTACATTGTACACCCATTTCTAAGAAAAAAAAAAAAAGAAAAAAGAAAAAAATTTTAAAGGTGTGCTAGAAGTAGTTATTATGTCAGGATATCAGGATAGCCACTGCTGTTCTGGGGTTAAACTTCTAGGCTAGCTTTCTTTTTAAATTTATTGCATAAATTTTCAGTCCATTTAGCTAATACATAAGAGAGTCATGGAGTTCAGGACTGCTTGCCTTAACTCCAACACACTTGAGGACCACCTCATGCAGAACAGGGAACAGAGGTCTTATTACAGCAAAAATTAGGAAAGAATGAACTGACCTCCAATGGCACTGAAAAAGATGTGTTGTCAGTATCTTGGAGTGATTTTCAATGACAGCCTATTCTCTGGTCCTCTGCAGTACACCCCAAAATGGTATTCCCTCTTTAAGGTGTGTGGCTGGAGAAGCTTTGCACTCAGTGGTGGGCTTTTTCCAAAGCCTCACTCTCCAGGTGTCTGGAGTGTTGTGTGTTTTGGTTTTGCTTGGTTAGCTTGGTTTTGTTGACCCAGAAGGTTTTTCCCTTCTCTGGCCTTGGAGAAGTTGTAGCAACAATCCTTCAGCAGCTTTTTGAGGTGAACTGGACAGTTCGTTAATCCGAGACCAGAGAAATGAGACCTGTGGGAAAGGGGTCTCTCTGTTCTGGCCCCACACCTTGGGAAGCTGAGCTGGTGAGACAAAGCACACCCAGAGGCTCCAGATCAGATCAGATCAGATCAGATCAGTTCTTCTGCCCTGGAGGGGAGGTTGATGGTAGAGAGTCTCCAGATTAACATCTGCTGCCCGAACCGCTGCGAGACACTCCTGTTTGTTTGGCTTTTTTTACCTGAGAGAGATGCTGGTGCCATCTTGTACTGCGTGTCAATTGTGAGCAGGTATTTTCCCTGGAATTTTAGGTTGTTTTCTGGTGGAGGAGTGGGGGGAGAGGGGTGGAGGGAAGGGATAAAGTCTGATAGTTTCATATCTGTCAGTTATTTACTTTTGTTTTTCCTCCCTTGTGGACATTCTGTTGAGTAATAAACTGTTGGGGGTTTTTCTCACTTTCATCCATTAGTATTAATTTCCTGTGGGTGGAAAGAAATTGTTGGAACCGTTTAGAGGAGATGACTCATTACAGACTGTCTTCTAAATTAGTCTCAAAACTGAGACACTCAGGTAGTCCCTGTCATAAATATGTGTTTCAAAGCAACTACAGAGAGAACGAAGACAGGGTAGCACTCTCTAGATTACTTTGTGTAGGACTGGTGTTCAGAATGGAAAAGCCAGTTACAACATTCTGCAAAGGGAGAATGTAGGCGAAACATTGCGCTTGGGTCACTTATTAAATGTGAAAGAGGCAGAACTTAGAAAAAATTCTCCCATTTTATCTGATGATGTAATTGCTGGACCATCCTTCCTGTCTCAATATATTAAGTGTGCATCTTTATTCTCCTTTCAAGGAAACTAATTTTGGCAAAATGTATGCAAATATGTTTATAGTTTTCTAAAAAAGAAATCCTCATCTATTATTTAAAAATCCACATTGAGATATTTTAGTTATAGTAAAATGCCTATCTCAAAACTGGAATTATTAATAGAAAAATCACTGGTCTGGGTGTTGCATGCTCAGTCCTATCAGTCACAGACTGGTTTTGGTTTATTTCCTAAACTCCTGTAGTGGTCTAACAGAGGGCTCTGACTTTGTATTAACAATGTTGGAACAACTCAAAAATCAGTCACAAGATATCTCAGCCACAGTCCACTAGAGTCTTCAGATGTGTGCTACATAGATGCAAGATTAGATAGATATAGTTCCTTTATAACATTATGGAATTATGTTATGAATATATTAGCTGTATACTTAGGGCATTACTGCTAGTGAGACATAATAAGTACAGCTTTTAACCAATGTGAGCTGCTCTACAGCCGCTAGCAGCATGGGAGTTTCTGCCAGTATTCGTGTTCCCTCTCAGTGAAAATGTTGAAGCATATCTGCATTAGCCTCTGCTGATCGCTCCCATCAGTGAAGGAAAACCAGCCCTCCGCTCCTGCAAAAGTCTGGGCTTTTAATATCCCTGAGGCCAGGGAGGACTGAGCTTCAGCCAGTGCTTGTGGAGACCTTTGAACCTGAGAAGTCTTTATGTCCTGAGTCCCTTCCTCAGCTTTCCCTGCAGTGCCAGTGATGGGGGCTCAGAGGGCACTCCCCTGCTGGAGGAGCCCCACATCCTTCATTCCTCGCATTAAGCTGGACTTCCCACAACCATGCTAAAAGGAAACTAACATGCTTCCTACAACATGTCAGTGTCATGTCTATAAAGAGAGAAATCTACACAGGCAGAACTAACAGAATCAGTTCTATTAGTCAAAGACCAGACATTGAAATGACTACATAAATTAATAATAAGAGAGCACTGAATTTAGAGAAGCACTTTATAAGTCAGAACAAAATATTTTCTACAGTATTTGTAAAATTTGCATGTATTAAAGAAAAAGAGATCTATCTAACAACTGTTCACAAATCTAGTCCCTGTGTGTTAAAAAGGGTCGTCCATAAGGCAGTGTCACAGCAGTCCATTCATGTTCACAGGTAAAAATGAAATGTCTGGCTGCAAGTGGAATTGCTGAACTAACTAATATCATAACCTCTCACAATATTGGGTAGATGTGTGCATTCACTGCTCAGGCAAGGCAGATCAGGCCTTCATGCATTGAAAAACTTCCTGTTCAAGTTAATTAAAATACAAAGTCTATATTAACCACTGAATTATCTATGGTAGCTAATGCAAGAAGTTCCATTGCCTCCAGTTAATTGAGGGAAAAAAAGATGTTTCTGCAATCTCATTCAGAATCTTTTATAAATGTCAAATACTGCATTATTGCTAAGGATAATTCCTTGTTTATCCACAAGTATAAAATGTGGATATACTGCAACAGACTTTTTAATTGTTCTTCAAATTGCCTTGTCTCTCCTCAACTCTTTCTTCAGTATTCAATTACTAGTTCAAACATCATAAATGCTTTTGGTAACTAACTGTTTAAAGGCTCCTAATTGCATTAACCAAATATTGAGTACCATAAAAATCTTGGATGGATATCAGGAAGATTAAAACCCTGTCTCATTTGCCAAACACAATAATAGATTTATTAAGCATGACCTTTCAGGGTTTCACCTGCATTGATTTCTCAGACAATGAAAAATTATATTTAAAGTATTTAATCAGACAGAAACATAGATACTGATGTTTATTCTGAATGACTGGAAATACTGACAATTGTGCACATGGAAAAAATGTTGGACCAAATGCATTTGCTGTGGCATTAGTGGATTTATGAAGAAAGAACTCAGATTTGATATACTTTTGTTACCTAAAAGAGTTACGTTAAAGCAGTTTGTACCATGTTTAGGCAGAGCTACCTGCTGTTTCAGGGGACAAGTGAATCAGAGAAAGTGATGGGTGTCCTAGCTCCAGTCATCTGAAAATGCCCCCTTACCTGATAGTTCCAATTTAACAGTGAGTCTCCAGTAGTTCTGGATTTCCCTTGCATGTCTCCAGAGACATTACTGAGCTAGGAGGAACTGCTGTGATCTCTGTGTGTATATGTTACAGAATGCAAAGATCTTAGAAGGGAGGAACTACCTAAAAGAGATGTGCACTCTCAAAAATGGGTTTTCTCTCTGAAAATGTCACCTTCTCACTATTTAGGCCCTGGTGGATCTATTTATTACACTCCAATCCAGTTCATTAGAGTTGATATTAAAGGCAGAAGAGTTTGAAAAGCGTGAATGACACTAGTACTAATAAAGACAGAAAGGTGGTTTGGTCATTGACATAAAGGACTGTCACCAAAAGGAGAAAATTATTCTGAATGCTTAGTGCATTAAAACCAAAAGCTGCTCTTAAAATTTAAACTAGACCGCTACAACATTGTTCAGAGAAAATATAGTTTCATGTCAGAACTGCATTCCTTATTTTGCCCTCTGTTATTATATGACTAACAATAAAACCTTTAACTGCAATGTCTCCTGCAATTATTTCCATGGGACCTATTCCCCATTTCTTTAAGATGTATTAAACAGAGGTGGGCACATTTCTGGGAATATATTGGGGAAAAAAAAAAAAAAGAATAAAGCGAACAAGCAAGCAAGCAGTTGTTTCCGTTGTGTTATTTCTGGAAAGCATTAAAAAAAAAGGTATAGCGGATCCTAGGAGAGATGAATCTTTTAAAGGAACAGGAAGCAATTTCATACAATGCAGATAACCCCATTTCATTTGCTAGCCCTGCTACAGGTCTATTCACAGCAGCTCTCTTTACACACTGAGTTAGGGCAGCCTGAAGGTAGGCATGATCCTCAAGTGGCTGACCATATGTATTTTATAGGGAACTGGGGCAGAGACATTCTCCTTATTTTGGCAATCCCTTTTGCCTGCTGTGCTACCATGGGAGAGTGCTTTTCTGGCATCCTGCCACCAAGATGGTCTTTTCCTTGGCATGAGGTTTTTAGGGCTGCCTTTTGGGGAAGGATGGCCATGAATTCACTACAGTTATACTGTGCTGGAAAATCCAGCCCATAAATTAGTTTTGCAAACCTCCTCTCTTGGTACAGCCATGTCATCTACAGACTGTGTTCAATTTGCTTTGTATGAGCCCTGCTTCTTTTACTATAGATTTTGTCTTGCTGGAAAACCTGTCAAACAATTTCTTTGTGCAGCAACAATTTTATTTTAATTAAATACATGTAATTCTGAAATAGTACAGTTGAATTCAGTGCAGGTTACCCAGATTTACACCACTATAACAATGATAACAGTTTGGTCCACATTTAGAAAAAGCTATGTAAAACTTTACCCTCTTTGTTAATTGATTTGTGTGGTAGATGAAGGTTGAACAAGACATGGTAATCATATAATATAATCCAAAGCTATCGTAAAATGACAAAACATTCAACTTGGCATTATTCATCTATTAAATTAAATCACTGTCCCCCACCTTCCTTCTTTGAAAGGAGACAACACACAACATAGAGAATACAAGGGAATGAGTCAAGGTTGTTCCTTTTATTTTAGACAATAGATATTCATATGTACTTAAGAAGTTGAAATGCTTTAATGGCTTTAAACCTATGGAAATAGGGTGATATAATCTTAAGGGTAGTTTTTCTAGAGTTTTTATATTTTTTTACTTTTGGAACTTAGGTTTTAATTACTCTTGTCGTCCTCATATTTCTCATTATGAAGGTTGATTGGTAATGATCTCTGGAGCATCCAATATATGTTAATAAATTTTGCATATGAGAGTGAATGCAATTAGTTGCTGTCAGTCACAAGCTCTGTCACCTCTTCTATGACATTTATCCACATAGGTGAATAGAGTAATAGAATCAGAATTGCAGCACCATAGAATGGTGTTGAGTTGGAAGGGACCTTTAAAGGTCATCTAGCTCAACCCTCCTGACATATGGAGGAGCATCTTCAACTACATCAGGTTTCTCAGTCCTGTCCTCACCTTGAGTGTTTTCAGGGATGGGCATTTATCGCCTTTCTGGGCAATCTGTTCCAGTGTTTCACCACACTCATAATAAAAACTCTCTTCCTTATACCTAGTTTTCAGTCAGTCTTCCTTTGTCCACTCATGGCGTTGCTGCGTAGCTGAAGTCCACTAGATTGGTCAGGCAGGACTTGCCCTTGGTGAAGCTGTGATGGTGTCTCACACCACACCCCTGTGGAGGATCTCTTCCATCACCTTCCCAGGCACAGAGCTGAGGCTAATAGATTGGTAGTTTCCAAGGTCATCCTTTCGTCCTTTTAAAAAATGGTTATATGTTTCCACTTTTCTAGAAATCAGGGACTTCTTACTGTCATGTCTTTTCAAATATCATGGAGAGAGTGGCTTGGCAGCTACATCAGCCAGTTCCCTCAGGACTGTGGGATGAATCTTGGCAGTTTCCATATACTTACATATATTAATTTTCCTCAGGGGTCTCAAACCTGAACATTTCGTACAGTGGGAAGGACTTTGCACCCTTATTCTCTCTCTTGTGGTCTATCCTCTGTGGAAAGTGTGTGTGGAAGATGTGGAAAGCAGCTGCCACAGATGATTGAGGTAAAAAAAGTTGTTGACTATCTCAACCTTCTCCTCCACTTTTTTATCTGCTTTCTAGTTATGCTCATGAGGGAGAATTCATTCTTTTTAACCTTCCTTTTCTGGATGACACACCTGTAGAAGCTCTTCTTATTCTTTGTGTTCCTTGTCAGCTTCATCTGCAGCCATGCCTTGGACGTCCTGACCCCATCCCTATAGAACAAGGTAGCATCCATATACTCTTCCCAGGATACATGCTTCCATAGTGTGTGTGTTTGCTTCTTGCTCTTAAGAGTTACTCAAAACAGGTAACAGAAACATTAGTTGTCTTTCCTTGGCGGAAGTCAATACAGTCTTTGACAATTTCCTTGGCATTCATTGATTTATAAATGCTGCACAGTGCTCTATGCAAAAATATTGCTGATAGGGCTCTTTTTTAAAAAGGTTTTATGATGATCATTCTTAAATCTACTGTGTCTTAAGATGAGAATGCAAATCCCTTTTTCTTTCTCTGACTCAGTGGGATGAAAATATACCAGAAAATGCTAAGCTGTGGTAAAAGTATCCTGCAATGCTTTCCAGTTAGGAGTCACCTTGTAATTATCAAGACCCATATATGAACATGCTTTAGGAACCGTAGAGGGATACACACACTAAATAAGAGGAATTACACAACAAATGTATACAAGAATAAATAGAATGTCAAAACATGGGATGCTTTCCATATCTCATGGGTCAAATGTGCGGTCTTTAACTGTGTGTGAGAAAAAATTTAGAATTTAAAAATATCTGAATCATAGAATCTTTTATGTTGGAAAAAACCCATTGAGTAAAACTGTAAAATTAATACTGCCAATTTTACTACTAAACCATGTCCCTGGCTGCCATGTCTACATATCTTTTAAATAACTCCAGGGATGTTGACTGTAGCACTTCCCTGGGCAGCCTGTTACAAGCTTGACAACCCTTTCAGTGAAGAAATTTTTCCTAATATTCAGTCTAAGCCTCCACTGGCACTACCGGGGGCTCTTTCCTCTTGTCCTATTACTTGTTACCTGGAAGAAGTAACCAACCACATCTGAATTCTGCAGTCTTCTTTCAGTAGTTGTAGAGGATGATAAGGTCTCCCCTGTGTCTCCTTTCTCCAGTCTAGGCAAGACCAGCTCCCTCCGCTGCTCCCCATGACTCACTCTCTAGACCCTTCACCACCTTCCTTGCTCTTTTCTGGATGCTCTCCAGCGCCTTAGTGTTTTGTACCATTGAAGATTCAGTGCCATTCCTGATGAATTCCTTATGGGGTTGACAGTATAAAAACTGCAAAAGTCACCTAAATCAGACAGAGAGCCAGGGACTCCTAACCTGCTTCTTGGCATGGAGAGGAAGGTGTTAATGAAACAGTGTAAGGCAGCAGGCTCTTCCGTCTGGGGAACTATTAAAAGGCTCCAGTTTCTGGTTTACTCTGGTGTATGATAGAAGATCATTCCATAACACTAGGGTTTCAAGATATCCTGCAGAGCCAGCAAGATGTTTCGTTTATCACGTATTCCAGATACTTGGTGTTTCTACTGCAGGTCGGCTTATATCTAGCTTCTTTTGTAGAGCAGAATTCAAAGCTTTCATTTCTATGCTTGTAAAAACAACCGGCTCATACTGTGTTACTGTGGATATAGAAAACCAGCTCATACTGTGTTACTGTGGATATAGATAAGTGCTACATTGTATAGGATGGCAAAAAATTTTTTTTTTCCTTGAGGCAGAAAGTTTTACATCTTATGAAAATCCTCCTTTTCCTTGTACTGACCTCAGCAGACCCCAAAACACAAGCCATCTCTTAGCATGTTGCTTAAAAGGCTCGCTGGGATCTCTCATTGCCTTTCAAATGAGTCTGCTTCCTCTTTGTTATTGAGCTCTCTGTTGTCATTGTATGCACAAGGGTTGTAACTTGATTTAGTGGCTTGCCTCTCAAGCCATAGGTGAGTCTCCACATATTTTGTGAACATCAAGAGTTTTGCAGGTGAAAGGTGCAGAGTTGCTGAGTTGAAGCAGTTCTGCAAATGTCCAGAAGGTGCAACCATGCATAAGAACAGAATAGTTATTACCCTTTGTTTTCTAGAATGATGTAGAAAGATCAAGAGTTTTGAGTTAAGTCACTCAACATTATATCCATATCTGCTGCATCAGACATTCAGCTACTGTTTGTATTTAATTGTTGCTGGACAGTTGCCAAATGCTTCATAGAATGCCAAGAAACTGCTTGTTTCATAATTTGAGAACAATTAATGAATTCTGAAGTTTCCCCATGCTCTGGAGAGTTATGATTTTGTTTCATATGATAATACAGTTCTATTTGATTCACTCACAAGGTAGATATTTTTGTGAATGCCACTATGTGGGGGGTGAGAATCGCGTGCCTATAGTATATATGTTATGTAAGTCACAAGATACCTACTTTAACCACCAAATCCAGTCACTAGTCAGCAAGATGTTTGAATGATGAGTTCTTTCCCTTCCATGTAGCATTAGGAATGCTAATTGGGAATCTACACTATTTTTAATAACTGTGAATGCTGGCCTTTCATTGTCTCAGGGTTAGTTTATACTGTTTGACGCCAGAACGTAAAATAGGAGAAGAAAGGTTTCAAAACTAAATTTCTAGTGATATATGCCTCTTGTTAAATTCAATCTATTTTACTTTGATTTGTATAAAACCAGTATGTATGCGCCATTGGTCTGGTGGACACTTTTTTCTGATAGCCATAACACTAAGATGATTGTCTAGAGCTTGAATTTTACTTCAGTCTTTCTTTCAGTATGGATAAAATATTTTCTGAATTTTTACTGTAGCTGTCAGCAAGTTGCACAATTTAGCTTCTTTAAATGCGTGCTCTAGTTGTTTTATACCTTGATTTCCTAGAGAAATCAAGGGTTGAACTGGGTGTTGGACACCTATTTCCCTGTTATGTAAACATGGCAGACCTAACTGTATATTCTTACTGCAATGCTTTTGCTCACAGACTGCTGGCTAGAACGCTGATAATAGTAATGGTTAGTAGTGACCACCTGCACCAAGCCTCTTATTTCCTTTGCTACCCAAGGCACATGATGTCTTTAAAATGTGTGCAGCAACGGAGCAGTTACCAAGAAAAATGAAGTAATCTAGTTTGCATATTTTCCCACACCCTACATAGTGCTCCTCCATGGTGATGCTGTGCCTTGAAGTATGCGCATAAAAACTGTGATCCCAAAACCATGAAAGAAAGGAAATATCTTGTTGTACTATGTAAGCTGAAAGAAAATAACCAAAACTGAAGTTGTTATGGTTTAAATGAAGACTTTTCTTCCCCAATATTTCTTCTGATTAAAAAAAAATTGCAAAAGAATCTCTTGTTACTGAAAACACCAGTTTACAGCAGGTGGCACTGTTTGGACTACCTCTCCCTGTTTCCAAATCATGGTGTTAAGATTCAGTTATTAAAGTTACTAGAGAGATGCCTCTGCCTGAATTAAGGTGCAAACAAGATCATATGCTGAGGTCAATCGTACAGATTATTGTTTACAGTAAATGTGATGTAGAGAGAGAGAGAGAAAGAAATAGGGAAAAGAAAGAGAAGGACTAAGAGTAGAAAGATAGTCACCACCTATTAGATCCTGTGGCAAGATTTCATCATTGCAATTCCAGTGTCTGTTGGTTGGTCACTGTCTTGATCCATCAGGGATGGGGGAAGCCCATAAAGTTCCCTGGGTTATAGATGCTTATGTTCAGGTGGGAAGGACCAGGTATCTCTCCTTTGTTGGAAGTTTTACACTGAATGTTGTAATGCTGTAGATCACAGCTCACTTCAGGAGTCTTTGATGGTCCAGGACACCCCTCAAGATGCTAGAGTCAGGTCAATTTAGTCAATTATGGTGCATCAGAAGGGGTGAATTCCTTCAGGCTATGTATGAATATCCCCATACTTTACTGGAGAGGAGTTTTCACACCTGAGCCATTATCTAAAGAGAGGACATTGGTATTGGCCTTGTAAAAACGCACTATCTCACCTCCTATGATTTGCCTCTCGTCATCCTTTTCCCTTATTGGTTAAGTGGTGAATTGTTTGAGTTATTATCCAATCCAGTCTCTCACACATGGTCAGGTGGCATTATTTTTCTTGAGCTAAAGCAACCATTGTGAAGCAAAAAGGTTTTTACACTGAAGTATATGGCTATATTTGCTTTTGAAATATTGAATTTATGATTGCATTTATTTCCACCTACTGAATCACCATTGAAATGGGCAGAATTTCTCAGCCTCATCCTTTAAATCAAAGACAGAAAATAGTCTGCTCATTTATATCAATGCTTTCAACTAGATGACAGGTGAAATACCATTCAAAGATAAATTGGCATATTTCAGTTCGAGAATTCAAAGTGGAAATCCCAAAATTATGGGCTGCAATGGCAAATTTAGATTATCTTTATTTTTGAATGCTGAAATTTGCATCTATTTTTTATCCTGTATGCAAAGACAAAGGAAAAAGTTGAGGCTTGCTTTTAATCCTGTTGATTTAAGCTGCCTCTTCAGTTCCATTGGCACTGCCAGTCACCCACCCCTGGGCAGCTGGATTGCTAAATTCCAATCTATGCCCCCTAACCACTGAGCTTTTCAAAATAAGTTTGAATCTATCTTAAAGATTAATTAATTAGTTCAGTTCAGACCTCAGCTCCATGGAAAATGTGGGGCTAGAATGCTTTGGAAAGTATGAAAATCAGGAAATTATAGGATCTCTTTGGATCTGTTCCTTCTTATAGCAGCCAGCCTGACACAGATGCCCGTAGAGTCTACTAATATCCATCAGGGCTTATTTCTTCTTCTTCACAGGGATTTCTGTGTTGACTGTGAGTTAAATGGTGCTTGTGGAACAAGGAAGCGTGGCCAAGAGCTGAAAATGTCTACACAGAATCACTCAGGCAAATTCAGGTTCACATATTTTTGGGCTGGCTGAATGTTTCTATTTGCCTCAGCTAATCATTTCCCTGGTGCCTGAACTGGCTTTGCTCCCGGAAAAATGTGGTGTCATTGCTGCACCCTAGCTCTCAGTGTTGCAAACTAAGTGTTCTGCATGGAAAAAAATGGAGCATTAACTGCTTTAAACAATTCACATCAATTTACTATGGAGGCATCTGTGAGAGAAGTGACATCTTGATGTGTTTCACCTCTGATGTTCTTTATCAGTAAGGAAGATAGAAATCCAAATCCTGTGTTGATACAATTACAAACCCAGACTAAATTTATGTTCTGAACTCTGCCAAGCTTTGACACACCTTAAAAGCAATACAGACTTTTCTCAGTAACACTCGTGTTGTCTTGATTGCTGGCAAAATTAAGTTTCGTTTAATGGTTTTACTTGGTTACAAGGTGACGTGCTAAATACTTTCTGTTTTCTACAGCTTTCTTGGAAGAGGAAGCATATTTATTACTGGCCAAAAAGTAAAATTATACATAAATAGAGAGATCTTGAGGGCATTAAAACATTGGTGGATTTAGAACAAGTGGTTTGCCCTTTGCCTTCGTGAAGATAGGTCAGTCTTTCCTTTGTTCCTAGGCCCTTGTTCTTCCTGCTCTTTAAAGTGTAGAAGAGTGGGAGCATATAATTTTACGATCTCGTTTCTTTTTAAAAAGCACCTTGGTACTTTGGTTAACATCTTGAAATTGAAATGTCCACATGTCTTGGCCACCCCTTTGATCATAACTCCTCTTTCTGTCCCGCTCACAGGGGAAAGTTACCTCTGCTGTAACTGTAGATGATGATAAACTAGAAATGAAAGCTGACTCAGACTCTCTGCACCATTTTTGCTTTGTGGTGAAGATGTTTCAGGTGGCTGTTGTCACAAGGAATGTCATGGCCATCCACACAGAAAAGGGGTGTCCTCAGAAGGCTTTTGCTGCATTCTTTAAATCCTTCTTAGCTGCCTTACCTCTCCTTCACATCAGAGATGACCTACATATATTGTCAGAAAAAAGAAATAGGAGTACAGAAGTACTGTCTGACATGCAAGGGCATAGTTTACCTCTCTAGAATCCCACTCAGTAATTGCTGGACAAAGTATGAGTCTGGCTTTATGGAAGCAAAGTGAATTAAACTCTGGGAACTAGTTCTACAATATAGCTCAGATATTGGAAAAATAATAGCTTATTCAAGCTATTTCAAGCAGTCTATGCCACGTATTTCTATGAGGGTTCCTGGTAGAAATATTTGGTAAGATTATGTTAGTGCACACAGAAATGAGTATGACTGTGATGTTAAGTCTAAGAGATTATATTTCTTTACCAGTGAAAGAACAAAACAAGTTTCCAGTGTTGATGCTGCCACAACACCAAATGCTGTTCTAAGAGCCCTTCCTTCTGTATTTAGATCATTCTTGTCTTCTTCTCTGGGTGTAATTTTCAAGGCATGCTACGTGAATGGACACATTTCCTCTTAAATTCTGGCAAAACTCCCCCATACTTCAGTGGAAAGAAGATAAGGCGCTATTCGTAAGATGGTGACTTTTTCCTATAACACGTATCCCTTGTGATGTTCTGCTAATCATGGCAATACAGATACACTGAGCTTTTGAATAGATAGTGAGTCACCAAAACTTATCAAACCAAGCCAGAAGAACACAAAGAATTTAAAGAGTAGTTTTCATTACAGTTCTCGAAGTCCTTTGTAAGCATAGGTTAGTTTACTCTGTCCCTTACATAAAATGCAGTCCAAAGTAAAATAACCACAGCAACTATTAAGATCATAGCAGGAATTAACATGAAGTAGCATTAAGGCTGAGTCCTTAACTGCCATACTACCACATGTTTCATGGGATATGAAGACATCATTCCATGTTATCCATAGTTGAGCATTAATTATGTCTTGGTGCTTTCTCTTCCATTTAAATTCAGTTACATGTAGAAGTAAATAGAAAAAAAAGAATCAGACTGTCTCTGTGTTTTTCAGTGAAACTCAATATATTCAGTTGCTGAACACAAGCAAAGATTTTTAAAGTAATGAACCAGTTGGAGTTTTTCCTACGTACAGAGTATGAGACAGTCCCAGTCTGTGAATGCTTCCACCAGGCTTGCATATTAACTTTTCAGTAGGATTTAATTTGACAAAATCTTTTTTTATAACCAAAGTAATCAGAACAAAAAAGAAGTTCTGCAAGTGCTCCCCTCTGTGCTCACTCACTCGAATAAAAACCCCTGTTGTCATAAAAAGTACACCAAGGATACAGAAATACTTTTTAATGAACTAGTTCTTGTGGCAGCATGAAATCTGGGATTAGATATACAGTGCTATTAGTCTCATTTGTGTCTACCTAGTCAGTCTTGTGTTACTTTTATCTAATTTTCTAAATGTTTAAGCTGGTAATATAAATCATTCATCTTGTCTCCTGTAGTGCTCTGAGAAGTGACAAAAAACCCCCAGACTTAACACCCAACACTGATTTGCAATCAAGCTCCACCATTTCAAATTGCATCACGTGATTCTGCCTAATGGTGATAAAGAGCTCCAGGAATTGGATAATGTTGAGGATTATTGGTCACAGTGATCAGCTGTTGGGAAAGGCTTAAAATATTTACAAATGCTTTGGTATGATTTACTAGGGAAGGTACCAATTATCTAACGTGTTTCTGGTATCCTGCATTATACCTAGTCTTATTTTTGTTTGCATTATATTCACATGAGCAAAGCTTAGAAGACAGGATGATGTTTTGAAAATCAAAAGGTGAAAGGAGCCTGTGTAGGGGCAGACCAACCCTTTGGTTACAGTAATTCTCACCCCAAAACTTAGTACTGTAACACAGCACTGCTAACTGAATGTATGATCTCTGTATATATATATATATATATATATATATATATATATATATAAAGATCTTTGACTTAGACTTTTGAGCTATATTTTTTGTGGGATGGAGTATTATGTCATTTTTAGAATTAGGCAGTGCAAGGAAGGGCTTTACGGAGCTAATATTATTCCTCACAAGTTGTGCACAGACTTAGAGTAATGCTCATGGAAACCCTTGGGCTTCATCCAGATTCAATTTTATAAGGCTATTTTGGCCTGATTTTGTGAGTCTAATTTAATTTCTAGCTGTTGTCTTTATTTTTTTTTCAGTCCAAATTAATATGCAGCACTGATGCTACCTGCTTACATATCAAGCTTTCAGCACTAAGTCCCTGGAATATTTGGTTTTAAAATATTCAAAAAACATCAATATTTCTTTAATGCTCTTTAAAGAATGAATGTGTTTGCTGACCAGAAACCATTACACTGCATGCTATGTGAAACATTTGTTCTCAAATTTCCCTAGCACTTAGGCTGGTGAGGACCAGGAGTTGTTTTTTTGGGGATCCCTGTAGAATCATGTTGTGACATTAATGAGGAAGCAGAGTTCAGCTCTCTTTGATCCATGGCAAATGCAGAACAAACAGCAATATTTTTGATAAAATCTGAAAAATCCCCTAAGAACAGAAATTTATATTTTCCCCAGTATTGTCACAGGCTTTCTTACATTCTGATTTTGATCTGAGCAATATGATTTGGAAGCATCTTTTCCTGCTTGTGCCTTGTCCAAACATTCCTTAAGTAGAGGTGCAGAACATAATTATCACTGCCAGACTGCTGCTCTTTCTTTCACAAAGCTATGCTTGTGATGTTTCCTCATGGATTTTGAATCAGGTGCTTCCTTAGTCAAATACAAGATTACATTATTCCCTCTGGACTCTTCTTCTCCCAGGCCAACTGCCTGGCAGACTTTCATCTGGAAATTCTTGTCATTGCTTTTCTAAATCCTTCCTCTGTCTACAAAGATTTAAGATACTGTCTCATTAGTGTGCACACATACTTCACTGGTTTTGTTTGGATATTTTCTAACCACTGACTAATTAATTTCCTGTTTAAGACACACCTGATCAGAATGTGCAACTAAAAAACAAAAATCTGAAAAATGTGTTGGCTGCAAACTTCTTGATTTCCAAGAAAACAGAAGTGATCTATTTTGCAACCATTTCTGTCTTCCATTTCAGCTTTGCATCTGATGTTCCAGATGTCACCTTCAAACTCAGCACTTCTTGTAGCCACCAGCCAGCTGTCCTGCCCATTTTACGTGGGACTGTGTGATGGGGAGGAGGCAGGAAGGGAAGGAGGGAGGGACTCTGCCTGGTCCTCTGCTTCTTTTGTTCTGCTTTCTAGAACTCCTGCTCCTATTGGAATTTCTTCAACAGACCTCCTATACATGGTAAGATCACCATGTCATTCAACGTTTATATTTCTATAACATCTGTTTATAGGTAAAAATAAAAATAGACCCAATCTTAATAAAAATAAAAAATTAAAAAATTATTTGCAAATGTATTACAGTCCCAACATCCACCAATCAAAAATGACAGTGCAGACCCCGGGACACAGGCTGGGTGGACACAGATCCAGCCTCTATGGCACTGAACCCCCCACATCTGCTGCTCCACAGGGACAGTTCTTATGCTCTTTTTCTTGCCTGCGGCAGAGTCCCTTTGTCTCTTCTCAAAGTTCACCTGTTGGTTTCTTTCTTCACTCAAGGCTGCACAAAACCACGTCAGGGAGGAGATTGTTGTTTCTCCTCCTATTCCGAATCCTGTATTCAGGTGGGAGGTGTTGATGGCCCTGGTTATCTAAGATGTGTATCTTCATGGGCCATCATCACTAGGGGCTCAGGTACCTGCCACTGTGAACTACCATCTCCTGTGCAGCCGAGTTTCCTTCGTATGTTAATGCCGAGTTCCACCCTTGTCAGTCAGCAGTGGTTTCGCCATCCTAGGATTAAACCTTGGTCCCCCCTCAATAACATGTTTAATACATATATCTATATTTCATAGGCATGAATTTATACCGTATCCCTCACAACATCCGTATTACCTTTTATAGATATTAAAGAATGAAAAAAATGACATTTTCTAACATTAGTGAGAATAGAATCTATCACAACACAAGATGTGTCTTATTTTTATATAATTCTAGATTTATACACAAATAAAAATAAGCTAACCATCTTCTTCTAGAAGTCTTTCTTAAATTTTTTGTCACTTCTCTGAATTGCTGTTTCTCATCTAAATTTTTTATTTACTTTCTAAATTTTAAGGTGAACTTGCTACTAAGTGTAGGAGTTTTCTGTCATGTAGAGAGCATTTATTTTTTAAAAATCTGAATGGTTTCAACATAGTGTGTATAGAAGAAATGCAAAAGGTTCAAAGGCATAGAAATTAGAAGAAAGTGAAATAAACCTGGAAAAGGGAAGTACCAATTTCAGAAACATCAAGGACTCCTAAATTTGATGAGAGGAGTTACCTTTCTATAAGCCATTTTTCAAGGCAGATCACTGTGAATTGCAGTTTCTGTAGAGCAACAGCTGCATAGACCCAGCACTCATCAGCTCTTTTTGTGTGCTCTTGCAAGTGTTTTCTGTTTTCACTATTTTGGCAGACAAATTTCTTCATTAATAATATTATAGAATTATTAAGGATTCTTTATAAGTAAGGTTACTGTAGAATGTGAGCTGGGCATGAATGAATGACCTGTGAAGGATTTTTCATAGTATATTTCTCAGAGCTCTCCTAGGTCTGGGCAGTGTGAGTGCCACGAGGAAGCGCAAAGCAAAGTCTCTTAGAGGCCTTTGCTTCTTGCCAAGAGAGTTGTAGCTGTGTTCCACCTGGAAGCCAGCAGATTTTGCCACACTAGGAAAGGCAGGAAGGGTGCAAGAAGACATATTAAGAGGCATACAAGCTGTATGTGTCTGTGAACTCTAAATCATCTGCCCTTAGTTTTCTCATGCTCAACATGTCCTACCGCTATACCATTTCAAAGAATTACATTACTATATCTTGGTAGCTAAAAATACATTTCCTATAGCAGTCACTGCCTCCACGTGCAGTCTCTCTCCTTTTCTCCACTCCAAAAAAAGGGAAAAGAAAAAATTTATTTTCTTCAGGATAGCAGTGGCAATATCAGGTTTAGGCATTTAGGGTGAATATAAAACTGAAACTCTTTGTAGAAGCCACCTAATACAATCGTCACTTCCAAATTACTGAAGAAAAAAAGGTAATTTATTGATGAAGTCTACTGTGTTCTGACTAGTCAGTGCTCTTAAAAAAGGGTTCAGGAACTATATATACCAATTTTTCAATCCATATATATCTCACAAAGACAAAAGTACAGATTAATTCCACTCATTTTGATAGCATTGCTGCGTTTTTATAGAATAATCATCACACTTTGATGCTCTAGTCTACGAGAGTGCTGACCAGACCATTTTGCAATAACTGTCTCTTTTAACATCAGGTTTCCAGATTGCTGGCATTGCATGCCAGAGTGTGCAACACTTTTCCTGGGGTGAGCTACAGAAAAGAGCCCTTTGAGATAATTTTTTGCAGATGTTCTGTCATTCTGCAGCAAGAGAAGAAATGGCGGGACATGAGGCATGAAAACAGTGCGTGTGCTAAAGAAAGAAAACCCATAAGGCTGGAGATGCAGCCATAAAAGATGGAGAACATTTGTGGCAAAAGCTCCACTCTAGCCAGTGCAGGAGGATGCTTTTGTTCCTGCACAAATGAGCTTTCTTATGTGCCCAAGGGATGGAGATGTTTACTGAGCTCCCTGCATGGACTTTGCAGCAATGTTTGAGGCTTTGTATCCCAGGTCACTAAACAGATGGAAGATAAAACTGAGGAGCTGTGGGAAACACAAAATAAAGTAGGGATGAAATGATGCATTGAGCATGGGCAAAACCTAAAATCAACAGTACTTGGTGACATGCAAGAACAGTAAGATCAAGCAACAAACAGCTGGAACACTGCTGACTTACCTGGCCATGCTGACATCACCTTCCTCATGAGGTTATGTCTCAGACAGCTCCACCTTATCTAACCTTCACCATCTGATGGGAAAAGATAGTGGGTTTTTAATAAATGTTGTACAGCGGAAACATCTGGACTAAAATCCTTTCAACAGTTCTTCATGTGTCTCATTCACTCATTGTGAGACAGTTACCGTGAAGGACCATGCCCAATCATTTAAAAAGCTGCTGACAAACGTAAGGAAATCCACGTGGGCACTGGGCTACTCTGTGTTGGTAAAAAATGAATTGGTGTATAAGACCAACTCAGCCTCTGTATCATCTTCATATTTAGAGTTTGATTGAAAGGAACAGACAAACGAGGATTTCAGCATGGAACCAGAACTGCCCTACTATAATGCTCTTGGTCTTTCTCCGCTGAAGAGAGATTTGATAGAGATTGATTATTGACAAGCCTTTTCAAACACTGGAAAGAATTCTGAAATACTTTAAAAGAGTTCATATAATATGGATTTTATGTGGTTTCATTTGCAAGCATGGGAGTTTTTAGTGCTACCTTTGTTCACACAGCACAACTGAAAATTACACATGGCCTGTGACTTCTTTATGTGAGTGAAGAAGGTAGAATTTGGTCCTTCTATGCATACGTGTCTAGTCTTAGGATTTGCTTTGAAGATACCATGCAGTGAGCAGAGGAAAAGCAGCACACATTTCTGGAAACAGCTTTGAAGTTCTGGTTATAGTATATTTATCAGGACTTGCATGAACCTCACTTTTCCTGCTGTTCATTAATATCAGCAACACTAATGTACTGTCAAGAAATTACTGGACTTATGTTGTTTGAATAATTGATATATGCAGCCAGTCCAAATTTTATTCAAAACATTTTGTACTCAAATATTTCCTTAATTGAAATCTACATGGATTTTTTTAGAGCAGTCCAGTTCTTCTAAATTGTTTGTGTTGTTTTTCTTTTATTTCTATATACCTACATAACTTCCTCCTTAATGCCCTGACCTTTTTACAGGTATATTGTATGAAGAATGAGATGTTCAGTCTGTTCTTTTCCCACTTTCCCATTTCTCACATTTCATCTTACAATTCCCACATTTTCACACCCAGTAACATCATCATCACTGTCATCATCATTGTCATTATCATTTCATTCTCCACCAAGGTGTTGTATTCTATTTTATTTAAATGGTATGCTCTGTCTCACCCCTCCGAAATGTATGGTATATTCTAAGCCTGTGGTCCTGCCCTGAACCATCCTGTACCTGTAATCCCATTGGCCCAATGTGATTCCGCGCCCACTTCAGTCTCCCTCTTAAGCTGTGCTAGGAGATCAGTCTGGTGCTTAGCCCTTCCTCTCTCTCAGCCTCTTGCCCCTTCCCTCCCCTAGGCTCCCCCTCCCTCCCCCTTCCCCCCTTTTCCCTCAGTAACTATGCTGTTCCTGGGGTTGGGAGCCCAAATAAACCTTCATCTGCTCAGCACCCTCAGAAGCCGTGTGGAGTCTCCTTGCCTGCCTGCTGCTGCCAGCCAACTCACAACCTAGGGGGCCCTCCAGGGACATCCCCGGGGTGCCCCACCTCAAAACGCACCGCAACACCTACATAACTTCCTCGTTAATGATGTAAGTAGTGTAGTATACTAGTATACCCTGACCTATTTACAGGTATATTGTATGAAGGATGAGATGTTCAGTCTGTTCTTTTCCCACTTTCCCATTTCTCACATTTCATCTTACAATTCCCACATTTTCACACCCAGTAACATCATTGTCACTGTCATCATCGCTGTCATTATCATTTCAATAATAATGTTCCTTTTAAAATAGTAATAGCTAATTAGTGATATTGCACCACTTATTTACAGCAAATACTGTCATATGGGGTTTTTTGATCAGTCTATATAATATGAAGCCTGCTGGCAACAAATGGGGTCCACCTGTCTCACAGGGGAAAATGGATCTTAGTTGAGGAGTTAGACCTTGTTGAGAGACCTTTAAACCAAAATTGAGATGGGGTAGCCTCACATAGTGAGGCTCAAAGAGATGAGGTATAGGAAGGGGAGAGCTATTGTGACCACCCAGTAGCAAAAGTAGTCTTAAGAGGAAATACCTCAATCACGCACAAGCAGCCAAAGATGTAACACAGCAGGATTGTGGGGAATCCTGTGGAAGAATGGATTGTAAGAGAATAGAGATAGTACTGCAGGCAATCTTGCCCCTGATGAGTTGCAGCTGTACTAATTACCAAAGAGTGGATACAGCCTTGCCCTTCACAGGTCACGGCTATGCCCAGTGAGGATGTGTGCTGAGCCCACAGTGCTGAGACATCTGGTACACACTGTAGCAAGCCTGCTCATGATCACCTTTGAAAGGTCACAAGTATCAGGAGAGGTGCTGAGGACTGGAAGAAAGGAAATGTCCCCCGTTTTCAAAATGGGTGAGAAATAGGACCCAGGGAACAGGTCAGTCAGAGTTGTCTTCATCCATGGGAAGGTGATGGAGCACCTCATTCTGGAGGTCATCTCTGTCCATGTGGAAGACAAAAAGATGATCAGGAGTAGTCAGTATGAGTTCACTAAAGGTAATCAGGTGTTTGGCCAGCCTGATTGCCTTCTACAATGGAACGGCTACCTGCACGGATGAGGGGACTGCAGTGGGTGTTGCCTGCCTCAACTTCAGCGAGGCTTTGGACACTGTGTGTCACAACATCCTCACAGACAAACTCAGGAAACGGGGAGTGGATGAGTGGCCAGTAGAATGGATTGACAGCTGTCTGAATGACAGATCCCAGAGGCTTGTAATCATTGGCACATGGTCTAGTTGGGGGTCTGTCACTAAGAGTATCCCTCAGGTTTCAGTACTAGGCCCAGTATTGCTTAACTTATTTGCTGAGGACACAAAGCTGGGAGCAGGGGCCTATACCCTAGAGAGCTGTGCAGCCTTTCAGAAGGACCTCAACAGGCTGGAGAGCTGGGCAGAGGACTACTGTCTGAAATTCAACAAAGGCAAGTGCAGAGTCCTGCACCTAGGAAGGAGTAACCCAATTCACCACTACAGGCTTGGGGCCAACCCACACATTTTCCTTTACAAGATGTTATGCTTGCTGTATGGTAGCTTTAAGTTGCTATAGGATAATGCAGATGCATATGAAAAATATGTAGGAAAAAAATTAGGGAGGCCAAAGCTCAGTTTGAACTTAAAATGGCGACTTCTGTAAAGGATAATAAAAAATATATTACATATCTTTGTGGTAAAAGGAATTTTTACCGTATATTTTTTTTTACCATCTATTTATATTTTTTACAAATATATTAATGGTAAAAGGAAGGGCTAGACCAGCCTTTGTTCTTTACTGGATGGGGGAGGGAACTTAGTAACTGCAGATGAGGAGAAGGCAGAAGTGCTTAACTCTTTCTTTACCTCAGTCTTTAGTGGTTTGTCCTCAGGACAGCTGTCCTCCTGGGTTGGTTGGTGGTGTCAGGGAGCAGAATGGTCCCCCCACTATCCAAGAGGAGGCAGTCAGAGAACTGCTGAGCTGCTTGGATGTTCATAAATCCATGGGACCAGATGGGATCCATCCCAGGTGATGAGGGAGCTGGCAGATGAGCTTGTGAAGCCGCTCTCCATCATTTACCAACAGTCCTGGATCACTGGTGAGGTTCCAGAGGACTGGAACCAATGTGACTGTCATTCATAAAAAGGGTAGGAAGCAGGTTCCTGGTAATTATAGACCAGTCAGTCTGACCTCAGTACCTGGCAAGATAATGGAGCAATTTATACTGAGTGTCATCACACAGCACTTACAGGATGGCCAGGGTATCAGACCCAGCCAGCATGGGTTTAGAAGGGGTAGGTCATGTTTGACCAACCTGGTCTCCTTTTATGGCCAGGTGATCTGCCTGGTGGATACAGGAAAGGCTGTGGATGATGTTTTCTGCATAAAAAAGTTGTCACCAAAAGAGGGATTATATTAAGTAAAACTTAGTCACAGAAGGATTTTTATTGGGTATGGAAAGAAGCTTTGTGTGCAACTTATGTTGTTTTTTTTTTAGTGTCTTTCCTGTCCCACTTTTATACCTTTCTGGAAATGAAAAAAAAAAACCAAAACCTAACACCAAAATGTCCTGCAGTAGCTTCTGAATATGGAAACCCATAGTAATCTTTTTACATAGTTTTGAAATAAAGAAAACTTCTCATCATTGAGTTAGATTGTAGTCTTCAAAAGTGCTTTCTGAAGTCTCTACCAAGGAAACATCATTAAAAATTCAGTACACAGCTCACTCATCTCATTTGTCCCCAAGTGTGCTGTGCATCTGCTGCTCTGGATAAATTAAAGTATTTCAATTCTTCAAAGAATGAACTTTGAAAAACACGGAACCTGTTGGTCGAAACCAGAAATATTGCTTTAGTTTAAAGAGATTAAGGGGTAAAAACCTGATTTTTCTTTAAGTAGCTTAGCTTCAAATGATGTTGAGACTCTACAGGGTGCATGCAAATATAAGAGGATAGTAAAACTACCATCAGGAAAATTATGTTCCTTTTCATATGCAGATTCCTATCCTTAACGTGGCCTTTTAATTAGCTTGATTATAGTGGTGCTTACTTGTTAGTGCCTTGGTGCTTTAATTTAAGAAACTGACTGTGTGTTCATTATAAATTCCTATTTTCAAAGATTTATAAATAAAACTGAGCAGCAGCAACCACAACAGAAACGAAAGATAAATTTACTTGGAAAATATGATGAGAGAAATATCACTTGGGGATATTTCCAAACACTTTCAGCTCAAACTTGACTTCAGCTTGGCACAGTTAAGAATTGTGCATGTTACGGATGAATTCTTCTGACTTTAAAGTGTAGGTTTTTATAGCATTTCAGTTGTCAGTTGTTCAGAATGTGAAGCACTTTGTTAGGATGGAACACCAATATATAGAAACAATGTAACTGATGTAAGTAAAAAGGTGGTTTGAGAACCAGAGCCTGATTGTTGAGAGAGTTGAAGAAGAACTGTTGCACTGGTTTGGAAGTAAACTGGCAGGAGAAATGAACCCCATTCATTTACCTTAAGAGAGATTCCAGGTCATAGACACAAATGAATAGAAAGATTACAATAAATGCAATGAGAGACAGAGAACTGGCTTGAAACTACAGAGTCAGATTACAACTGGCACACTGTTGATCAGTGATGGTCGCAGTCCTGTCAAGGATTGGTGGCAGTCCTGGTAAAGTGTTGGTCACAGTCTTGTCAAAAGCAGCAGTCCTGTGGAAGTTCAGGTCCTCCTCTGCACCCACCAGTTGGTGGTGGTGTTCTAAGTCCCCAAATCCACAGATTTATAGCTCAGGTTCAGGTGGGAATGCTCAGTACCTCCCCCAGGGCAGGGAGTTTCACAATGGAATGAGTCACATGATATTTGGAATACTGTGAGTCCTTGATGGTCCAAGTCCTTGCACGCGCCTGTTCTGCTGGTGTCACTGTGTCCATTATGGCCCAACAGCAGAGATGACCCCTCAGAATGGGGGTAGCTGTGCTGCTGCTTCCCCAGAGGGAGCTCCCACAGCGGAGTCATAGGTGTGAAGAAAAAGATACACCACTCTGCCTCACAATGTTGCCTCTTTTTACTTATCTCATTTCACATCCAGCCTGTAGCCTGAGGTGTCTGGTGTGCTCAGGGCAGCCCCATCATTAGCAGTTCATTAGGAATGAAGTAGAGGGGTGTATAATACACAGTGTGGTTACACCCACATAGTCCTAAACTGGCACTCTACTCCTGTAACCAGGACAACTGCTAAACACCTTATAATTGCTGTATTAAGGAAAATATTTTTTTGTGTTTGAGGATTCATGGTCTGTTACTCATGCAGAAATTATTGCCAGAAGAGCATTTTAATAAATTCATATACCATAATCTTTCAAACACCTAGGAATATATATATGTACAGTTAATACAGGTGAAGAAAAAAATCAGGGTTGTCTCAATGGCAGAACTCAGTTTTGCAGTGACAGCAGAAGAGATTTGAGTGGGAAAAGTGTTTAAAGGCAGAGTTGGAAAGAGTACTAAGGAGTCTCAGAAGGTAAAAATGAGTAAGGAAGGCTGGCAGAGATAAGTAAATTTTCAGGTTTGTCATGGTTTAACCCCCATTTGATAACAAAGCCCTTCAGAGATGTTCACTCACCACGGTGTGATGGGGGAAAGAATCAAAAAGTAAAAGTGAGAGAACTTGTGTGTGGAAATGAAGATAATTTAATGGGTAAAATCTGTGCTTGCAATCTGTAAGTGCAAACAAATCAAACCAAATGGAGGTATTCATTCACCACTTCCAATGACCATGCAGATACTTGGCCATCTCCAGGAAAACAGGGCTCCCTTACATCAGGTAGTGAATTGGGAAGACAAATGTCAGAAGTCTTTTGTCCACATTTCCTTCTGCTGCTCACATATGTTTAGCCCCTGAGAGGAGCCATGCCACTTTCTACACATCAACCCCCTCTCATCTTGGAAGTGTTTTCTGGGAAAGGAGAGGAAGCAGGAATACTACCCAAGCACATTGCCATGAGGAAACAGGAGAATCAGAGGAGAGTGCCTCAATGACTGGAGTTTCTTTCTTCTCTAGTTGTCAGGACAGGAGTTGGTCCTTTGGCTCCTACACCTTCTCTCAACAACTGCCAGTGGCTAGGCAGAGATAGAGATGAGGTGTTAGGTCAGATCAGCTAAACCTTGTTGGCTCCAGCCCTCTACCCTCTGCCTATGGTCCTGAGCCAGCTCTGCTGAGGTCAGTGAAGGAGTGAAGAGCTATCTGTGTTATATGACTGCATGACTACAGCATTCGATATGCAAGTTGGGTAGCTACTTGGTTTCCTCAAAAGCTCATTTTGCAAGACTTCATGGGGAGAGAAGAATCAGACCATGAAATTTAATGGCCCATTCAAGTCACCAGCAAGCTGCCACAGATTGGACAGCTGTGATGGCCTGTACCACAAACACAGTGGTTTGCCTCATCACATCATATTCATGTAGCTCTCTAAAACCTTTTTAAAATTATTTTAGGCAAATGTATTATTTAAACTGAATCCATGACACCCAAAGGAAAAACAAGGTTATTATGCTGATGAAAAGAAGCTTTATTTGCTTCTTAAGATAAAGGTGACACTTCAAGTGCTGTGACTTTGCAGAGGTGCAATCCAACAACTATTCAGTGTTCATCAACAAATTTCAGGGTTTTTAAGATCGGTTGATGAAGTCCATCTGTCAGTGAGGATGCTCCTCCAAGATATTTTTAGGCAGACTCCAGAAGGAAGGCTAACTTCACTAACAGAGAAAGGAGTACTGGTGTTTTCACTTACCACAAGCAATAATCCCAGACTCCTGGATTTCACTTTTGTGACTGTGCTGAATCTGGATCTGCAGCTGAATATGATTTGATACTTTATATTTTGATAGTGGTATCCTGATTTTCCCTTTTTAGAGCAGTTTTAGTGGAGACCTTCAAACTTACTCCCAGCCTTGAAAGAACTGGCTACAAATTCAGATTCTAAAGATAAATAATGAAAGAAGTCTGGGAGCCTAATAGACCTTGGCTTGGATATGATGAGGGAGGGTTTGAAAACAGAGAAGACAGCATTTGATAAAATGGCTTTCATCCTCAGCTGCAGTCACCAGAGGGCACATTCTTGTCCCTGCATAAAACAGAGAGGAAAACGGATGAGTAGCCTTTGAGAGCCAATTTGTGCTTTAAAAGTATTATGTACTTCCAGGTGAACTAACAGAACACAGTGAATGTAGCTAGCATAAGCTTTTGAAGTGCACACCTGCTGAATATTTCATACTAGCCATTCTTCCAGGTTGAACATGCTGTATGCAAGTGGTTACCAAACTGGATTTTGACAGGAAGGGCAAAATCTCTGTCATGAGCAGTAATCACAAGGAAGCCTCCTACAGTATAAGATCCCACTGCTTTCCCAACAGCTCTTCTATTTTCTCTCCAGATTTTATCAGCAGTGTGACAGACAAACAGGCTGCTAATTATTTGTTCTTCCACCCCCTCCTCCTCCTCTCATCTATTTTTAAATGGAGTGTGTAATTCTGCAGTATTGGATGCTTAATATTATCAATGCACAACATGAATTATATCTTCAACCTGCTGGAAGACATTAATTTAACTGGCAGCTGTTGTAAAGGAGAGGCAGAGGAAAGAAACAATTGAAGTTATGTACCATAAAGGAAATAAACAAATTAACTTTTGATTGATGGACATAAATATGCTGATTATATGACAGAAATTAAACATTTCCTTCCCCTAATATTTTGCTACATTCCTACTTTGACTTTAAAATTCAGTACAATTAAGCAGGATGTAACCACAAAGCATTCACAAAAACTATTTTCTGGGTGAAGATGGTACTAATAAATACTTTTGAATGGAGAATCTGGAGAAAGCATTGTAAGCTAATGTAATGCTTTAAGAGAAGTTTCATGGTGATGTACACTACTATGTACAAGCATATGGACAAGCATAAAGCTGCAGTGCCTGTGTGGGCACATGCAAGAAGCAGAGTATTAGAGCCCCAAGACAGAGAACTGTTCTAACCTTGCTGCATCTGTAGAGTAAGGAAGATTTGTAAGTCCACTTTTGTCCTGTGTGATCAAGAAGCACACAGGAAAAGGCCAAATACTCAGCTGCCAGAGCAGGCATTTGCTGACATGACAGGTTTTTTGGGCGCGAAATGATGAAGTTGCACTTGTAACTTGTATCTACATATTAGGAACAAATGCAAGGGAGTGGCAACATGGATTTGTTTGAATGCTTTCTCTGTATATACAAGCAAAATGCAAAGCTGAATATTTAGAAGGTCTTTGGAAAACCTGAAATACTCTTGAAATTACTAAATATTCACAGCAGCAGATTCTGAAGTTGTACAAAACGCCACTAATAAGGACAATCAATTCTAAATTAGTCTCAGCATAAGACCAGAAGCTGCGCTTCTTTAAGGAAAGTCTTAATACAAAAGTCGATAAATTACAGAGTTGTTTAAAAGGTCTCAGCTGCAAGAAAAAACATGACAACAAAATGTTTACTGCTGAGTTTGCTATAAAGAGATAAACTTTCCAGATATTTGTAAAGAAAGAGAACAATATCCACATGTCTTTTCCAATATAAAGCCAGGTTTAATTTTCATCTGGAAAAACCCCACAGATGAGACTGACTGCAAACTTGATTTACCTGGTGGTTTTTAAGAGCTGTGCATGCTGAGACATAAAGATGAGACACTGCAAGAGCCTTTGGCAATGCCAAGTAGAGAGCTCAGCAAAGAGCTGGCAGAGACCTCAGAAGGTGGCTGTCTTAGGGTTCAGGGTACTGATGTTTTTCTGATAGCAGTTCCAAAGACAAAGTTGTATTACACAAGCAAGGTTCAAAGCACTAGGTTTACAATGAGATTTTATTGTGTACTTGGTTATTGTCTGGCAAAGCATGAAGAAGGTAAGAAAGAGATCGCTCTTCCCCAGTTTCCCTGGAAGGAAACAGGCTACCGGAGACTCAGGAGATGGTTTGTGAGATGGAACCTTGTATTGGTTTTGCATGGCCTGGTTTTGGTAGCAGTGGGGCCACAGAGGTGGCTTCTGTGAGAAGCTGCTGGAAGCTTCCACCGTATCCAGCAGAGCCAACAGTTCCTGGTGGCTCCAGAGATGGATGTGCCACTGGCCAGGGCTGGGCCAATTAGAAATGGTGGTAAAACCTCTGTGATAACACGTTTAAGAAGAAATCAGAACAAAGGTTGTGGTGTAGTTTTAATTCCAGCCAAAGAGCAGAGTGAGAACACGGGAGAAGAACAACTCTGCAGACACCGAGAACTGTGGAGAAGGAGGGACAGGAGGAGCTCCAGGCACCGGAGCTGAAGTTCCCCTGCAGTCCGTGGCACAGTGAAGCAGCTGTGCCCCTGCAGCCCCTGGAGCACAGCTCCATCTGCAGAGATCCACCTGAAGCCCATGGAGGAGTCAAATGCCAGAGCCAGTGAATGCCTGAGAGGAGGGTGTGAGCCTGCAGGAGAGCCGTGGAGAGAGATTCCCATGCTGGAGCAGCCTATCCTTGAAGAGCTGCACCTCATGGAAGAGTGACCCCTGCTGCAGCAGTCTGGGGAGGACTGTTGCCTCTAGGACAGACTTACACTGCAGCAGTTCACAGGCAGCTCTGCTCATGAGATGGATTCACACTGGAGAAGTTCATGGAGAACTGCCACCCATGGGAGACATTATCCTGCTCTGATTTTGTTAGTAGAAAATTCACTTCACACCTTCAAATTGAACCTGTTTTGTCCTTGGTAGTATTTGGTAAGCAATCTCTCCTGGTCCTTATCTCAGCCAATGAACCCTTTTTTAAATTTTCTCTCCTCTCTCCAGTTGCAGAGGGGACCGAGTGATTGGCTTTTGTGGGTGCCTGACATCCAGCTTGGGTCAGCTGACATCACATTTGCAAGATCATTCTCTTAGTTTGAATTTTGGCTCGTCCTGGTAGTCCAGGGTCAGGACTCAAAGGAAGTGGGAAGTGGAGGGACAGGTGATCAGTCGTAACATTCAAGGAAATGGCATGAAAAGAAGTTGGAGAAAATTTAAATTGGATATTAGGAAAAAGTTATTCTCCTAGAGAGTGGTTGAACACTGGGACAGGCTGCCTGGGGAAGTGATTACAGCACCAAGGCTGACAAAATTCAAGCATTTGGACAGTGCTCTCTGTCCAAATGTATCA
Source organism: Onychostruthus taczanowskii (assembly GCF_017590055.1). Lineage (NCBI taxonomy): Eukaryota > Metazoa > Chordata > Aves > Passeriformes > Passeridae > Onychostruthus > Onychostruthus taczanowskii. The sequence goes on along the minus strand of NW_024502125.1, from coordinate 2,503,426 downwards.
CACATGATGTGACTCTTGGGGTGTTCTGGACAGGATGAGGAATTGGACTTATCTGGACGGGTGCCTCCCAACTCAGCATATTCTATGATCCTATGACTCGATTAAATTTAGAGGCACTGCATTTATGGACTGGCATGGCACATGGGTTGTATCCACTGATACTTATAGCCAGCTCATGATCATGAACTTCAATACTGATATGTGATTTAAATACCGATATACAACTGAGCAGTGGTAATATTTTACTCACACTTTACCCTGGCAAAAACTCTCTGCTTATTCAACATGAAAATATGATTTTATTAGCATCTCCTCATATTGTTTTCATTAGAATGAACAACATCCAGAAATATAACTAACTGTTGAAGATACAGTATGTGATGCATAGAAGTAAGGGATTGTAAAAAATTATCCAGGTATTACACCAGATATGAGACCTAATGGCACACAAGAGTCAAGCCAGAAGTTAAATTATGGCAAATATTGGCCCAAAGCATTAAATCAATATTTTTACAGCCTCTATCTAGGAACCATAGATTGTTATCTAGTGAAATGATGACATTTTTCCAAAAGTCTGTTGTTTTGTTACAGTAGAAAGGAACACATTAAATGCAGTGCTTTTAAATACATCTCATTTTACATAAATCTTGATGTGAAAAAAAAAATGCCACTTGATTTATAAAATACACAGTGCTCCAGACTCAAACCATGCAATGGAAAGCCTGTCCAAATGAGTCACAGTAATGACTGCAGTTAGGAGGATTAACTTCTATGATATGTGTGTAATATGGGAATGCAAACAGTGGACATCATTCCTGTAACACAGTACATGAATCCCAGAAATGTTGTACTCTTTCTCCTGGTTGAAGACTAGCAGACCACATCAAACCATCTGCCAATTTCTACAGCCACAAGAAGTCCTTTTTTTTTTTTTGGCACATTAAAGAATGGGTGAGGGTATTATGTGAAGAAGGGAGAGTTGATAGCTGTTTACGTTATCTGGACCTTTGTGTCAGTTTTGTTTGGGAGTGTAAAGATTTAAGCTCATAAGCCTATTTAGGAGATGTGGGCTGCTAGAGAGGATAGAGGGGGATTTCAATTGTCTATTTTTAAATACCTTTTGGGACACATAAACCAGTAAATGTTATAATTGTTAGTGCTTGATTCATTTGCCTGTAAAGGCTGTTAATAATACATTAATAGAATTAAAGGTCAGATGGGTTTATTGTGCTACCTTCCCAAGCTGAGACTAAGTTTCCCCTGCATTGACACAGAATTTGTGCTGTTAGATGCAGAACTTTCAGGATGGCTTTTAAACTCATCATTTGCAAATAGAGATGGAGATAAACCTCCAGTTTTCTCAGTGCTTTCTACAAGTTTTTAAGGAACTTTCAGTGAGTAGCTAAGAAGCCAGAACAGGTCATGGAAACAATTGTGAGACTGAACTGGGAAGACTCAGGTTTGTCCAAGAGTGGCACCAAAGAGATCACAAGCGTGTTTGTGTCCGCAGCAGTATGTGAAGCTCCATGCAGAAGTCTGGTAAGTGAGAAGACTAGAGCTTCACAAGACAGGATGTGAATAGTGACAGACTTGGCAGTGGGGTACTGCAATTCCCTTCAAGGTATTCACTTCAGATAGTCCGTCTAAGGTGAGTGATAGAGAAATTGATTAACTTTAGATACAATAATTGAATAACTTTCACAGGCAGGAAATGTATAAATATAAATTATCAGAAACAAAACTAAAAAGGCTGGGTTAGAAAACTTGAAAGAGCAATCTGCATTACTGATAATTGGTTATTGGTTTGGTTTTGAAGCTAAACTTTGACCTCTCAGAAAGAAAACTTGAGAAGAAAATACAGCTAATGAGGACATAGTAGGAAAAAAGAAGAATAGAAAAACCAGTGTTATGCTACCCCTTGAGACGGACTGCATGAAGATGAATGTGATAGTTCGACCAAGTTATTTACCAAATGCAAATAAAATGCTGTGTGCAGTTAAGTGACAAGAAATAATCAAAGATACAGAAAGCACTCCTCTGGGAAACTGAGAGGATTAGATTTGTTTGCCTTGCAGAGGAGATTAATTACTGTTACTGAATATAATAAATGCAAAAGAGGAAGTAGATGAGAAAAGTATGTTTGCCAACTCTTACAGCGAAAGAATAAAATGACATCTAGTAAAAAAAATAAAGGCAAGAAGTGTAAGACTAATTGCAGGATATCGTTAATGATAACATGAAATTAGCCTCTTGAATTGATTGCCACAATATGTGAGCTCAGTAAGGTTTGGTAAGGAGAATGTATACGGCTAATGAGGCTCTTTGCAGTCACAATAGTGCAAACTGAGAATAACTGGAGATATAAACCAAGGACATAATGGATAACTAGGACATTACATATAAAGTCAATCATGACTAGCATTCCTGAATAGACAGACAGTGCTTCCAGTTCTTCAAGCAGCCACTAAAGTGCAAACCACAGTGCTGTGTTCTATAAGAAGAGGCAATCTCTGTCCTGGAGCCTGTATAAAGGATATACAAACATTGGTGCACTGGAGAGTCCAAGGCACTTTGAAAGCCAAAAGAAATTTTGCCAGTGAATGCTAGATGTCAGGCAGCTGTCACAAATTTAAGTTTGTACCCCTAGACTAAAACAGTGACAGCAAGCAATGCTTGTCAGATGGTTTTATCTCAGCCTCTCTTGTCTGTAACTCACTTGAAAGGTAGACTCCCCTGTGTTGTCCAGGCAGCTGGTGTTGACAAGACATGAATCAGACATGTACTAAAATCTCCACTAAGTATCTCTCTTATTTAGGAATGAACACTCTGAGATCAGTCATATACGCAAAATGTAACAGTAGTGATGAAATAGTGCCTAGTTTTTGAAGAACAAACAAACGACTCCCCCAGCTTCTTAACTGTGAGGTGTAATTTGCTTTAAAAAAACTTTTTGCTAAAGGATTTCATTCCTCTTTGACAAAAAGTCAGATTTTGAGCTCAGTCAAAAACACATGCAAAGCATCTCAATTGAGAAAACACAAAGTTCATTGCTGAATTTTGAAATATAGTTTATATCAAATTGTTTTAGAGGATAGAATAAAAGAAGCAAATGTTATTTTAGTACACAGAAACAAACAGCAGGTGCTCTCTAGTTTCCATTGTTGTGGTATATAAGAACCTCACAATTCACTAATAATTGTTCCTCATGACAATTGATATAGTAGAAGTAAGAAGGATGAATTGAAATTCAGTACCTAATTTTAAGGATGGAATTTACTGAAGAGAGTAAAAGAACCATTAGTTGACATTATTGATAGAAATGGGTCAAATTCAGTGCTATTGGAGACACAAAAAAAGTCTGAAATTTGCCAATTCATTTATCTCTAAATCCTTTGTATTTCTAAGATTCTGATAGTGTTCCCCAAATTCTATCTAAATTATTGAGAACCATATTGTGCATTTTGTGTACTCTTTTACTTGTGAATCAAATGCAACCAAATGTCTGGGGTCTATGACAGCAGGTGAAAGACATTTCCTAACATCAGGGCAAGAAATTAAAAATGAAATGTCAAGAAGTTTTGAGAATTATTACAATGTTTTCTGCATAGCTGGAAGCCCTGTGAAAATGACCACTGGTTTTGTGCAGGCTGATCTCTCCAGATTATATGTGGTAGTCACCTGTGAAATTCACTCCATTCAGCATATTAGTGTCAGAATTGCATTGGATTTGGTGTGCGTGTGTCTGCACTTCCATCCAAAATTTCTCAAAACAATGAGAACACCAACATAAGAGACAAATTATTTTTTTATGTTTGAGCACAGTGAATTATTATTATTGCAGCTCTCAGGGGTTTTTGTTTACTAGTTTGGTTGGTTGATTTTTTATAAATATAGAAAATTTAACATGACAAGAGCCATGGCAACACAAAAATTGCTGTTGAGACAGGCAAAGAAATGATCTTGTTTTGCTTCATTTAAGGAAATGTTCATAGAGAGAGTCAAATTAATGTACTGTATGTTTCCATAATTCTCTGTTAACATTTTCAACCTCACTGGCTGCATTTTTTCATTTTAGAGAATATGTATTTTTTCCTCACCTGCCATATGGAGGATCTGTACATTAATAGTAGACGTGCTACCAAAAATATATATCCACAAAGTCTGGCATATAGTATAAAACAAATAAACTGAAAAAAAAGAAGACTTTTAAAAAGAAATAATTAATCTTTAATAATATTCTAGCATAGGTTGATGAAATGTCTCTTTCTTTTTTAGCATATTAATACACAAGCTTACATGAAAATTAAATCACCATCTAGAACACATAATGAAGATTTTTTTTGTAAACATTGCAATAAAATTTTTTTCTAAAATATACGGTTTTTTTTGGCAGAAACTAGTGATGTAATTCCATAGTATTAAGAAAAAAGACTGCTGGTCATAAGCAAAATATAGTAAGAAAATGTTTTCAGAAAGAAACATAATGGTATTTTTTGAAAAGTGGTTTTATATGGGTAACAAACTAGGAATTTTTTAGAAGCATTGTTCACACTGATGTTCACACTATAGATGCTTCCTTATTCCACATGACCAGGAGTGGTTTTGCATTTGCTGTATCAGGGGGAAAATGTCCTGGACAGATCACATGGGAATGTCTTTTCTGGTTAGCTTGGGAGATGGAGAAGATCTCAGCTGGTTTTAGCCTGGCATATGAGAGCGCCTCATATCTCTTGCCTTCTGCCTGAAAAGGCTCAGCTGGTGATAGAACACCATGTTCTAAATCTCAAAGAATTATGTACTAATAGTGGTGTTTGATGTTGCTTACAACAGTCCTAAAGATAAACTGCTTCCCAACAAATTGGAAAAGTTAATTCTACTTCCTTAGTTTTCCATGTAAGGTGTTGGGATGGTTCTGGCCACTACTTCTTCAACTGCTAGCCATTAAGGCACAGGAGAAATTACTAGTACATGCTTCACAGACATCAGGTTTTTCCAGCACATTAATGCTGTAGTTGGCCTCCTTGGGAAATCAGGGAGCCTAAGGCTGCCCATGTGAAACAGAAGTATGAAAGACATTTGACAAAAGACATGGAAAACAGCATCAGTTTCGGAAGTAAAAGGGATTTCTCTTGGATGTACTGAAAATCAGAAATGTCCAGGAGACAGATGTCTATCGCCAGTCCTGGAATATCTGCCTGGGATATCTCTCTGAATGCGCTCCCTTTGCAGCATGTGGCCACCACTGGCAGGATTAGGTAAGACCTACCAGTCTTATACAGTGGAATGAAACCTCTTCAGGCTTTTGCAGACAGAGGTTTAACAAGCATTTTTAAGAGATCCTGAGGACATGATATATGACAGAAACCAAATCCAGAATGCCTGCAACAAACTGGCCCAGGACCGAGTTGTGTGTGTACTTGGCCATTAGACTCAGAAATGTCAAAATCCTTCAAATGGTATGAAAAGCTCCTTGAAGACTGGTTGTGTGAAGTCCTTCACAAAAGGGGAGGGAAACCACTCCAATTTAGAAGTAGCAACCATCACAAAGTCCTTTCTGAAGAGCCTGAAGGCCATGCAGTGCCTGAATAAGAAAGATTTGTACTAATAACGATCAGGCTTGTAATGAACTAGGGCTATTGCCTGCATAATGGCTGAATCAGCAAGGCAAAAATAAACATCTTGGAGTTTGAGTCTATAACCAGTTTTGTTTTCAGAAGCAATGTTATGATTTCAGAAATGGTCATGGCCCTAACTTGAAAAGATAGAGTTTGTAGGAACAAGATCAGTCTGGGATGAGTATTTTCCTGAAAAAGGTTTTAGAAAGAGGTAAATATACATGGGGAAAATCCATGTCTCTTAGCATGCTCACAGTGACAGGATTTAAAGAGCAGAGCAATGAGCAGCATTTGGTCCTTTGCTGTGTCCTTCAAAGGGGGAGTATTGTTACACAAGGCTGCTTTTTAACGTGGAGGGTAAGGATCTCAGTGCCAAGGTGAAGCATCTGAATGCAGGTTTCCTGTAACTGATTCTGCAAGGCTCTGCAAGATGCTCTCAGATTGGATAAGCAGGCAAGTGCTTCATTTGAACTTGTTCCACAAAGCTCTGTGCCCCTCAAAAAACAGGCCTTCCACTGCACCAGGTAAGACTTTGGACTACTACCAAATATTGAATGTCCCCCACCTAGAGTGACTGAGTTTGTACACACCATAGGAATACAGATAGAGAAGAGACAAAATTTGTGGTGCCTCTCCCAGTTTGCTTTTCATGAGATGAGCCTCTACCTTTGTGTACCATAGAGGTGCTGCCTAATTCTGAGTGATTTAAAACTATTCACTACTTTTTACAGTTTCATAAATACTTTTCCCTTCAGTTTCCAAAAACAACAGGAAAATGGCTGTGATTTTTTATAACCTTAACCTCTGTATGGTCCTTTTCTAGGGAATCATTGAGTTCAAGCTAGAACTCATTCTGTCATCTCTTGAAAACAAAACGAGAAACTACTATAAATATTTTGCCAAAGTCATGCATTTGCATAGCATGGCAAAACATTGTCAGCAAGACAAAAAATATTTTAAATTAAATGTCATGATTCAAAGATCTCTCTAGCTTATTACTAAGTTGTGAAATTGGAAAAAAAAGCAATATCTTAGGTTGCAACCCAGTTAATAAACACTTGATTATTGATGCTAATTGATGACAAACATTCCATGGCACCCATAATACTTCTACTGCAGCTGGTTCCAGAAATAATTCCAGCATTACTAGCACTGTCATATTTCTCCTTCTGTACCAAATTCATTAAAAAGGCTCCCAAGCCTTATGGCTGGAAAGATCTCCACAGGAATTTCATTTGCTGTTGGTATACACACCAGAACTTTATCCCTAGAAACTGCTGTGATTTAGCTGCGGTGTAGTGTAGTCACACATGAGGGCAAAACAGGCTGCCTGGAGCCTTATTTAATGTGTCTCAGAAGTCTTCAGTGTTTGGCTGTGCAACCAAAATGGTACTTTAAAGAAGTGTTTGTATGTTTGGCAATACATATAGGCATGTTTGTACATATGTGAGTAAATGACTTTAAAATCTGGTTTAAAATATTTTAAAATAAAAAAGTAATTAAAAATTTGGAAGTCAGTGCTTGAGAACTGTGATATTCCAGTATGTCTATGCAGTGTTTTGTAATTTGTCTTGTAACAAGATACATCCTCTAATTGCATAATTGTCCTGGTTTAGTGCAAATTTTTGGCGGAAACTTCTGAAGTGGTCTTTTTTAGAAAACAATTCAAGAGATCTCTCCCCCAGCCAGTTCAGGAGATAAATCTTTGAGAAAAGTGGACAAAACCTGTTTATTTAACAAGCAAAGTATTCACAAATATGGGAAAATGAATAATATTAAACAATGGAACCTCTCATTGTTCTGAGGAGATGGCAGATTCAGAGAGAGTCCATTTCATGGGGTGCAGCTTGGCTCACTCAGTCTCTTATCTGTCCCTCCTGCACTGGAAAATGCCATGTCCTGGGTCCCGGCGCGCCATAGTCATGAGCTCCTGGTGTTTTTTCTGGGTTTTCAGTCCAGGGCAGGCTTGAGCCTGGAAAAAAACCACAGTTTTGGGAAAACTTTCCTCACCATAGCTAATGAGGAAAACCAGAGAAAAAGCAAAGGAAAACACTCCCTGTCTCTCTCTCGCTGTCCATGCTGCAGACAGCACACACTGAGAGAGACAAAGCTCTTATTCCTCTGTTTTTCTATACAGCCACAAAAAAATTCCACTGCTTTTCCTCCTTCCCCAATTCACTCTCATATCTAGTTTTAAAACTGCAGAACTTATTTCTGGATTAAACAGTTGAATGGGGATACAAGTCAGCATCATAAAGTCACCCCAGGAGAACAATGATATGTGTAAATTTTGGTGCCTACTGGCCTGTATTCTCTTATCTCCCCATGAGTTCCTTGTGAAATTTCCTTGCTTTCCTCCTCTCCTGAATCTTTTTTTTTTTTTTTCAGATAACTATATGTTGCCAAATAAATGCCAGTTCCAGTGTGGATTTTGGAAATATTGAGACAAGAGGAGTGATTTCATTTGGGGATTTCAGAAAGCATAAACTAAAAGAAAGCATTAGCTCATACAGTCTGAGACTTTATTTAATCTAACAGCAGGGAGAATGGGAGAAGACCCACAAGTCTGCTCTCTGTTCATATGACACGCCTCTGAATTCTGCATTTTCAGATGTATTCCGGTATGGTACCCCAGTTTTTCCATAGTATGATGTTCTTAGCAAATAAAATTCCTTTGCAAATAATTGCAAATAAAAAAACTTCTGCTAGTTTATTTGTCTATATAGAAAAAATGTAGGTCTAATCCTGTCCCACTTGAAAGCTCAAGAAAGCTTAAGAATGCTATGTGCTTGCTTGCTCCCTCCTGGGCGTTTCTGTTTATTCTTATTTATATTTTGATATGAAAATTAGGTTGCATGAGAGATTTTTACAAGTGTTTAACCAAGATACAGTTTCTTTAAAAATCCCACTAAAGTGAGGGACAAAATGAACACTGTAATTGAATGTTAAACTTTGTGGTTTAGCTTGCAAGTGTTGAATTTCATATCTCATACGTGAGTAGAATGAGCAGGCATGAGATCCAAACGGGTCCATTCATGAGGTACTGAAATATAGCTGAAGAAAAATATATATCAGCATAAAGGGGAAGGGTACAGGGAAAAGCAAACAAGACAGTTTGTAAAGATTGTTTGCATTTACATGAATGAGGTATAGTCATATTAACTGTAAACTCTTCCTTGTCTTGTAAAAATGCCACAGAGTCTCTATGTAAATTTATTCCATGATTGGAAAAAGCATAATCTCAGATAATTTGGTCTAAGCAGCTTGCATCTAATGAACAAAGCCAGGACAGCATGGGCATCAGTCACTTGTGTACCACAGCACTTTGGTGATGTTGGTACTTGACCTAAATAAACTAGGTTTTGTGTCCTCCCTTCTCGGTTACAATATGGTCATTTTAAACTCTGTAAGCAGCTTTTAATCTCAGTTCTTCATCTCAGTCAAAGACTAGCTCCAGCGCTTCAGTACCTGTTCTCCTCCCTTCAGAAGCACCATGATGGGGCACTCATTTATATCAGTGCAGAAGGAAAAATGCCACCCACCGAGTTATACTAAGGTTTTTTTCAGCAATCTCAGGGTTAAAACTGATATTTCCATTTCAATAGTGAACATGTACTATTTCACAGATCTTGAAAACTGGGAAAAGCACAAAACTTAGCCAAATGTTTTCTATTCCCCCCAGCTGGACCTTGAATTTAAATAAGATGAGAAGCAAGCTATAAACTTTGCAGTGGTTGATTTACAACAGAGGACAACAATGAGTCATGAATCAGAGACTGTTTTAATTGATTTTGCATACATCATAAACTACAGAAAAGCTGATTAAATGGCTTGTAGAAAGCCTTATGAGTGATTTCCTTTCCAGAATTGTTCAAGACTTTATTCAGGGGCACAAAAATACACAAAAGTGCACGGAAGATTGTTTTTTAAATTAAAAAATAAAAACAGTATTGGATGTCTTACAGGTAGCAGGTATCTTAAAAGTCATCCTGGGTGCAATATAAGGGAATGTGAAAAGTAGAGAAACCCATCAATTCTGGCACAGAGAATTCTGGCAGAGGAAATCTTAGATAGTATTGAAATTCATTTCAGTTGCTTGCTATTAAGATATCCAAGCACACTTGAATATGTCATTTTTATGACTTTCAATCATTTTGATTTCTCCTGGCTATTTCCTGTTTCATCTCTCCTCTGACCTCAGGACAGGTGTTTGAGCCCAATGCAATTAAAGAAGAGTAAAGGTACATCTGTGAACTCAGTTGGGACTTTAATAGCAGTAGGAAGTTAGAGGCAGCTGATGCCTTTACCACTTACAGGGTGCAACAAAGCTGAAAAGTAGTCTGATTCAAGGGAAGATTAAAGTTTCGCACAAAACTACAAATATTCTTTGAAAAGGATGTTCTGTTGGATCTTTGTCTTCCTAGTAAGAAGTGCAGAGTTTCTACCTCATCTCCAGCTGAAGGTCTGGGTCCATGTTTTATCAGTTTTGAGTACATCTGCTCCTGGTAATTACTATTTTATTATTTAACTTTGTGAGAGAATAATCCTTTGCTTCAGCTGTATTTTAATTTTGCTGTATGATGCTGCTTAAAAACACGTTAAATAACAGAGCACATGTCACAGGATTATGAAACTGGAAGGAATATCCTGAGATATCAGTCTCTCTTCTGCCTGCACTATGTGCAAAGCTTGCTATTTAGAAATGTTATCAGCTATACCTTAAAAACATATTTCTTATACTGTATGACTTGTGGCAGAAGACTGCTTTGAAATCACAACCTGAAAAATTTCAAACTCTCTTGTAGTTCCCAGTCTAAAATATATTTTTGATTATTTTATTTCCAAAAGTTGTTGTAACATTATAATTTGTTTTTTCTCTTAAGGATGTTTTCCAGAGAGATGGAGATTATGCAGCTGGGGTTTATGTTCTGAATTGCTGGAGTCTTTCAGGAAAGTATGATGGTGGGCAGGGGACTGTCTCAGAGACAGCAGACACTTATGAGTCCTGCAAAAAAAAGTAAACAGCTTGCAGAGGTGAGAGGCTCCTGCCACCACGGCGGGACAGAGGACGCTAACCCCTTTTCACTGTGTTTGGTAGAAGCCTGTCAACATATCTTCATTAAACCTAAGATGACACTTTTTGTCCTCATGCCAGCAAGAAGGTATATAAAGCATGTACAGGGGACAGCAAGGTACTAGTGGGAGAGGTGGGCCATGGGAGGGGAAGGAAGGGATGAGGAGGCAAGGAAAGGCAGACATTGAAGAAGGAGCATGATCAGATGTGATAGGAGGGAAAATTGAGGGAGTATAGCAAGTGTGATAGTGGGTACTGTGAAAAGGAAATGTGAGAAAACAAACTTACAGGAGAGACATCCTTTCAATAGGTCCTTTAATCTTGGGGAAAGTGTGCATCTTGAGCAGTTTTCCAAGATTACCTAATCAATACAAACAATCATGTCTATTCCTAGCTTTCATCCCTCTAGGCTCAATACAGAATGCCTTTTTCTTATTTTATAATTGTCTTTTGGCAATTATGGGACTTTCTTATTTATGGTACACTTCCATATGTTTTATGGCGCAGCAGGGGAGGTGGCAAATTTCCCTCCTTTGGAGGAAGCACTATAGTGATATCTTGGGCAGGGAAAGAGAGCAGCCTCAAGTCAAGCAGGGGTATCTCAGTAGCAGGGATATATTTGAGATATATAGTTGACACCAAAAAAAACCAAAGGAAAATTATGTGTAACAAGGGCTGACCCATAATATCCTTATATTATTGATTAGTATGTGCACAAAACAAAATACCTGTGGCAGAATTTTCATGCTCAGATGAGGTCCCTGTGTCCTGGATATGTCCAAACGTTCCCTTGCAGACCACTTTGAGGTCTAATTAACATTCCTGTTTTCTGGTATGAAGTAGAGCATTTTTGCCTACTTCTTCCTCATGCTTCCTGTCAGTCTCAAAAGAGTTCCTTAGCTGCTCAGGCTGGAAATGCCTATGAGAAATTACCAGAGGACCCAAAAACCAAAACTGTTTCAACCTTGTTTCAATCTTGTTGATCTGGTGTAAATGCTATCCTTAATTGTAGAGTTTTGGGCTAGAACTGTACAGTCACAGGCATGATTACCTTTCTGATATTATGTATTTAATTCTTATTCTAGGCATAAGATTTTATTCAGGGTTATAACAGCTTTTTGCAGTAAAACCTGATAGTAAATATTCAGCACAAAGCAAGGTGCCTCAGCTGTATCTATCTATTTGTTTATCTAAATTTCATGTCATTCCTCTTAACTGATAGGTGAAAATCATATTTAGTGTCTCTGAAATGAAAACTACCACAGATCAAAGTGGGTTCATTTAAAGTTTTCTTTCCTACAGTGAAAGAGATTAGCATTAGTTTGCATTAATTTAAAATCATCGTCAAATCTCTTTTCCTACAAAGATGACATAATCAAAGCTAACATTTTATCTCGTTCTTCATTGAAGGAAACAGTGTTCTAAGGGCCAAGTTTGTGTTGAAATCTATTAAGTAACTAAAAATACAAAAAAAAACCAAACCCTAAAACAAAACCAAACCAAAACAAAAAAAGCCCTAACAAAAAGAGGAAGAAACAATGAAGTCAGCCTTGGGAAATGTGAACCCAAACAGTTAATCTGCTCTGGCAATTTGAAATTCACTCAGTAGGTTTGCCAGAGAAGACTATTAGAACAAATCAAGGGACCATGTTTGCAAGAGGACAGGTACCCTTTCTCTTGGGCTAAATACCAGGTCTGGACATTTAATTAAATAATTCTTCTCCTGAACTCAAAAAACCTGGTTTAGTTTGATTACACATATGAGAGCAGTTATCCAAGGACTTTGAACTCAGACCTGAAAATGAAATTTAGCCATTTAGAGAGATTCTCACTGAAATAGATATGCTTGTCTCTGGCACTGCAGGCCTCTTCTCAGTCCAGCAACAAAAGGGCACTTAAGGGAATATGGAACGTTCTGCATGGCATGATTCAACAACACATTCCCTATTAACTTTAATGAGAGTTGCACAATTAAATCTTCACACAATGTGCTAAAAATTACTCTTTCAATTTAATGCATAAACTAATAGGTCCACGTTAAATTGTGAAAGGATAAGGTAGGTGAATGATTTTTGGAAAAAAAATCAAGGCTTAAGTTGATTAGACATGTAAGAAGAAGGGACAAGTTACCTATATAGTACGAATCTTGAACTAGGCATTATATATATATATATATTGCATAATGTGTTTATCTGTGCAACAGATAAACAGAAGTATGAAAGTTTTGTATTCGTCACTGTGAACCAGGTAAATAACTAGGACATCTCAATTTCAACAGCTTGTGTAGAAGGATATCTAATGAGGGCTTTAAGCATGCTTCCACCAATTAAAAATACAATACACGAACTCTTAAGAAACTTAGGAGTCCTCTTTGAGTCAACAAGCTTCACACTATAGCAAAAAAAAAAAAAAAAAAACTTCTCTTCCTCCTTGTTTTTTGGACAAGTTGTGGAGGAGGAATGAATTTTCATAGTGATAAATCATCATTATAATTTTGTGTACTGCTCTCAAATACAGTGGAAAGCTGAAACAGGCTGTGGATCACTAGTAATTTTGACTCAAAAGACAATATTCTGTCTTACCAATAAACTACTACATTCTGTGAAAACCTTTAACTCCCAACGGGGCTTCAAGTACAAGGATTAATTACACTCTGATTTTTTTTGAAATGCAGGTATGTATTTATATATCAGGCTCTGAGTGTGCGTTGAAAGGAAAAATAGATTGTATTTATAGACAAGCTGTATTTTTACATGTACAATATCCCTGTACAACAAAGAGGCTTTACTGGTGCATTTATTCATAGCCAAACTCAACATCCAAATACTTTTCTCCTGAAGCTGTAAGTGTTTGGAGAACAATGACAAAAACATACAGACTGCCTATATAATTGAAGGTCTAACACATTTTTTTCCCACAAAGTTTGAGCTCATTCATTCTCAAGAAATTTGTCAATGAAAATTTAAACCCCTCCAGTTCTTCAGTGTCCTTAAAATTTGGCCACACTTCATGTGATTATATGAAGGTATGAAGTCTTGCCTATTCCTCTCAAAATTAGAGCTGAATGGGGAAGTAGAAAAATCCTAGAAGTGCTTAGACATGAACTTCATCATGAGATCATCATGATGGAAGTACCTGCACTTTCACACTTAGAATTCTAAAGGCAAGATTACATTTGTTCTCCGTTTCCTCTCTTGACCCTCACACCTAATAGTCTTTCTATTTTGTAACTATCCTTCCCAGAAACAGACATCTTGTGGACCTGTGAGAAAATAATGTTACTTTTTCACAGATGGAATATGTTCAAAGTAGCATTCTTGTATGGAGTGTACAGTTAGCTGTCTTGGTAACCTGAAATTCAGCAGATAAATACTCCTCCCTGGTGTATGAAGTGTAGTGGAACCTGAATGTCACCTATTGCAATGGAATTTTCTGGATGCCTATATCAAGATAACCCTTTCCAAAAGCATCAGCTGCCACTTAAACACTTGCAAATGGTTAAATGAGGCCGAGATGTGATTAACAGGCATCAGATATAGATGGTTTTACTGAATTCAGGATCTCCTGTTAACTTCTTGAGCTGGCATACTGCAAGTAAAAACTGCCACTATATGCTTTCACAGTGAGTCTCTCACACTAGGATAGAGGAAATAGTGCCCAATTTTTTCAGTCCTGATTTTCCCCTAAGTACTCCAATTTTTGCAATAGAGAACATTATTATGAATTGAGTCTAAGTGGGGGGAGGTGGCCAAGAATCAGACAGCAGAGATGATATTCAGGAAAGAAAATAAAGTAATAATAACAAATTACTTTAAAATAAAAAATGGGGCCACTGCAGTTGTCTGATGAGAACTGCAGACAGAATCAGTACAAAGGATTTTTTCAGAACATTTTCTAATGCCAAATATAAATAAGTAACAGACAAACTGAATGCCAAAAATGCATAATTGATTTATTTCAGAAAGGCATTTGGGATTCTGAGATGACTGTATATTTATCTGTGATGGGAAAATTGATATATGATTTGGAATGGAAAGCAAGAATTTTAAGTGACATTTAAAATTTAAATGATAGAAAAGCTTTATATTAACTTTGTCTGACAACTTTTGTACTACAAATATGAGTTCTGAAATGGATTGGTATCACCCACTTGTGCTCTGAAGCGCTTGTTGCTAGTCTAAATCATCATCCTTTGGGAATGAAGTCAAAACTCAGGTGAAAATTCAGGTGCAGAACCTGATCTGCCAACTGAAAAGCCACAAACTTTGTAAGATACTGGAAATGGCATCTCTAGCTGGAATGTTCTGGAAGGCCAATTTAAAAAAATGCCTATTCAGAGGAAAACTGTGCCTGTGAATATTGCTTATCCTGAGTGGATCACTCAGGATAAAGTTCAGTGAAATGCTCAGTTGTGAAAGAAAACTATACCCTTTAAAAAGTATCTGTAGCGCATCAGTCATGCCCCCCAGCCTTTACCATTGACATTCATAAATGACACAAAAGCCAATTAGAAACTGCAGATAAAATATGGTATAGGCCATATTAAAAAAGAACAACTTTAATTTGGGCATTGTTTGTTTCGTTCTTTGGTTGGGCTTCTTCATTACACGAGAACTGGTATGAGGAACCACTTTAAATTAAGAACTGTTTGGATTTTCTTGTCATTACTAAGTGGCTGATGGTACAGCTTCAACAAAGCTGCAGAGTAGAAGTTATATTTAGTGTTTTGTATCCCCTCAGGCTCATGGTTTTAGATAATCCTGGTGATTTTGTGATTATGTTAATTCTGAAAGACACTGAGATTTGACTGGCTCTGGCACTATAAACTACATATATGAGCTGTATTACCTATCAATATTCTAAATTGATGTAGAAAATATAGCTAAAGAACTCATCTTTAATCTAATGGCTACTGAGCTATTTGAATCAATCTTCCTAAATGCAACAATATAGATATAATTTCCTTTTGTGCTGCATGGCACTTCTGCCTCTTTCTCCCGTGACATAGAGAAGAGGATACAGTGCTCACAGCTATGTCACAGTCCTTGCAACTTGCGCTGATATAGGGTTAAGACTAATGATGAGATTTGGAACAGGTCTGTGTCCTGATATTCTCTCCAAGCCTGTCAGAATTTGGAACAGAAGCAACAACACAGAACCAAAAAACTAATGGTATTTTACTGGCAGACTACTGCCACTTATGTATTTGGAATAAACAATCATGTTCTGCAGCAGTGCTTTCCCAGATAATTCACCATCTGTGCCAAGATAGTGTGGTGCTCGGAGGATGGCTCCCTGTGCCTGGCCATGCACGCACACGCATGCCCATACTCATATATTCTCTTCTGAAGTGCTGTGTTCTGTTGCTCTCCTCCACTACATGGAGCAAACATCATTGTGATCTAGCAGTGCAGACACTTGCACCAGAGCCAGAATCACCAAAATCGGTCATTCAGGTGAACTCTGTAGTGGAGATGCAGAGTGAACTGCTTGTTGCAATCCCGCCTTGGGCTATGAATGCCCCTCCTGACAGCCCAGAAGGCTTTTCTAAAAAAACAAAACATTACTGATTTTTTTTTTTTTTTTTAATTTCAGAAAGTCTTTCTGTTTCCAGTTCTGTGCTATGGCCCTCATAACAGATTTGTGTAAAAGCCTACTTGTGAGGATGCATATTACGTGAAGGAAACCCAAGTCAATAATCCATTTTCCCACTGAAGCCATCTTTACTGAAATACCTCTGAGCTGGCCACAAATCTGTTACAAAACAGTGCAAGTTATCTATTTCTTTAATAAATGAAGCATTTACAAAGATTTCCATAGATCATTTTTCTTAATCTTTTATCATATTCTCCTTAGCAAGTAACTTACTGGGGCCATTCCTCAGCTATAGAATGGATCTATCTCACATTTCATGTAGCGTTATTAAGACCATTACTTTACTTAGACATTGGTTTATTGATGTCCTAAAAGCTCCTCCTCAGCACATCTTCTAGATACTCAATTCAAGTAGATCTGTCTTTTGCACAGCCTAAAAATGTTTTAGGGCTTAATTTAATGTTGTCTGCTGCTTCTGCCACAGTATTTCTGATCCAGTCACCTATTTATTTTTCCAGTGATGAAGAAGTATTTTGAAAATCTCCGGGGCTAAAGAACTAAATCTTTACCAATGTTCATAATTTTTTTTTTTTTAATATAAAATTTCACTGTGTAATTCAAAATTTGCTTCATATTTTTCAGGTTATACTAAGTAAAGTTGATACTCATTACCATGACAGGGTTGACAACAGTATGTAGAGAAAAAACCCTTGTAAATCAGATCCTGTAAAATTTTCTATTCAGACCCTTAATCTTGAATAGCAGTAACTGCTTTTTGTCTCGCTGTCCTGGTTTCTCCTGAGGAGACGTTTGCAATCACACTGAAACTGCGCTGAGGTACCCATTAATGATTAAGAGAAATAAACCTGCACTGAATTCAATCTAAATTTAGCCTAACTGAGTACTAGGGAAATCTCCTGCTGCAAGGCAGCTGATGATGGCATCACTTTTTCTGAACTACCTTTGCTGGGTGAACTAATCTGATAATTTAGATGGCAAATAATTGGAATATAATAGTTGAAAGAGAAATAGCCCAAAGTTAATGAGAAATGTATAAGGTACTACAAACTTACTTTTTTTACAGAAAGGATTTAAAAGAAATATGCCACTGCTGTCAAAATAAATAGCTATATAAAACAATTAGGGGGAAAAAAGAATATACTAAAAGTAATTCTGGAATGAAATACATTGAAATATCTTTCTGCATGCTGTTGTTGACAAATCTATTGCTGACAGTCCTACAGCTTTTCCTCTGAAATGATAATCTGCTGGTATAGCAACCACAAATATTATTGGCAATAAAAATTTTTTGTAGATTGATATGCTGCACTGAAGAAGTCTACTGATAATAAATGTTTATCCCTTGCAGAAGGGAACATTTTCCACTAACAATATTATATATTTTTGAAAAGTTATCAGTTTAAGAAAGGATTTAAGAGAACATGGTCTTCTTGTTGTATAAGAAGTAATAAAATATCTATTATCTATATTCTATAACCAGTTTACAGACTGGTAACTCCATCATTATGGAGTTTTACAGACAAGAGAACTCCATCATTATGATCATCTTTTAAGAAAAAATATTTCAGCTTCCTGGCTTTCAACATTTCACCACATTTTCCTTCCCCAACTTCTGTCATCATTCTTGCCAGTTGTACTAACTAACCTGTCTTCTTTATGTTGGTAATGAAATCTCTGAATATCTGGGATGCTGGATGCAGCTTCCACAAACTGGAAAGATCTTGTAGGAAGAAGAAAAATCATATTAAGATCAAAACAAAGTAACAAAGGATGCAGATGGCAGAATTCAACTGGCCAACAAATGAAGAGATTTTTCAAGAACAAGACATGCAGGAGCAAAGTGACACCTGCCCAGTAGGAAGTTGAGGCTGATGCTGAGAAGGAAATGAAAACAAGTAGCAAGGGTTGTATTGACCTCTGAGGAAAAAAAAGCTAACAGTATGGAGGAGTGTAGCTACAAGGATGGTGGGGTACACGTTAAAAAGAATATATATATGGTCCCAAGATCAAGTATATATTTTGCACCAGTTTTCAGAAAATGCAGCAGGTTCGTGATGACGAAGTAGGCTGGTAAATGTAAATTTACATTTTATCTTAGCTTAGAGAAGGAGCCAAAATGTTAAGGAGATGATGCACTTGAGAGTTTTGGATTTTAAAAAGACTCATGCTTGAATCACAGGCACAGAAAACGGTGTTTACCAGAGCCTACTGACAAGAGTGGAACAATATTTGATTGCAAAATGGCAATGTTCCTGGCTGTATTACAGGAGAGAAAAAATATTAAGAAAAGCGATCCAAATAACTGCTCTCCTTTTAGCCTGATCTGAATAATGTGCAAAGCATTTTGATATGCTGAGAAGAATAATGGTTAGAGATACATAAAATAACATAAAATACATATGGGTTATCAAAGACAGACTGTGTCAACATTCATCTTTCATAAGGAAATGAAAGATTTTTCAGAGAAAAGCAACCACACTCTGAATTTCAGTAAGATTCTGATATGAAGTCACATAGAAATTATTAGTCAAACTAGAGGAAACAGGGGTGAGAACTCAGTAACAAGAAAAGGGTCTTGCTGTGAAGTAAGGCAAATTGTCCTAAATTAGGCTCTAAGCTGCTTTGGTTTGGCTGTTTCTTCTACCAGAGCTAATTCACAATTTGAATTTACACACTTGCCTGCAGGATGCAGCTAAAATGTTCCCAGAGGTAGCAGCCTATTTGGTTTAGTAAGGCAAAAACTAGAAGCACACCGGTAAATACACCAGGGTAGCAAGGGTAGATAGGGAAAATAATTATTTAATCTGAATGAAAATATAAGGAAAAAACCCATAAGAGTGAACTGTCCATGGCTAGATATCAACTGGTCTGTAAGTATTTCTAACTGGGATACTAGTCAAACCCCCATGACAAGATGCCAGCTAATTTTAGAACAGGATAGGGGTGTGTGGGGGAGGGTATCTCATTGCTTTTATCTGCTACTATATATGCCAAACAGTTTCTTACACAATCAAGCCACAGCCTTTAAATCATGTCACAACAGACACCTCCACTCTAGCCTTTTCTTGCAGTAACACCAACGTAGAATCAAAGCCGCAGAAAGGTTTGGATTGGAAGAGATCTTTAAAGGTCACCCAGTACAACCCACCTTCAATAAACAGGGACACCTTAGATTAGATAAGATTGCTCAGAACCCTGTCTAATCTGATGTTAAATGTTTCCATGCACCACCTCCCTGGGCAACCTGTTCAAATGGGATACCACTCTCACTATGAACAGATTTGTTCCTTATATCTAGAATAACATGCAGTCATTCTTTGATACGAAGTTTTGTCTTGTGCAGGCACACCATGCCAGGACATTAGCTACACTACCCACCCCGCTACACTAGAGAGCTATGTCAGAGTATTGCTGCCCTGCAAGTGACTATCTGTGGGTTATAAAGGCAAGCATAACGCTGTCTTCGGCTGTGTGTGACACATGCAACTCCCACTGACTTCTGGTTGAATGATAGCAGTGGGAGTGTTGCATAGCAAGCAAACACTGATAAACAAAGTACAAGTTTTGGCCTACTATGGAAAACAGGGATGTGTATTTAAATGAGAATTTCAACTTTTTTATCTGAATTTGCCTCTCTGCCTTGACTGCAAGTGTTTCAATGTGTTCTCTACCATGATGTGTTCATACAAAAATCACAGAAATCGAGTGGAAGATTAGTAGGTGGATATTTTATCATATAAGCCTGACCAGATATGGCTTTAGGTTAAAGCTGAATTATTTACACTACAACTGTGGCAAATTATGTTTGCCATAGATAGTATTCTGATGTGTAAGAATGGCAAGAGTAAATAGCTATATATAATTCTTTCCATGATAATATTATCTAATTGCATTGTTGTCAAACTAAAATAACTGAGATCAGTAAGACTCTATGCAGGTTACAAAGCATCCCTTTTAAAAAAATCTTCGTCTCCCTAGAACATGCACATGCTACACATGCTCACAAGTTCTTCTGGAACTGGGCTATTTCATCAAGTATCTGCGCTTAGGAGCAATTACCATGTTCCTAGTGACATTGTTCCAATGAAAGATTGTTCTTCCTGTAAAAATGTCTTATATCCAGATGAAACCTCACTCAGATAATCCAGGAAATTTAATTTTTGTTGTAGACTACAGCACAAAGAATTGGTGAGAGAAGATGAGATGGCTCAGAGGTTTCTGTTTCGTGATGCAGGCATCAAAGTTTATTTAAGATATTTTGCTTTGAGAGGTGAGTTTTATTTCATAGGTCACCAAATTTTCCCTTAAACCATGCAATAATTCCCGATTTAGGTCAAGTTAAGTTTAGTAAAAGAGAGGTTTTGGTGTGGTTTAGCATATTTTAAATGTACAATATGCAAAATACGCATTAATGAAAACTTAGAAATGGTGAAGTTTACAAGTACTTTTTAATTCCTCAGAAATTATGGAAACATGAAAATATATTTTTTCTGACTGACATTAAAATACAATCGTAGCATTTGTTAAACTTAGCTGGGTTTTTGGGGTTGTTTTTTCCTCTTGAATGCTCTTCCCAATTGACCAGTCGAAGTACCTCTGATGAGTATAAGGAACAACTGTATCTTTTCAGAAAGATCTTTCATCTGTTCCACTGTCTAAATTAATCTTTCTGATTAGCCAGCTCTTCTTTTCAGACCCATAATCAAAGCCCTTTGATTTTTTTTTTCAATGTTAAAATTCATAGCTGTGCTGTAGTTCCTATCAAGACAAGAGCCTGTCTTGCTCAGTTTTCTGTCTCCAACATTAGAGGGGATGCCCATGTGACTGGCATTAATGATACTTTCCATTAGATTTTTCCAGTCTCTCAATTTTCAATATAATATGTTTTCTTAACCTATTTTTCTTTGTCTCTTCATTAAATCCTTGTAGCTCTGTCTTGTAGTACTTTGTCTGTCCTCATTTCTACTGAGATGGCATTCTCAACATCCTGCTGCAGAGAGTCATCAGTGTGCCACCTATTCTTTGAAATGCCATCTCCTCATGTTGGTTTCAAGTCCAGCTTTGTATGACAGCTACCATTTCTTGCCTTGGCAGAGACCGGTTGTGTTTTTCCCTCTGTGCTTTAGTTTATCTCTCTTGTTTGAGTTTAGTATTTCACTTATCTATGCTATTCTTTTTTTCCCTCTTCATCTGAGAGCCTGAATCATATTTCTGCCCAGTCTTGATTGCACAATGAGGATTCCCAGCCTATCCAAGTGGGTGTTGCATGGCAGCTATCCTGTGCCTCTTGCTGCCCTAGTTTTTCTTCCCAGATTTATTTTCCAGATATGCCCACTCTGCTTGAAACAGTGATGAGCCTCAAAGTTGTACAGCAGTATGCTGACTTCTGTTTTGTTTCCTATGCTTTCTAATTGTAATACATAGCATTTTGTTTGTTATATGACTGCTTTCAGCTACTGAGATTATGTTTTCCTAGAGTTATCATAACCCAAGTTCTTTTTTCCTGAAATGTGAGGACACATGAGAAACTATTATTAAAAAAAAAAAAGGTCCACTTCAGAAAATGGTTTTATTTGTAAATATCCTCATTTTTTCCATTATGAAAAAACACATTTCTTCCGCTAAAAAAAAAAAACAACCTCAAACAACACCAACCTGGTCAGTTTTTCTGCAGAGGTCTCAGTTTTGCTTGGTACCCTCAAGGATGCACTTGCTGGGTGCTTCTGATGTACTCAGGTCATTCAGTGCTTTAGAACTCTCAAGTGCACCACCTTGCAGATATTTTCATACCTCTGAAGTTTGCAATAGTAGGTTTGTTTCCCTTAGATACTTGAATATTGAAGACTTTTAATACATTTGTGTTCCTGCTCCTAAAGCTTCCCCAGATCTCTCTTGGTGCATCTCAGGCAGTGCTGTGACCCTGCTGAACACAGTAACACAGACTCAGTACTGTCTGCCTTCCAGTTAGGCTTGCAATTTTCTTGTAAGGCGTGTGTTTTTAATGTAGATGCCATGTTTCACAGTAACATGGTCAGTTCTTTAATTTGTTTTGATGCAAAGGTTACTTGATTTCTGGCATGAAAACTAATATTTTCTGTATTTTATTATTATTTTAATAATTATAATTATTTTATTATTTTAATTAAGTAATATTTTCTGTATTTTTCACATTGTGATATTGTTGCATGACATCGACTGCCTTCCCCCCACCTTGCTTCTGAGGTTCCTGCTATGCCAGTATCTTCATCTAAAGGGTAGGCATTCTAATTTCACCACGTAGTTTCTTACACTATGAATGAAAATCCACATTTTCTATTTCAGTTATTTATATCAGGGATAAATTTAATGACATTTACAAAAGTTGTAAAAAACCAACTTGCTTTGGTTGAATTATTAATAAACTTGAGCATTCAAAAATATTTAAAAATTCTTGGTGTCTTGGAAAGTGAATAAATTATTTGTTTTATTGTTTGCAAACAGTAATAAGGGTTTTTTTCAGGAAAGGAAAGAACAAAGAATATAAAAATCTGGGGGGAAAAAAAAGAGCCTGAAATTATTGTTTATAACATTTCTAAACAGTTTTCCTCTTATTTATGGTCATATGTGTTCCAAAAGTTATTGTTACGGTGGAATTCTACTCCAACCTTAGAGAATGTGTAGGAGTTATACTCCACAGTCCTACCTGGCCAACACTGTGGCACCTCCAAGTATCATCCCTCTCTCAAAGACATGACAGAGAGAGGTAGGCATCATTCCCATTTTCCTGGCCCTGCTGTCTCTGTCAGCCAGTTCAAGCCATTATTTCACACAGCAGCAATTCCTAGAGCCGTCTCTGTGCATCACTGCCCAGCACTTCTCAGGCAGCACTTCTTGCAGATTAGTGAAAGCATAGATCTGTAACCACTCAAATCTAGTCTATTCTGCAGAAGCTCACTTTCACTGACATATCTATTATTTTTACAGAACTATTTTTAATGGTTTCATATTGCGTTTTATTTTTTAGAATTCAGTGTTGCCAAAATAAGGCTTTCCTAGTGCAGATTAATAATTTTAATTTTAGCCTTTGTTTTGCATGTTAGTAGACACTGTATATCAAGATAATTAGAAATTACTTAACAGATCTGGGTTCTAGAAGCAGTAGAGGCCTTGCTGCAAGGTCACAATCTGCTCTTCTTTTTTATTTGATGATAACACACATTTACAGATGTAAAGTGCTGCAACATCCGACATTAAGAAGCACTGCTCTGTGGCAGCAGCTCTCTGGCCACAGAAAGAAGCACACAACTTTCCCAGGCATCTCCCAAGAAAGGCTGAGAAATCAGAGAAAAGAATGAGAAACAATTATTTTCTTTGCTGCAGCTGCTGTTATGAACCTGTGTAATGAGTTGTGGAGATTTGTTTACCAAAGGGTGGTTTCCTAATTAGCCAGTGGTGACAGGTTTTGATTGGAGGACCAATTAGGTCTACCTGTGTAATAACTGTTTATAAAAGCAACGGGTTTCTTGAAGAGATTGATCAGCCTTCTGTGAATCATCGAGTCAGTGCTATTACCAGTTCAGGGACGCCTTGCAAGGATACCATTCCTTCTCTTTAAAATTCTATTTCAACCATGCTTTTAAGTTGTAACAATGGAGCCATATATAGGGAACAGTAAGATTTTTCTGCCTGTTCTAGTAGAAGCTACATTCCTAGCAAGGCTTCTGCTCAGGTAGTTATCAGTTTAAAGAAACACTACCCCTGTATACATAGAACTGTGAACAGCCTGGGTGTAGACCACTGAATAGAATACAAGGATGTTATGTACTGTATAAGTGCATAAAGAAAGAACACATCATGCTTAAATAAGCTTATAGCTGTAAACATTGGAAAAGAGGCAGCAGAAAAATATGATTGCTAAATTAGGGATGAAAATGTTTCAGCTTTTGGAAAGGCCATAAAATCTTAGGACCATTTTATTAAAATTTTACTACTAATCTTAGTTGAAAAAAAAAAAAATCATTGTTTCAAATCACTCTTCTGTCATTGTCTTCCTTTATTGGTGATACATTTAAGCAAATTAATGGGATGGAATTAGAATGAGTTAGTGATGCTCCCACATTGAGCTTTTAAAAGCACCTAACCAGTAAGTGAATACACCCTGGTGAATAAGGAGAAGGAAGGACAGGATCTCTAAAACAAATTTGCAAATATGAAGTGAGTTTCTAGGGGGGGAAGTACTTTGATTTTGTATATTTGTGACTAATCCACATGTTGTGATGTCAAGAGAGAATTGAAAATGCTCAAAGCTATAAAAGGTGCTGGACTGGATTAAGTTTACAGAGTAACAAATGCTATGGATTTAGACAGTTCCCCATCTAGTAAGTAATTTTTGCTCATTTAGAGCAGAGAATCTTACCTGTGGAAATAGATCTCTAATGTGTGATGAATAAATGACTAGAAAACTCTCATGTGACCCACTTTTTTTCCATCAATTTCCTATCCGCAAACATTTGGTTGCTTCGTGTAGAGGAGGAGAATGTGGCATAAATTTTTCTGCTGCATACCTGACACTGACCACTGTTTCCGCTGAGGGACCTTTCACAAAGCAATGCTCTGGTCTACTTAAAACTACATGTTCCACTATAAACATAAACAGGAATAGTACACACGCCAACATGAGATACTTCTACATATTTCATCATGCTTGCATTACTAATATTTTGACAGCAAATGTTACTTATTTACACATAAAGAAGATTTTCTGAGAGAGGAGACAATTTAAATCCATTTTACAGGAGAAAAACATATTCCATATATCATTCAGATTTCTGAGGAGCCTTGCCTACTTACAGATCTACTGAGAAGATAAAAGGGCCATGTCTATTTAGTCTGGTTTTACTCTTTAATTATAAAGAAGAAAAAAATGTTCACTCTAACTATGTGCATCTTTTTCTAGTTGCTTTTCTAACTAAAAATGTCTGGTATTAACAACAATATACTAGGAATTCCTTGACTTTGATGTTAAAAATAGCTGATATCTGTAGAACTAATGCATATATAAGCAATTGTAAATTATGTGAATCTTGAAGAAATGCACATAAGCACACTGCAGATTTGTTTTCTTTCTGAGCATGATAATTATGAACACCCAGAGGACCAAAAATAGCCATGACCACCTGTGGCATGCTTCATGTCTCTGCTTGCTAATAATTAATGACACATTTTGCTTCATGTCAGCCTGGTAATGCAAACCAAAAAAATGTCCCAAAGGTGGCAGAGTAAGTGGGATGCACCACTGATAGGACCAAGTCTTTTTCACATCAGAGCTCAAGGGTGTCTAGACTTGTGAAAGACTGTAAAGAGGTGGAATGGGGAGGCTGTTTACATCTTCTTTTAGAGCATGAAAGGATCACACATCTAGTCTGGGAGGTGCAAAAACAGTTCGGAGGGCTATTAGCAAAGATAGACATCAAGAATCTGGAAAACATGGGGAGAAATGAATCTCAAGCAATAATTTTGAAAGTGGGATTTAGTTCTGAAATGTCCATTACATTTTTCCTTAGGTGGGCAGAGATTCTCCACTTCTAGGAATTGCAGTAATGCTATTAACATAGGAATAGCTCGGTTTCAACATTCAAAATCTTTGCAGAGTCCTTTGGAGAGTCTGTTATTCTGCCTGATGGAATTCTTCTGTGTTTTACATAGATTTCAAGTGTCTTCTCCAGAGGCTTCAGCTTTACCATTCTGGTCTGGGGACTGCATTTTTAAACAGCAGACAGGGGGGAAGGCCACGCAATGGTGTAATTTTCTTTGTTGATGAAGCTGGTTCCCAGCTGACCTGTGTTGACAGATGGCTGTCTTGATGCACTCAGCCAGAAAGAAACTCATACCAAACAGATACATGTGAGAAGTTCAGCCTTTCCACTATCTCAAGGAAATTAAAAGATATGATTTTTTTTAATCTTTAGGCGCTGATTGAAATACAAAAAAACCTACTTTGCATCTTGTTTAATTTGAAAGGTATCCAGAAGCACCTCTTGAAATTCTAAAAACTGTTACCACCCATTATATACTTTCAATTTATTTCTTATTCACTATATGCATTGTAATACTACTGAAATAAAACTATCTTGAAAAGGGGTACGGAAGAGTGTGTAGCACAAACATGCAAACTTTGCTACATAATTTATGGGATGAACAAAGCCTGCCACTGCTAGGAAGAAGTGACTTTTTAGGTGTTTATCTAGATACTGTAGTAAAAGGTTCAAAAATTTGATCTCCACTTTGTCATATACCCATGTTTTTCACATTTTGCCCTTTTACCTGTTGTCCATGGATTGCTAGGTCAGAAACTTCCAGAATCTGTGTAGTGGAACTCACGTAAGGGCTTCAGCAATGTACTACCCCTAAGAAAAATGAAGGAAGTTGCCCTTCCTCAGCACCTAGTAATTGCCATGATGCATTATTTTTCTCACTTGTGGTCCAGAGCTGCTACTGTCTGATAGCTCCTGTGGCATCACTTGTGCCTGCCCATCACACTTTTGCTGTGGCACTCCATGCAACTCACCAGGTGACAAACCCTTCTTTCATTCAAATTAACTGGTAATGAATGGAAACTTCTGGAAGGGAATGGATGGAAGTCAGTTTGGCACCTTGGTGACTTGCTGTTGTCCATAAGGACAGTCCGTATCAGTCTGAGGACAAATTACTTTAGCGATTAATTCAGTATGTAGGCATATATTGCACTTTTTTTTTTTTTTTTTTTTTTTTTTACCATACTCATACTTCAGTTTTGTTACCTAACTCCATCTTGATTTATGAGGTGGACCAACAGTTGAGAAAGATTGTTAAAAGGTAAAAGAAGCAGGAGACAAAAACCAAACAGCATCTCCAAGAAGTCCAGGGATATAATGGATTAAACAAATAGGAGGAAAAAGGTAGTCTGACCTATGGCTTCAGAATCCTGGTTTTACTGGGAATGGGACAAGTTAGTGCCTCTAATCTTTATTTCCATGAAACACTCATGCATTCTGGTGCACAGTAACTCTAATGAAATACTAATTTTACTGTACATTGATATCTCGGTTTTCTTCACAGGCTCACAGATATGACAGATATATGAGAGTTTTGCACCATCCTAGAGAAGTAGTCAAAGGTTAGTCCGTATGTCCTGAAGATCCTAAAAATCTGCAATGAAAACATTTTTTATGTGCAATGAAAACAAATCTGTGGCTGACTGATGTGAAAACAAATCTTGAGGAGCAGCTGAGGGAGCTGGGTTGTTTGGAGAAGAGGAGGCTCAGGGGGACCTCATGTCTCCTCTACAACTAGCTGGAAGGAGGTGATAAGTGGGGGTTGTCCTCTCCTGCCATATCTCAAGTGAAAGGGTGGAAATGGCCTTAATTTGTACCAGGTGAGGTTCATGTTACATGTTAGGGAAAAAAAAACCAAACACTGAAAGAGTAGTTAGGTATTGAAATATGTTCGCAGGGAGGTGGAGAGTCACCATCTTTGAAAGTGTTCAAGAGGCAATCTGCATGTGGCACTCAGGCATATGGATTAGATGTTTTACCAAACAGCTCCCTAAATAAAAACAGCTCCTGAGTCATCATGTCTAGTGACTATCTTTCAGAATCATCACATTACATAAACTGATTAAATGATAACGCTAGAAGGCAATGTGAATGCAGTGTGAAATGCTAATACACAGACTGAAGAGTTGGTGGTGTCTAATTGCTTATTAATTAAGCTACAAAAACACATTCAACTGCATTGATAGAACAATTTTGCTGTAATTGAAAAACCATCTATGTCATAAGGATATAAACACTAGAAAAAAAATGGGCACATGTGCTGGTTTTGCTGGGGTGGAGATAATTTTCTGCATAGTATTAATCATGGACTACATTTTGGATTTGTGCTGAAACCAGTAGTATTGATAACACAGGCATGTTTTAGCAGTTTTTAAGCAGGGCTTACATATCATCAAGGTCTTTTCTGCTCCTTACCCAACTCCAACAGCCAGGAGGCTGGGCGGGCACAAGGAGTTGGGAGGGGACACAGCCAGAGCAGCTGACCCCAACTGAGTTCAGGAATATCCTATCCTATATGGCCTTGTGTTTAGCATATAAACCTGGAAGGAGAAAGAGGAAGTGGGACATTCCAAGTGACAGCATTTGTCTTCCTAAGTCACCATTACATGTGATGGAACCCTGCTCTCCTGGGGATGAGTGAACATCTAACACCTGCCTGCCCATGGGAAGTGGTGAATGAATTCCTTGTTTCACTTTTCCTCTGTGTGCAGCTTTGCTTTACCTATTAAGTTGTCTGTATCTCAATCCACAATTTTTTTAATGTTTACTCTCCACATTCTCTTCTGATCCTACCAGGAAGTCAGTGAGTGAGTGAGTGGCAGTGGAGGGGCACCGTGGCTCTCTGGAATAAACCACTACAGCAGACTGGCCCCTGAAATTACTATGGTAGTTGCTGTATGCAACTTAATGGGAATCAATTTATAAAGGGAAGGTAAAATTGAGAGGTTCTTTATTTTCAGTTTGAGAGCAGATTAAATACAGGAACAAAACATCAAGGTTGACTGAGCATGTAGTGGAATAATAGAAGAAACAGACCCAATACAATTTCTAGCGTTCAAGATTTTTTGAGTTTTAAACAAATAAACTTTTCTTTAGACCCTTTCTGAAAACTAACTCATTAAGAGCTCGGGGTTTCCAATGATCTCTTTAGCAGACAGAAAACATTTCTGTCTATTATTCTTCTCTTCCTTGGTCTCTGTAACGCTTCTAAATCAAAGAAGGTCTTACTTTACTTGAATTTTGGTTTCTGTATGGCGTTCCCTTGTATGTGAACACAGCTTGTAGCCATGAGTCCCTCTCACTCTCACTAGGCAGAGGTCACTATGTAGTTGCACCAGGGCATGTAAGACCACCATTACCCCATGAACAGAAAGCTTCTTTAAGGAGAGAACTAAGCTCTATCTATAAAATTTGAAAACCTATTCTTGAGAAATGAAGCCTAGAATTTTACTATCACAGTTCAGTTATGGACTTCTGCAAACAGAAGTCTAGCAGCCACAACATACGAGTGGAGGTTTTCCTCAGCTAATATACAGAGTCCAGTGGGAGAAGGTTTCTTTGCTACAAAACTGATTTATTGGTGAGATAGGTGTTCTCCTCATGCATCTAGATTGTACTTGGCAGCAGAAATGGAGTAAGAAATAATTTTTGCTGGAAGGCATGTTGGCAGCTTTAGAACTGCTTTCCCTTTTGCTCTCTGGTGTTTTCTGTTTCCTTTCTGATAGCTGGTAGAGGTGATCCTAACAAGTTATTTGCCGTTGTGGAGAGTTACAACAAAAACAAGTAGTCCTGTAATTCCTTCTGTGATACATAGCTATGATTCTGGCTTTTGATGTTTCACTTCAGGCCTTTGGACTGCTACGAAGTGCTGGGAAGCTTTGTAGCCTTTGAGGCACAGGAGCATGTGTACTGTTTCTCCAGAAATAAGTATGTCTTCCATCATTGCTTCCAGTCACAGAATATGGAACTTATTGAACACTATAGATTTTTCCAGTTTCATCCACTAATTGTTAGCAATCACCTTACATATAGCTATGGACCACAGCCCAACTTGAAATGAGAAATCTTGGAGGCCCTGACCTTGCAGTAAGGTTTTAAGAGACATGATCCTTAACTTTCTTTAGCTCATGACTGAAAGACAAATGCTGCTTCCACAAAAGAGTTAGAGTATTGTTCCAACAGCAGCACACTGCATGAAGAAAAATGACAAATACATTCATCAAGGCCTACAAGAGAAACAGATTGTACCTGCGTGAATACAAGCCTCCTTGTGCCATGTATGAAAATTAGTCATTTCTCCCCAGTCAGAAGGGGAGGTATAATTCTTACCCAAAATAACTTTCCCAGCACTATTAATTTTACCTAAAACTGAGCTATGAGTAATTCCCACTGTTACAATCAGCCATAAATGACCAAGCACAACCTCCTTCTATAATGTGACCAGCTCCTTCTTTGGGATTAATGCTATCTGATGGTATCATTGTACCTCACCTTCCAAGTCAGTCCCTCCACCTAGATATGATTGCTTCTACCTATGGTATGAACAGAGTGGAATATTCTCCCTCCAGGAAGAGGAAGGGTAAAATTAAGAAGAGATTGTAAGACAAAGAACTTGCAACAATCCCTTAAGGAAGTGTTTAGATATGACTTTTCCAGTTTGTAGAACTTTCAGA
Organism: Onychostruthus taczanowskii; assembly: GCF_017590055.1. Taxonomy (NCBI): domain Eukaryota; kingdom Metazoa; phylum Chordata; class Aves; order Passeriformes; family Passeridae; genus Onychostruthus; species Onychostruthus taczanowskii. The sequence continues at coordinate 2,472,876 of NW_024502125.1, read as the reverse complement.
AAACTGTAAAAGATTATACCACCTGAAGTTTCACAGCAGAGCACATACCATTTCAGAGGCTGTGTATCACGACATTACATGCTCATTTTCAGAATATAGTATATTAGTCACTGTAAACTCAGCAGTTTTGGTGATGGATTTTTTTCAATATCTGACTTTTTCTGATTACAAAGCTTTTAGTTTAAATACATTACTTTGTCCTATTAAAACACTACCCTGGCTGTGTCTGAACACATGTCTGAATCATGTGTCTGATGCAAGTGCAAGGGCACACACATTTGGAAAGTTGACCTGTGTAGTAGTGCAGAGAAACTTTGGAGAATTTTGAAAACTCTCTTGAGAGATCTTATTCAGTCTGGTGTTCTGTGTCTCTCTTAGGACCACTTTCCAGGCAGATCACATCAGCTGAGTATGTTTGTTTTGGACAGCAGCCAGGATTCATGGGTTACTAGGAGAGTGTCTCCTACTCAAATGAGGTTTACAGGGTTGCATCTCAATTCTACTGAATATTAGAATTTGAACAATGTGTTACTGACAACAAACTTTAATGAAATCACACATGAAACAACGTTAAATGACTTAAGGAACAAGATATGTACTGTAAAAATTAATCAGCTTAAATGTGCATGTTCTGCATAAAAAATATTATTAGCTATATTTTACAGGATAGATATAATAAACAAAAAGGTGGGAATAATAGAACAATGCTGTGCATTTAGTATAGCAGTAAGGAATGAGCTTCAGCTGTATTAAGTCTTTAGTGCTGTCATCTGTAACAACTTGTTGCTTGCACTGAAATATAAAGGTCATAATATACTTTTAAAATATTCCACTAAAAATGGAATCTATTGATTTGATATGGTTTAAAATAACATTATCACTGACAGTGATTCTTAATCTTTAAGGTTACTTTTAAGTCATGGATTATTTGAAAACTTTTTTGGTTGGTTTCCTATTGGTTGAGATATTTTAAATGAATTATGGTCATTTGAAAACCTGGTGCATCTGTTATATGGTTTCACATTGAACATACCATTAACCTCACATTTGGGAGGTTACCTCTAGGTCAGTTTGGTGCACTTAAAAAAGGAAAAGACCATCATCAGACTCCTGGTTATAAATCTTGTAGTTCATGTATCTCCTACATTTGTACCTGAAACAAAAACCAGATTATGTCAGATAGATACTAATTAAGCTCAAGTAGTAAATTGATGGATTAACTTGTGTCCCTTCGTCTTTTCTCAAGCACAGATTAGTTATAAACCTGGCTAACTTGTCATTTAAACTGACATGAGTTGTCGCATAAATGAAATAGCAGTGAACATACAGACTATATTGATGCATATTCACTAAAAGCTTTGCAGAGGTTTACTCTTTTCTGTTTTATACCAAGTTTTCTTCATTAATTTAATGCTACTACCTTTGGCAGAATTGCACTTTACTGGCATAAATCAAGAAGAGTACTGGGTGTCTGACAGGAAGAGTTCTGATTGAGGAACGGCAGGCTTTTACACCGTTCTGGCTATTTGACTACTACAGTGAAGGGGATTGATGAAGGAGAGAAGACAAAAGCAGAGAAGTAGAAGAAGCAGAAATGAAATGGATTGGTCTGAATAGGTACCCAGACCCTGCAATAATGCCCACCACTTAGGGGTTAAATTACAATACTATCCATCCCACAAACTAATTGTCATACCATTTCCTAGCACATAGTTTTGTTCTGACAACAAACTAGCTAGACAGTGAACTGTGGCTGTATAGAGAAGTTTGTAGGTAGGTCAAGACCTGAGGTGTTTTCATAATCTCTGCATCTTGTCTCAGATGACCTGTGCTGCACCTGTCTCTCAATATAGGGCAAAATAACTCCTGAGCCGTTAGTGGTATACAAAAAATCTTGAGCTAAGTTTCCAGAAATGAGAGTTCCTGACACTAGAAATTTTGCACTGCAATTTACCTCAACTGAGATTAAGACTGTCTGGTATTCTATTTATACTGCTTTATCTTGGAGTCAGAGTGGGCACTGGAGCCAGAATGGGCAATGGAGCCATGAAAATACCTTTCTAACAAACCTAGCTCTCTAAGGAGTTTTATTCCCACTTCAAATAACCCAACTACAAAATGGAACTAACAGTAAATACTTCCTGGTCCTGTGTGGACATGAGTTATGAGGCTTTGCTCCATAGTATTTCAAACATGCAAATTTATATCATTTTTTGCAATAAAAATTAGACATTCAATGCTGAGTAGAGGAAAGGCATTACATTATTTGTTACCATTTAAATAAAATGGAATACAACAATTATTGTTTCCAGTTTTAAATATATTTGTTGAAGTTATGTTTCCCCACTGTGGAGATTTCTTAAAAATAGTAGAACTCAGGTTTAACTCCAAGAAGTTATTGCAGAGGTGTCCATTTTTATCAGTGAGCATTTGTTAAATACAGCAAATTTGGTTTTTGTCCTTAACTCATGCACGTACGTGATTTCTGTGTACACTGTCATCTGCTTTACCATGGGTAGTTAAAACACATTAATTCAGTTCTAGCACAACCAAGACTAGACTTCATGTAGTTTTCACTGTCTTCTTGGGCTAAGAAACTCTCAAGGCTGCTTTAAGGCTTATAGTGGGAATCTTGCAATTTTTTTTTCCTCTTTTATTGTTTCTTAAAACAGCCTAATCCCAGGGGAAAATGACCTTGTTAGAAGAGAACTACTGATTAAATCTGGAAAAATTACTCAAGGGAATCCTGGTGGCTCAAAAATGGTATGTGATGAAAATACACTTTCTGTAAGATTTTTTTACAGAACTCCATGAGGTGACTGCACAGTGCTGGAAGGTTTCTCCTTTTCTGTGAGCCTTACCTATTATGTTTTCCAGACAAATCTGCTGTATGATATCCCAAATCACAAGAGAAATTTTACCACTGCATGTGTAGCAGGAAGACACATGCATTAAGAGGTTGATATTTGATAATGGAAACTTATAGGATCCATTTGGAAGCTCCTTGCTAAGACTATATATTTAAACTAGTGGGTCTGAAAGCATGCCCAGGCTTCTTGACCCAAGCATGTGCCTTCTCACATCTGCACTATGATGAAATGAGATACAAGAACTTCTCTGGAACTGGTTTCTTGAGAAGAAACTTGGGTATCCAAGTCAGAAGGAAACCATACTATCTTTCTAACAGATTCCTCACTTTTAACAGTCAGATGACCCTGGTATACATTACTGACTACATTCATTTCTCAGCATATTTGAAGATTAATCAGAAGTGTATTTTTTTAAAATTTTACTCTGACATCTCATTCAGATGCCATGTATTTTTTCCTCCTTTTGAACAGATCTGTCATTAACTGAGCTGGGAACAGTATTTTCCCTAACCCTTCCCTCTTTATCACAGACCTTAGAAAATTTGCTGTTGTTTTGAAAATAATGGATGGACACTTAAAAACATATACCAATGGCCTATTACAAGAAGATATCAAACGAAATTTGAGGATTAAAAAGCTTAGAAAAAGAGCAAATAGTTGCCATAATGACAGCCTTCATAACCATTCTTTTTGTGATACTTGGATTCTGAGGCCTGAGTAATTTTCTACCTTGTAATTTTGAGAAGATGAAAACTTCAGTACTGCAGCTGTTTTCCTCAAGAAAATCTATGGCTGTGGAATTATAATACATATGGTAATGCTACATTAGTGTAGTATTATTCACATCACTATAGTTAAACTTGGGTCAGCACTTCCTTTTAGACTCTGTGAAGTTAGGGTTTGTCCATGCACATTTCCTTTTAGCTGACTTGGAACATGATGGCTCAGCCTTACAACTATATTTGCTTATTTTCTTGCAAAGCTGTTTAAAAAAGCTCTGATCAAAAGCTCTTAATCTTATGGCTAAGTGTTACTAGCTCTCATTTCAAAATATGTGGCATATGTAATTGTCACTGAAACCCTTTCCTGATTTGTAACTTCAGAGACAATATGTTTTTGGAATTAAAGTCCTAATATAAAGAATTTTTCACTGAAATTATTCTCCATTGGCTTAGCTGCCCATATAAATGCATCTTATTAACACTCAAAGTGGTGACAGAAGGTAAGATACTCTGGTTTTCCTCTTAACTGGCTTTATTCTATTTAGGAGCCTTCAAATCTAAACCTTTTGAACTGGGAAAATGCAAATATTCAGTTACTGAATTCCTTAAATTGGTCAATTGGAGTCTATCACACTTCTCATGGTTTAACCCCAGCCAGCCACCAAGTCCCACACAGCTGCATGCTCACTGCCCCACCAGCAGGATCAGGGAGGTAATCAGAAAGGTAAAAACTGGAAAATTCACAGGTTGAGACACACACAGTTTAATAAGGAAAGCAAAAGCCCCACACAAAAGCAAAATGAAACAAGGAATTAATTCACTGCTTCCCATGGGCAGGCAGGTGCAGCTAATGCCTAGAAGAGGCTACCTGGAACAGAGGCCAGACAGAGTTAAAGGAATAAAGTAGGTATTTATTGAAAGGCCTTTAAAGGATACACCTTGGGCAGCACAAGAGCCTGGCTGGGGCTCTGCCCAAGCTGGACCCCAGACAGACCCAAGGTGGATGATGGTCATGAGTTTTCACACTTTTATAAGTTTTCTGTCCATTTACATATTGGGGTTAATTGTCCAATCACAGCTTCAGGTTATGAAGTCCCATCCTCCCAGACTGCTCCTCGATTCGCTGTTGTTTGTGCTTTTTGGGCCTGAAGCCGCAGTGGTGTCCTTGGTTCTCAGCTAAAGGATTGTTTTGTCTAACTAAACTGTGAAGAGAACTTGCTAACACTTTATATGAAGTCCAGAGTTACACACTAAAGCAGTACAGAATCTGGAAAATATGAAAGCTAAAACTAAAGACATCACAGCCATCTCCAGGAGAGCAGGGCCCAATCACACATAATGGTGACTTTGGAAGACAAACACCCCAAATGTTCCTCCCCTTCCTCTTTCTTCCCTCACTTTGCATACTGAGCATGATGCTACATGGTCTGGAATATCCCTTTGGCCATCTGGGGTCACCTGTCCTGGCTGTGCCTCCTCCCAACCTCCCAGGCACTCCCATCTCCCCTGCCAGTGTGGCAGAAAAAAAAGCAGAAAATGCCTTGGCTCTGTGCAAGTCTTCAGCAATAACAAAACTATCTCCACATTATCAACCCTGTGTTCAACACAAATCTCAAATGCATCCTCGTGCCATTCACTGTGAAAAAAATTAGTTCTACCTCTGCCAAAGTCATCACAATACTTCATGACACTTCTGAAATTCCAGAGAGTGGAAATATAAGACAGTGTTTATAAATATTCTCTTCTCCAAACGCTTCCAGCTTCATTCAGTAAAATCATTATTTGTTTAGATAGCACTCCTTGGTTTTACACCTTTCTACTTTTGAACCCATTGATATATTTTTTTTGCTGTAATCAGGTGTTGATATTTTCCTAAGCATTACTTCAGAGACCAGGAAGGTGAGCCAGAGAAACATGAAGAATGACAGAAAGGAGAAAACATGCCTTTCACAAGCCCTGGTTTATTTGGGCCCATAGCCATTGTCTATGCTTCCTCCTCAGTAGAAAATGTCTGCTCTTCTCTATTTATCACTGCTAGCTGTAATTAATTTAATAACCTGGTTTGGCAATGCACAATATTCCAATGACCCCAAAGTGTGCCCTACAATTGGGCTTAATAGAAAAGTATCTTGGAGATGACATATGAACACTTTTCTATAATAGTTTTCTTGAGAAATATGATTAATTTGACCTACTTCCTAGATTCTGGGTAATTTTAATCTAGCCAGTAAAAAAAAGAAGCTGTGTAACATGCACAGCTCCCTTTTTTCTCTCTTATGTCTAGACTGTATTCCCTCTTCTTTTCCTACAAGCAGTAGAATAGTAAGGGCTTTTCTAAACACCTAAAATGTCAAGTATGGTGACTCATATGGTCAGTTTACAGTAACTAACTCCGAGCTTGCATATAACTTCCTTTGGGCAATCTGCATCTTCCTATGATGATGACCCTCTCTGCTTACCTTTATTAGTGACAGGTAGTCACAAAATCTGCCAAAATTTTTCCAGTCACATAAATATTGTACATAGAGTATGGGGATGTCCATTTCTACCTGTTAAAAGTACAGCATACACACTAGTTACACAGAGGGAATCAGATTTCTGTGTTTTTGATAAAATGTGGTTTTAAATCCCATTTTACCTAATGTGGAAAGATACTTTACTCTCAGATGTTTAAGCATACCTTTTTATTCCTAGTTAAAATGAAGTTGAGCTCTCTTTCCTGCCTTGTCATTTAAGACTAGTGATTGCGGGTGGTGCTTCCACTTTGCAATCTGCAGCCACTCAGAAGATGTCACACTATTTCTTAGGCTTGGCTGCATATGACTATTGGTCCAACTAATCCCTAAAAAAAGAAAAAACTGTGCAGACAATGCAATAGCTGCAGAGCAGCAGAACTGGGAGAGCTTGGCATAAAAAAGGCTTGTCAAGCAAGAATCCTCTGTTCTTTTTTTTTCTGAGGGATGAAACCCTAGGGTTTTTTTACCAATCTCAGGAGCTTCCCATAAATTTTATACTTCTTCTGACCAGCAGTTGCTTTCGGCTTCCATCAGCACAATCTGGACATTGGTTGTAGATTTTCTTGAGTATAGCTTTATTCATGTCTGATATCAAGAGAGCTATGGATAAATATATTGTGTTTGGTTCAAGCAGAGCTCTACTATTGTCCATGTAAGCTACAGATGAACTTTGTGTGTGTTTTTGTGTGTGTGTATGTAATCCTTAATATTTCCTAATGTCCCTTAAGAACTCTTTTTTTCACATCCTTTCCAATTTGTTCAGGTTTTTTTCCCAAATCTGACATCACTGAAATTGCTTATGTAGTTGAAAAACGAATTATATAATTCTATATAATATGTAGTAGGATTTTCTTTGTACTTAAGTACACAGGGTTTAATTTTACACCCATTCTCTGCAGCTGTAAAGGCTACAGCAAGTTTAGGCTTCCAGTGTCTATACTTCTGTCCCTTTATCTTAGACATCAACTTGTCAAAAGTGTCTGTCTTCACATGAATTACTGTGATATGCTGCCCACACTGAGTTCTTACTGCCTTTCTTGCCTTCTATTTATGACTTTTTTTCAATAAGTGATGCCTATCTTATACAGTCTGGCCTGCAATGATTTATATCTGCTAGGACTTGCAGTGGCTTCCATAACAAAATCCACGGTCTGAATTTTGCAGTTAGGGTCTATAGTGTGTGGGTGGAGAACTGAGGGAGAGCTACAGATGAGGAAACTTGATGATGGAATACCCAAGCATTCATCTAAAACACTGCCTTTTCACAGCTTTGATACCCTACTCATCTGGGAAGCACCTACTTCTGCTCAATACTGAGAGCTCTCAATCCCCTCACAATGTGATGCATCTATATGTTGTTGCAAACAAAGTCTACATCATGCTTTCCTTCAAAAACCTATCTGGAAGTGACATTATTCTCATTTAGATAAAATACCTCATTGGAGACATTTTGCACTGGATTGTTTAGAGTTGACCACATTTTTCACATGGATTAAATGTGATTTGACCAAATATATAAAAAAAATTGGAAAACAGATTATCTCCCTGTTTCCTATGCATAGACACACAACAGCATTCACATTTTGTTCCTTTCTTGATCCTAAATAATCTTGTTCTTTTGAGCACAGGGAAACACACTCAAGAGAAATCTCAGAGGTGACAGTACCTTGGGTCTTTGTTGATAATGGTTAAAGCAGTGTCCAGAAGCTGATCTGGAATGCAGAGTAACTGGCCTTTCAGTTCAATTATTGTAATCTTTTTGGCTGAGGTGATGCTTTATTTTCTTGCCTTTGCTGGGGTCAAAGATAGGAAGGTAAAAAATATAAAAGCATCCAACCTTGTTTTTTTCTCATTGGTGTCTTCCAAAGCAGTGTTTTATGTGTACAGCTGCATTAACACTAAAGCCTTCTAAACAGAGGACTCTGCCCAGTCCTCAGCCCCCCAAAACAGGCTTTAATGGGATATTTATTTACAGCTCATGTGTAGAACATCCACAGGAGTTCCCTCCTCCTATTGCTAGGAAATGTTGTATGTGGCACACGGGGTACAGACACGCGTTCATCAGTTCAAGTTATTTTAGTTTAGGTTTGTTTCAAAATATTCTTATATAGCATTTGTAAGCTTAACAATCCATATTACAGCTATGCATGCTGAAGCTAAACATAGTAGCCATTTTAAATTCTAATCTTTTCTTGTGTAGGAGGATTCAGTACTAATAATAGTAGCTCCCACAAGATATAGATGTATTTCTGTAATTTCTGAAATAGAGATATGCTAGTAATGTTTGCAAATTTCTGTTCACTGTTTAGAAGGACAGAAAAAAATGCCTTTGCATTTAACATAGCATAAATTCTTGCCACTGCTCCCAAAGGAAAAGATGTTTTTCACTTTGCTACTTAGGACATCTTTTCAAAGGGAAAGAAACATTACCTTCCTGTGATGGTTCCCCAGAGGTGACAACAGCATGTTTTCGAAGGAATAATATTTGGGGAGGGGTTTATAACAACCTCAGTGGCTAATTATGTTTTAATATTTATAACTTTTTTCCTTACCCTTTCTCTGCAGGTGAGAGCAAAGGAACAAGGACCTTGAGGTGCCTTGACAGCCACTCTCTTACCTGGAGATCTCACAAACCTGAATGGGTTCAGGTCTCTATTGTTCTGTACTTCACGTGTTCAGTACTCCTTTGTGAATTTGTATATTGCACTGCTACCTTCCAGAAACTGACATTTCACTCTCGTGTTGCAGAACTAGATGATGCTGAATGAAATCGGAGAGACTCCTGCAAGCAAGGCAGTGCAGTGGATTATATTCATTCAGTACTTCAGCATAAAGACTGATACATACTCAGTACACAATGTATATAGATATATGTACACAGATAGATATATAGGTAGGTAGGTAGGAATGTCATAATACTAAATAAAACCGGACTGGGGCAAAGACTGAATCATCTATATATCATTTGTCCATAGCGAAGTCACCAAGGTTGCTGCAGTTTTTCAGACATTGTCTAAGCCCAGTCTGAAAACAATGTGTGCCAGGGATTCTTCCTAGCAGACAGTTTGGCTCCTGTCCTTTGGAGAACGTGCAGCTGTCCAAGACTAGACTGGTCATGACATTTGGCCTCAGAACTACAAAATAAATATTATAATCATTACTCTGCTACAGACTCCTTCTGGGATATTCAAGTTTGAAGCCTAAAATTTTGAAGAGCCCAGAGAGTCTCATCCACCTTGATAACATATCCACCTTGGTATGAAAATATAAAAATTAACTAACTGCTTTTTTGTTCTCTTTTCAGGTAATTGAAATGGCTTAAGTTCAGATTGGTTAGTTCATAAATGGACCATGGTCTAGTAGAAGATGTTTAATGCTCATTATGCTGTGTGCCTCCAGTCTTCACTACCATCTTTCTCCTATTCCAACTGCTAGCTCCAGGCATAACATTTCACCTGGAAAATCTCACTTAATTAGGATTCATCATCAAGAGAACATCAGCACTTTGATTTTCAAAACATTTGGCATCCCCACTTATGATCCCATCAGGATTCCCTGGGTGTTGGGCTCGGGTGCAGTTTCAGAAGGACTGTCTGTGTGGAAAAACAGAGGTACAGGCCTTTAGGGCAGCCAGAAACAGGTCAGCTTCTAAATAAGAAGAACATCAAATAAGCAGGAAACAGACTTGTTAGTAAGTATCTTCAAATGGCTTTATGGAAGAAATGAAAAATTTCAAAGGCTTTGTCCACATGGGAATAAATATAATGTGTACTAAAAAAAATTTCCTGGCTGGCCTGCATGACATTGATTCCACAGGGAAAAAACAGTAAAAAAGAAAGCTATAACCACGGTTAAAAAAAAAAAAACAAAAAAACTACCATCATTACTCTTGCCTTAATTCTCTACTTTTATTACACGAAGGTACTTACCTGATTAAAATGAAAAAAAGAAAGCAAAACTCATACTTTTTCTGATTTAAATCACTGTGTTTTATAAACCTTTGATATACAAAATCAGCAAATTTCACACCTTCATAATATATTGATTGCCTCAGAAAGAAAATTTTAACAAGGAACATTTAGAGATGTCCTTGAAGGGGCAGAACAGAACCAATGCTAAAGTGCAGTAATTTGGTAGCTCACATCCAGTGGGTGACAGGCAGGACCTGCTGCTTTCATCCTTCAGGCATCACATCATGCTGGACAAACCACAGGGAAAGTTATTACCCAGACTTGATGCAGTACTTAATCCCTTTTCTGAATGTGGAGATAACAGTTGATGTAATCTCTCATGAAATAAGCTTAATTACTGTTCTGTGAGCAGAGTATGCTACAAACAATTCTATCTGTTTTGTGTTTAAATGATGAAGCAAGGAAACAGTGTTGTACAATAGTTAATACTTATTATCTTCTGCAACAGGACTTAATAACTATGAAAATATGATCTACCACTGAACTCAACCTCCATTTTATTAATTCTACTCTCCATTAAAAAGACATGACTTTCATTTTGCAACACCAAGTTTCTTTGACACTAAATTCTCTCTAAACTGGTATTTTGACACCACCCAGTCTGAGTTTAAAGCATAGATACTTTAGTGCATATATAAATATTTACCAGAATATATAATCTGTTTATGTTGACCTGTCTTGTGAGGGAAGTCCACTTGTAACTATAAAAAACCATTTTGTTGTTCCAGCACTTAATACAGAGCTGCCTGAAACTCTGATAGCAAAAGCTGTAGAACTTTATGCTATTGCAAGATTAGGATTTTTTTTATTATTCTGCTTATCAATGGAACCAAATGTTCTTCATTCTCTATGAACCAAATATATTAGATATACTAATACAAGACATTTCTATTCCAAATGCTTCTTACATTTTTTCCCAGTTCTTTAAGATGCTGTGGACCATTTCCTGCCTGGATGTTAGGCTCATGGCTTCTGTGCATCTTTGCCCTGTGCAGTGCTGTAGAAATGTCACAGTTTCGGGCTAATTGCTCCAAAAGAATTCCAGACGCCATCTGCTTGGCACAGTGCAAATGCTTGAGTCCTTGGTCCTTGGGTAGTCCATGTGGAGGCAAAAACCACAAAGTACCTGAATCCCAACAGAGGCCAGAAGCCTTCTCTCTTCTCCACTGCAGGGTTTCAGGTCTATTTTCTAGGCATCTGATCTAGGCAAGACTACCAGTTTCCAGGCCTGTGGTACGATATCATCCAGAAAGAACAGAGCAAGCTCACTCTCACCAAACACGTGTCTCTAATCTGTGCCTTAGTGTCACCTGAAGTGCTCAGGTTTTAACCCTTTCTGATGAAAATTTGACCTGCTAGGTGCTTCAGACTCTTAACGTTATGCCAAAAACTCTGTCTCTCTTATTTGCCTTAGAAAATTCAGTATAACAGAGCTTTAGAATAACTTTCAAGGTTCCTAGAATATTCTGGACTTAGCAAGATTTTTGTGTAGCTGAAATTTTGTGACTAATCTTTTCAATCTTTCATTTTTAATGAGGTAATTTTAAGCCATCTCTCATATTTTTTCTTCTCAGCAGAAATTGATGCCTTTGATATCTGAGTTAAGGCTGGAGAAGCAGAGGTTCTGGGGAGCATGGCCCGGGGGCTGGTCTCAGTACGTCACAATGTGAGGTTACCTGCAGCAGTACTACTTCTTCTAAGACTGTCACTGCCTCCTTGGTCTTCCAGAGGACAGACTTTGACCTGTTTAGGAACCTTGTTAACAGATTCTCTTGGAGGGTAGTCCTGAAGAGCAAATGATTCCAGGAAGGCTGGACATTCTTCAAGAAGGAAATCCTGAAAGCACAGAAGCAGACTGTCGTCATGTGCCAAAAGATAAAACACTGGTGAAGAAGGCTGGCCTGGCTGAACAGAGATCCTTGGTTGGAACTCAGGGCAGCGGGAAAGAAATCGAGGGTATGACTTTTACAAGAAGGGTAGACAACTCCAAAGTACTACAAGGATATCATACAGTTATTCAGGGAGAGGGTGAAGGGCCAAAGACCAGCTAGAACTGGCTACGACTGTAAAGAACAACAAATGTTTCTATAAATACATAAACAACAAATCAAGGCCTAAGGAGAATCTCCATTATTTACTGATGCAAAGGGAAACATAGTGAGAGGGAATGAAAAAAAAATTGAGGTACTTAATGTTTTCTTTGCCTCAATCTTTAATAATAAGACCAGTTGTCCTCAAGGTGTCCACTCCTCTGAGCTAAAAGACAGGAAAGAGGAGCAGAAATAAACCCCTATAATCCAAGGTGAAAAGGTCAGTGGTCTGCTAGACCTCACACAAAGACAAGTTTATGGACCTGGATGGGATCCACCTGAGGGTACTGAAGGAGATTATGAAAGTCCTCACTAAGGTGCATTTTATCAGTACTGGAGGCCTCAGTTGGATGGAGGTTCACAAATGTGATGCCAATCTGCAACCAGGGCTGGATGGCAGGTCTGGGAAACTGCAGGCTGTCAGCCTGACCTCAGGTGCTGGGAAAGGTTATGGGACAGATTATCTTGAGGGTGATGGCATGATACATGCAGGAAACCCAAGTGATCAGGCCAGCCAGCACTGGTTTGTAAAAAGCAGGCCCTGCCTGACCAGCCTGATCTCTTCCTATAACAAAGTATCCCACTTTGTGGATGAAGGAGAGGCTGTTGTTGTGGTTCTGCCTGGACATCAGGAGACCTTGACAGCATTTCCCACAGCCTTCGCCTGGAGAAACCAGCTGCTTGTGACTTGGATGGATGTACAGTTCACTGGGTTAAAAACTGTCTGGATGACCTGCTATGGGTTCAGGGGTAGAGTGGAAAAGCTGGAAAGCTGCCCAGCAGAGAAGGACCTGCGGGTGCTGGTGACAGCAGCTGAACATGAGCCAGGCTGTGCCCAGGTGGCCAAGAAGGCCAATGGCATCCTGGCCTGGACCAGCAATGGTGTGGCCAGCAGGGCCAGGGCAGGGATTGTCCTCTGTGCTGGGCACTGGTGAGGCCACAGCTCCAGTGCTGTGTCCAGTGCTGGGCCCTCACTGCAGGAAAGACACTGAGGAGCTGATGTTTGTCCAGAACAAGGCAACTAAGTTGTTGAGGGGTCTGGAGCACAAGTCCCATCACTGGAAGGAGTATGCACTGGTTTAAATTGGTAGCAGATTATTAATCCCCTGTCTGCTTTTTTTGGGCCAAGAGTGCCTCAGGTTCCATGTATCCTATTGACAGCAGCAGGACTGTGTAGGTGTCAAATTCAAACTTGTTTGGTGTGTTATTAAGAAAGGTTAAAGCCACAAATACGTTCTGCTTTTGATTCTTCAGGAAACTGAGAAAAAATTCCCTGCAGCAGCAATAAATGTTTCTATTTGAGCTGTGAACTAAAATGAGGACACTTTCCTTTTATTGTCCAGTTCCAGAGTATGTATTCAGACTTTGGGCTATTTACCCAAAAACTTGTTAAAAATCTCCAATATCCATGGTATCTCCAATACCATGAGCTTTATGAAATACTATCAGGGCATTCCCTCATTCCCACTCCCCAAAGAAAAAAATTCAAAGATCAGAACAAAATATCTGAAGGAGAAGAATGCAGACTCAGCTGTCTTCTTTGTCTGCTCTGACAGGCCCCACACTAGAAAGCTGTTTTGTTTTCCAGATTTCCTTTTATTCAGATCTTCATGCACAGATATCTTCAGAGGGAGAGGAAGGTAGCTTGTGATGATACGCTCCAGTCTATATGTTGACTGAGATGGTATACTTCATCTGCCCCTAGTAAGGAGGTGGAGACACAATGCAGGCTTATTTTTATTTGATAGAATTTCCAGCTACTTTTTTTCACCACCGATTTTCCTCAGCCAAAAAAGACCTGGTAACATGATGAGCATCTGAAGAAAAAGAGGTAGAAAACTCATGTGTTGAGGTGAAGACAGTTTGATAGGAAAAAAGAAAGCTGTGAATGCAAGCAAAGCAAAACAAAGAACAAGAAATTTGTTCACCACTTCCCATGAGCATGTAAGTGTTCAGCCATTTAACAGTGGCTGAACAGTAAAGCACAGTAAAGCACAGCTCTATCCCATGTAACAGTGACTTGGAAACACAAATGCCATCACTCCAAAGGTTCCTCCTTCTTTCCTCAGCTTTATTGTGGAGCACTATGCTGTGTGGAAAGGGATCTCTCTGTGGTCAGCCAGGGTCATCTGCCCCTGTATGTGTCTTCTGCAGCTTCCTGTGCCCCTCCTCACTGGAGGGTGGAGTGAGGAGCAGAAAAGGCCTTGGTGCTGTGTAACCCCTGCTTGACAATAGCTAAATCACTTTTCATAAAAAATTCAAAACATAGTCCCATGATAGCTACTATGAAGAAAACTATCCCAGCCAAACCCAGCACACTGCTTTAGCCTGGGTGGTGGCAATGGAGCATGTTTAAAGCTTGTACTCTCAATATATAGATATTTTACTATGTCCACACACTTAGAGCAAACTCAAACCTATAAGAAACCTGTTGCCAAAACCATGTCTACCACCATGTAGACAGTTCCACAGTCTGCTCTGTAGTTATTACTGGTATTTGGGTCCTGGAAAGTCTCCATGTTCTTACCCGCACTAACAATTGTAAGACTCTTAAAAACTACACAGTGACTGCATAGCACTGGTATAACAAATGTGTGTTTTACTAAACAGACAAGTATTCAGGGTAAAATGCATGATGGAGCTAGGGGTCATGTTAATGAAAGACAACGCGTACCAGCTTTCATTAAAGAATTTACTTCATAACACTTTTCAGATTGGAAAGGATTTATTTTATCACAAGCATTATGTTTATGTTTGTTTGGTAATTTTGCTTCAGAAATTTATTTTTTTTTTAGTGGAGATCACACAAAAGGTTTGATACATTTTCCATGCAAGTAAGTGTTTGAGACAAAACTGAGCTACTTAATAAGAGATAATTAGATACATCAATCCAGATTAATATAATTTGATTACTTCATCCAGAGAAATAATAAAAAAATTAAAACAGTACATTTCAATTCTCTCTATAATTGATAATAACATCTTGCTTACTTATATGATCCAGCAACTCTCTTCTTCAATAACACAGATTTATTGAAACTGAGACTTACTGAAAATATGTACACTTGCAGCAAACTTAGGAAGACTGATTCTTCACTGACTCAAGCAAGCATAAATCAGAAGTAACTGTGTTGAGATCAATGGATCAATGGACTTTAAATAATAGTAGGCCAGTATAAAGACCTCCTGCCTGTCAGGTCTCATATTGTTTTTACAAGGAAGTGATTGTATGAATGGCCCTATGAAAACCCAATGAAATACTAAAATTGCTTAGAACCACAGCAACCCTCGTGCTCAAATAATGTCAGACTGGAGCTGTGTCATGTCCATGTCCTTTATATCAGTTCAACCATCAGAGAGAGTGTTATGTTTTTCAGAGACTGAAAGGACAGTTGGATTGTCTGGATTTTAACAAATGAAAAAGATACATAGATTTCAAAGATATTTTTATTTAATAAAATTCAATCACAATTGCCACCTGGACCTGTTTAAATGGAAATGCTCCTATAATACCTATTTGTATTCTGTTTGCCCAATCCTCTGAATCCACGGTATTCCTGAACATCTAAATGAAGGAACAAAAGGCTAAATCCCACACTAAACAAGAGTATACCATGTGTTCTAACTTTTTACAGCTTTCTGGCATGTGTCTTCTAGTATCAACTCCATCCTTTTAAGTTCAGTTTTAAGCAACTGTTCTTCTCTCATCATCTGACCTTCTTACAGGATCCCCAAAGTCTAGCTGTTTTTTATAATTGCATATGAATCTTCTTAACCTACTTGCTTTACTTTTGCCTTCTCTATAAAAAGCAAAAATACTTGCTTACTTTATAAAGCACTAAAAAGTCTGTGAATCATTTTTCTATAGGCTACTGCTGGGAGCAAGAGGATGAGATTAGATATTTGTCCATGTTTATGGGGTTGTTAAATCAAATTCCATCCCTTTCTGGTCTGATGCAAACTATGGAGTTATTATTTTGGTGATTTTATTTCCTCCTTTAAAACAAAACAAAACCTTGTGTTCAGACCCTGGATTATTTTTCTCTGTTTACTGGTAATGTCTCTCTTTCTCTCTTGTCTTCAAGTTCAGATGCTAGTTCTTAATTTTGGAGTGATCCCTTTATTAGGTATGTCTTAGTTTTTCTTTATATATAATTAAAAATAAATACTTCCAAAAATAAAAATGTCTGGAAACATGAACAATGAAAGAAGTGCTTTAACTGAATTAGCTGACAACCAGAATGAAGTATTTACAGTGTCAGTTGTCACTGGTACTGCAATTCAGCCTATTATTGACTATGCTGGAATGATGTCAGAAAGATTAAAGGTTTAAGTCCGGATAGGAGATAGTTCCATTGCAGCAGAGTTGCAATCTTCAATGTAAAGAGATTATTTTCTACTTCTCAGGTAGTGTTTACTGCATTTCTTGATTATTTCTTCTGTTACTTCTAAGGAACCATATGAAAAATTCTGACATTTTTAGCACGTGGCTTCAGTTTTCCTTCTCACCTTCAGACCAAGTGGTCATCAGCACTTTTCTGAATATAACTGTTGAAGTTTAGAGCAGATATGATTTCTGAGAATTAACGATAATATTAAATCCTTGTTGACACATGATACCTTCATACCTTGTTGACGCACTTATAATCAGTTTCAAATATAGTAATACAAATTAGATATCCTATATGACTTTGCGTACAAAGCACAGGTAATTCGAGACTTAAAAAAATTAATAAATTTGTAGTTTTTTGTCTCACACAGAGAAATTATATTGCAAGATGATCACCTAAATTCTAAGATAATTGTCCTCCTTGTAAAAGATTTAATGAAATTTTAAAAAAAATCAGCTAAAATATTAGAGACAATTCAGTATAATCAAGGTACAATTCAGTATAATTCAGTATAATCTAGTACCATCAGTACTAGACAAACAAGGATTGTCTGGGCAGACAAACTGCAGTTTTGGCTATGGTTAGAGAGGAAGCTGCCTTTTGGGTAGAAAAGTTAATCGCAATCACTGGAAACCATACTGGGAATAAAGTGGTCACTCTCTATTCTGCTGCTCAGAAGGTAAGTTATCAGGATAAAAGTAGATATGAAATACAAGTAGAGTACTGTGTAACGAATGAAAGGAATGCAAAACAGCATTGACAGAAAGCAGCTTGGGAACTACTTTCTCAGAGCTTGCCAGCGTCTCCCACAATAATGATAATGATAATGATAATGATAATTATAATGATAATGTCCCATTTAAGCTGTTTCCCTAGAGTGTCTCAGGACCTAAAGTTAAACATTCTGCATTTTTCTTCAGAAGAAGAAAAGAAATATTAATCCTTGCAAATGGTGCCTTTTTTGGAACACCAAAATGTCTAGTCAAAACATATAGTTTGCACTTTGTGAGTTGGTTATATTGATTCCCTCCTCTCTGTTCCCCTCACCTTCCCCAGCCCTGAATTTTAGTAAAATTTCCTTGCAAGAAAGAAAACTCTCCTAGAACTGCATACAGTATTAATAAAGACAACTTATCTAGTTATTTGAGGACTGCTTGAAGCAGGATTCTGATTTGTAAAGCATTAACTTTATTTGCTGATGCTGGTAGGTTATAATCTCTGTCATCCTTTATAAAATTATCTGCAATTCTAATTCTAGTGCTGCAAAGGATGGTAAACTATAGTCTGTAATAATTTTTTTGCAGTTAAATGATGTAAATCCTTAAGCAGATTAATTTCCAAAGAATGAATTCTGGCATTATTCCAATTTCAGGATGTTTCCTTTATTGATCTGAAGACTTGATTAAGTGTATGAATACAGGATACAACCCCATCTTTTGCATGATGTGCATTAGTACCTTCAATTATCTGGACATATAGCTGACCATCAGCACTGGGACAGGTTTTCAATTCTAGAATAAACAACTGGGGAGGGGGGAGTTTGGTTTGTTTTTGGGTTTGGTTTCTTTTCCCTAGTTGGAGCTACAGCTGATATTATAGACCTTCTACTGCATTAGCAACACAGAGTAGCCTTTCTTCAGGCTACCTATAGGCTTTAACTTAATATTTATTTCCCTCATCAAAGAGAGAAGAGATTGCCTCTTCCCTCAGGAAAAGAAAAAACCATGTGTTTAAATCCTAAATCTCTTTGTTTGGGGTAGTTTATTGAATACTCTCTGCAAGTTCTGGGAAGTCAGAGATTGCACCCTGGGGTGATGGTGCTGAACTTTGGGTACAGCTTGTAGAAGTCAAGAGGGTACAGCACACGTCACATCTCCAGGTAACGTGTGATATCTCTCAATCGAGCTGACCTGAAGCCTGGTGTAAACAAGGTGACAAGGTAATAACCTGTAGCTTCCAGTCCAGCAGTTAGAAGCCTGTTCCTCTTCTGCTGAATAACTCTTACATTGTGTTTACTAATGATCCCAGTCAAATCTTGGAGTAGCCTGCTTGCATCAAAGGACTATCTGTACAAATTGACTCATGCTGGTCCTCCTATCTTCACTACTGTCCCAAATTTTAAAGTCATATTTTTGTCTTGGTCTGCAGTGCAGGGTTCAAACAGCAGAATCTGTCTTCTGGACTTCCCTCCAGGGCCAGTGTTTAAACCTGACTGCCTTTGTTTTCTACGGTTTTTAATCTAATCTGCTAGATTGTAGCATACTGAAACATTGACTTTCAGTTTTTGAAGTACATCAGTGATGACTTCTAATCATGATATTTCTAATATTGGTGCTGATAATTTAACTTCACAAACTTTATGGTGTTTTCTGTGTATGAAACAAGGTAACCAGACATAGAATCTGTTCCTCCTCAGGTAGTTGCGTCAGTATAGTGATCAATTCAGGGAACTCTGTCACTTTATTTAATGTAGGAGGTTAAGGAAATAACATAAGCTTAGCTTGAGCAAATGTTACGGCGTGTATGTTGTTGCCAGAAAAATGTGCATGTTATATCAGACAAGCTCTTAATCTTTTTATGAGATTAAAATTTTAAATTTAAGATTTTAAATTTAAAAAAGTGTCATTTAAATGTTTACCAAGGCTCTGAAAAATATAGTTTCTCTGAATATCAGTAAAATTGAGAAAGACTATTTCGTTGTTCTGATTCCAACTGCGGTTGGACATGAAGTAGGAGGAGAAATTTAGGGATATCCTGTGTTGTGGCTTAAACTGCACAATTGACCCTTCCTAGCTGTTTCATCTTATATTCATCCCTCTGAATGTAGTACTCTGTTTCAAGCTCCTTTATTGCTGTTGGAGAACAGAAAATTATTGACACATGTTTGGAAAATAAATTTTTTTAAAGAATAATTTAAATCACCAGCCCATTTATAGTTGCTGTAAAGCAAACAGATAATTTAAAGTTTGTATCTTAAAACTGAACACATACTTTCCCAAATTCCTTTCCATTATATAGCTATTTCTGATGGTAACTAGGTTTCATGCAAGTGGATTTTTCAGTGTCAGCACTCAGCAGTAGATAATATATGTTTCAATGGTAAATCAATGATAATGTCAATGCTTTGTTCATAGTTCTCTAGATTCATGCATGAAGAAGAAAGATAATGACTTGGGAAATGTTTCTAACATGAGTTCACCATATCTTGTTCATTCATATTAATTTGGAATCTACTTTAATGATACAGTCAGTTACAGTGCAGGTTAATATACTTAACCTGAAAAGATCTCTTGAGATTCTTGAGAAAGTAAAGCAGTTATTTTCTATCTGCTATAACATCATTCAAACTAATTTCAGACTCTAAATTATCTTCAACTCTATGTTTTTTGCTGAATGGTGCATGCCTATTTTGATCTGAATTTCTGCAGGAAGTTTGTCTTTACCTTTAAAAGGAAAAAAAAACCAAAACTCCTCCAAAGAAAACACCCTATCCTCTGTCCTTTTGTGAGTGGCCTCTATTTGAAATTTACTAAACACAGCAGTTCATGGGATTCCATCTGTTATTCCTTTTTGTTAACAATTCTGGTGCAGTTTTCAAAAGCCCTTACCTGTGTTTTACTCCTATTCCATGGATCCTTCCATTGGCTTTAGACATCAGGTGTGAACATGAATGTATGCTGTCCCACTTTTTGGTCCTCTTCCTGAAACCAGCTCCCAAGTGTTTTGAGATTAAGGCCTTGCATGGGAACCACCATTTAATAGTTTAAATGGAAAATATCACTGTGGTTCTCATGGGCTAATCCTTTAAAATCAAAGAATAGGTATTCGGGTACTTTTGTGTAAAATTTAGATCTTCACAACTTTTGCCTTCTCCTAGAGTAAATCCCTTTGATACATCCCTTTCTGTCCATCCCCCTGTCCCAGTCCTTCCAAGGAGCCCAAATGTCTTCAGCTTTTTAACTACACAGTGACTTCATGATTATCTCACCCAATATCCACCCTTCTCAGCTAATTACAGTATGGCTGAAATCTGCTGTCTATAGATCAGTGGGTATACTTCTGAATAGGATCCTCAAAGTTCCTGAGCTCAAAGGAATTAGGGGTAAACCCAATCTGCCTGCATTCATTCCACTTTATTAATCAGACTCTGCTTGGAGAAATCACCTGACATGGGATGATCACAGTTCAATCCTCTCTCTCTTTCTGAAAGAGCAAGGTTTTAACTAAAGATTTCTTGTTTTAGAGCCATTCATACAATCAATAGTGCTTGAGTCAGAAGGATCATATTTATGTGCAATTGAACCTGCTCAATTTTGTCCAAACTAAAACTCATGGGGATTCTGCTAGCTTTCACACTCATTCAGCGTTTTTTTTCTTGCCTTAAAGATCAGTTTTTACTCAACCTTGATAAGAATTGGCCTCCCTGGGATAAGAAAGGGAAATGGAAAACTGCATGATTTATGCTTGGGTTGAAAAGGTTTTTGTAAAATGGGAGGGTTTGAAATCTTCATGTTCATCCTTTTCCTCCAAGGGCTCTCACGTTTATGTCAGCCCTCAAGCAAAGGAAACTGCTTTTCCTGCCTAGGTCCTATCGTTGGTCTAAGAAATGGGTGGCAAGGTTAAAATACTGTTAAAATTGTTAGCATACTGTATAGTTAAAATACTGTAACTAAATGCCAGATTTATCTTTAGAGCTATTGTAACTGCTATCTGACTCCTCCCTAAACAAAAATACCCAAACAAATGTTAATATAGTTTTAAAAATAGTCACTGAAGTTCACATCTGACACATGAGAGAAAATCAGTAATAAACTACTAAAGCTCAATTACTTTTACTGAATTGTGCTTATTATATCTTTTTGTCTTTCAGTTTTCTGGCCAGGAATACCACAAACATCAAATTAGCTTTTCAGATTACCCCTCTGTAACTACATTATATACTAGAAAAACGACTGACCAAAATGCCATTTGAATTAGTATGTGTTAAGAATACAAATCATAGGAGAATATATTTACTGTATCAGAATATATGAAGTTCTTAATTTGAAATTGTCACTGCTGTATCTATGAAGTTTCAATATCAAGAAAATTAGAAGACATCAAGCAGTTAACTATGCAGAAGTCTGGCAGCTGGAAAAATATATTAATGCATTGTTTAGCAAAAAAAAGTACAATTCCAGTGGTCCCTTTTTCTCCATACATGTCATTAGCTTTAAAACTTCTCCCTCAGACCTCAGAGAATATTTTACAGAGTAGCTGAATGGAAATGAAAGGGGTTTTTGGTTGTTCTTGTTGGTTTTCTTTTTTGAGATTTTTTTCTTTTGTGTGTGGTTTTTGGGTGAGGTTTTATATTTGTTTTGTTTTGGTTTTTTGTTTGTTTGTTTTTGGGTTTTGTTTGTTTGTTTGTTTTGTTTTGTTTTGTTTTCGTGCGGAGTGCTTGCAAATCCTTAGATCTTATTTTTGCAGAATTTTGGCCAGAGTTAGCAGTCCTATTAAACATGAGCTACAGATTAGGTAAACCAAGGCAACTAATGGTTATTTGCTCCTCTGCTTGTGTGAGTTGTTCCTAGTCTTTCAGAAGACCTCTGTCTTTAATCAATGTTGACGTAGCAGAAATTTAAACATCAATGGACTGTTTTTCATCAGGTTAATGAGCAATGAGGTCTAGACTTCTTGTACTTATTTTCTTCTTTGCACTGATAGTGGATGGCTTAATGGTATTGAATGACTGCATTTTTTTAATAGAAAAAGGATTTTAATAGAAAATATACTATGCATGTTTTTTCTCTCTCTTGTTTTTCTTTCTTTTTTTTATGTACCTTCCTTCTACCTAAAGCATAACCATAGTCTATGCTAGTGACATGATATTAATTTTTTGTTCTAGTATAGTCTTTGTTTTAACAAAAATGCAAATTGTTCCTTTTACATCTAGTCTCCATTCTTTGACAGTAATATTTCTGTCAGGCTAAAGAGCAAATACCCTTCCTGTCACCTGTGAGCTGACATCTGACATTTTGACAGTAACAGAAGATGTCTATTTTACCATTATATTTGTATCTGAAAATAGGAGACTTAAGTGCATACTGGGACACAAACACAACATACAAGAGGATCCCGTGACTTTATGGATTCAGTTACTGATTCTTAGGTAGTAATGATGTGCTTGTGTATACTGTCATCTGCCAGCTCTTCTGGTACCCTTATTTTATAATTATAACAATTTTCTATAAGGAACTGTGAAAAGACTTTTCAAAGATTAATGTTTACTTTTATAGTGATTATGATGCATGTTCTCTACCATTGTAGTCTCTGCAGAAATGTGATGGTCACCCCACATATCAAGAAAGTCCTATCTCAGTGTGAAGTTTCTATGCCATAGAAAAAGAAAATATATTTTCTCAGCAGTGCGTTAACACTGGGAACTAGTATGTCTCAGGAAAAACAGTTGTTATATCTACATCTGAAAATAAATCTTCATTAAAGCTGCTGAGAAACTAGGGAAATTCAACTGTCTTATGTCTCTGTTTTTATTCTGGATTTGTCTGGCTCAAGAAGTGAACAGAACTAGAATTTCCTCCAATACTTCAATAGTCCTGGAAATATTTGGGATTTCAACTTATTCCATCTTTCTATGAATTGCACATCAAGGACATGTGACATGTGAATGACTCCACGTTGACAGTACATGTAACACACTAATGGGTTATACAGGTCAACAGTAGACTTCATTAAAAAAAGTGTGAGTCATCAAAAGAGGTTATTTGTTCACAGTGTAAAAAGCAAAATGAAATTAAAATTAGAAATACAAATAGCATGTATTTCTCAGTAAGAAAATCCATACTTTGGTTTTTCATGCTATTATAAATTTGCCATGTGATTTAATGCACCTAAGCTTAAACATTAGAGCCATCTTTCTTATTATTTTTGTTTATTCTGATGATTATGCTGTCATTTGATTTATCTCAGGTATTAAACCATAACAGAGATGCTGGATTATTAACAGGTATTGGAGAGGGTACAATCTGGCTATATGAGTGATTGAACATACCTTCAAACTGTGTGAAGAAAGTTACTTTCTTGATGACTTTATTTAGATCAGGATGTATTTTTCCACTTGTGCCTTGAATTATCATATTTTTAAAAAATATTCTAAAAAAATTAAGCTTCCTAATGAAGCAGGAACGTGCAATTTTATTTTTCAGTTAATTTTGCATTAAAGTAAATTCTGATAAGAGAAACACCAATAAAAACATAAAATGTCTGTGAGAGGAGATTTAAAAAGTCATTGAAGCAGAATGAAATAAGATAGAGTTGGGTTGGTTATGCTGAACACTCAGTACAGGAGCTGAATCAGTAAAGACTAAAAAGTTATTAGCACATGTTAATATGATTTAAATGGAAGTATCCTTTGAAATGGAAATACAAAGTAAAAGAAAAAATGGTAAAATATGGAGTAAGAAGTGGTTTGTTCTAATGCTATGTTCAGATAAAGATCCCTAATCAGATGCTGTATGTTTTTTAATATTCTTTGTACCTACCAAAATATACAAAATCATCATAATAAAAAGAAAGTAAGATTCTAGTTAAAAGAAGCTTATCTATCTTGCAGTACTTTTATTTCTGTTCCCTTTCTCAAAGTGAAATTGGATTTATTAAATTTCAAAGACTGCCTTAAGGTTTGATAAAAACTAGCAAGAGACCAAGCTTTCTATCTCATCAAAAAATATTACTTTGGCATTTAGCATGTAATTCTAATACAGAATGCAAAGAATGAAAACTGGAAAAATGGTCACCACCAACAAAATATATAAAAATGTCTTAATGATGAAATATTCTGGAGCTGAGTTTTGTTGAAGCAAATATTCCAATAAAGGATCTAGACTGAGCAACCTGAACTTTCCCATGGTAAAAAAAAAAAAAAAACCTTTATTGAAAAGCTTCCGACTCCTTCAATTTCTCATTAAGGAATATACTGGTTTTAGTGAGTCTTGAGCATCTGATTTACAATTAGAGGGGAAATTACATTTAGTTCTGGGCAATTGGTATGATTTTTGGCAACAGTAGTGCAAAACACAGAGTTGATTTTTAGTTAACAAACATTCTACCACCAATCTTTCCTGAATATGTAACACTCCTATAAGCACTGATAGCAGTAGTTTGAAATGTGCCAGAAGAAACAGAGTTTTGTCAGTAGCTGGGACACTATGAAATACTCAGCCCTGTTTATATTCTTCCTGTCATAAGTACTTGAGTGAAAAATGGAGGAAAATAATTTTTTCATAGGTGCTTTGAGGAAAGGCAGAGTAGAGTGTCTGTAGTGTCTATGTAGGCTGGTAACAGCCCGAAGGCTGTTTCAGGGAGAAGGTGGGATCCTGCCTTCTGAAAACTTTAAAAACTTCCCATTCCCCTACTCTCAGTCTCCCTCTCCATAATGTATCCCATTTCTATTACTTCTCCTTCAATGTCCTTCAAAGAGAGGAAGAGGCCATGCTGGGTTATTTTTCATTATGAAGAATATTCTGACCTCTTATGAGACAAGACAGTGAAATATCTCCCTAGTGCAGGAGGCTAAGTAGCACAGCAAGGATGGCTAGATTTGTACTAAAAGCATAGAGTAAATGTCTGGACAGAGAAGCAGATCTGACTTGGGATCAAGACCACCTAGGGAAGGAAGGACTTTGCTGACACGAAACCAGCAGTCATCGGTATGAGCCTATCTGGAAGAGGAGATGGGAAAGAATGGCACATATGAACCTTAATCTTGAATCCCAGATTTTTGTTGTAGGAATAGAGGGACCAATTCCTTTGACAGCTCATTAAACAGTTATCCAAATATGAAGAAAAGAGCTTCCCATTTTACCTTTTATGATCAGCCATCATACTTATCTTTCTGCTGAAGTCATGTCAGGTGGAGAAAAATCTGAAAGAGAAGATAGTGATCTGCTAATGGTATTGATCCAGACTGTAGTGGCAAGATAAGCTCACTTCCTGTTCGGCTTTAAATCTCCTCTCAACCTCTGTGCTGTGTAGTGCCACATCTCCCAATATCATAGAAAATACTCTTGTGAAAGAGCTATTCATGAAGGATGGTTAAACCCAGAGAAAAGCTCTGTAAATTGGAACATATGAGTTTTGATTACCATGTTCCTACCATTTTAGTATCTCATGTTATCTGCTAACCAGCATATCAGCCTTGCTGGATGGTCAGAAGGATGATGTAATTGAAAAGAATAAAAACCTATTCCTCTGAAGAGGTCAGAGATGCAATGCAAGAAATCCTGCTGTATCCATTCTCTGCATGGTCATGGGTACAACCCACAAAACCTGAAGCTCATAACTGTTTCTAGAGGTTTTTATTTTGTATAGCCCTGAAAGAGTCCAATATTTCAAAATGATGGCAGTGAGAATCTATCTTCTTTTTATCTGTCTCCTTTTGTAGGCTCCAAAGAAAATGCATACAACACCCTCTTATGTAACATCTTCCAGGGTATGAAGGGAAATTATTATCTAGACATTATGCAATGATCATGAAAAGATAAGAAACCATAGAAAATCATTGCGCTAAATGTGTCTTACAAATGAAGAATCATCACAGGGACAAATCATCACAAATCAGGACAAGAAAGGGGGTTGGAAAAACATCCAATGCTAAGAAATTTTTCATAATTATCTTAATGTCTAATCATGGTGTCATGATTCTAAACCTTTCCTTGTTTGAGCAACTTAGTATAAAACACCTTCAACAAACAAGTGGTAGAAATGTCAAAAGGCTCTTCCTCCACTGAACCCAGAAACCCACTCAAGTTTGGGGCAACAAGATGTTCAACCAGAGGAGATAAATTCTGGTGCCAGGTTTGAGGTTGCCTGGGGAATCTGTGAATTCTGCTTTTTTATAGTCTGATCTCAGGTCCCGAGGACTTGATCTACCTTGCTTTGACCACATAGCAGGAATATAAAAAACCCCATGTAGACAGGTTATTACTTTACAGAAAGATTAGGAAATATTTTTTCAGATAAAAGTTGCAATACAAGCCAGATTATAAAAGCTGATGATAATGTGTTGAGGTTTTATTCTTTAACTCTGTAGCACATGTAAAATAAATTACAAAAATTATTCATACGATATTTTTAATAAATTGTTTTATGTTTATTACACATAAAATATTTTAAATAGACAAATATATAGCAAATATGATGATCAAACTTTTTCATTTAAAATGAGAGTTTGGCAAGCAGCAGAACTCTTAGAAAATGTTCTTTGCATTGTTTCAGGGAAAAGGTAGCACTGCAAGGAAGAATAATTCTGAAACCTGCAAAGTATTAACACTTTCCAGTTGAAGCAGCTCATTTTACTAATCTGAGGAAATATTTTTACCCTTTCTAATGTGCTTTAACACGAAATTTAAAAGACATGGGTGTCATGTTATGCAAAATGCCATGTTTCTTTCTACTTAAAATAAGAAACTTTATTTTGAATGTTGAATATTTTTGATTGACCTAAAATGTTTCTTTTGAAACTGCAAGAAAAATCAATCAGTCTGAGAGGAGAAACTTAAACATACTTTAAACAAAACTGCATTAGTCTTGCTCTGAGACTAAGACAAAACAAGCTGTGAAATGCTCTTTGATTTGCAAACTGAACAGTTAGAAGTGTACGTTCTGTATCTAGCAGGTTCATACTAAATAGCTGAATTAACCATGAATAATTCAATCAAATATAGAACCTTCAGGAGCTATAATCTCAGAATCACCTCTCAAAATTTAAGGTTTCTGCTTTCTCTTGATTCCAGTAGTTCAAGAGGATAATAATTCTGAGCCTTGTCTGAACACATCCAACTCTCTCAGAAACAAACTTTCTAGCCCTATTCAAATCAAATTTCCCTATTATTCATGTTTGAAACTCATGAGCAAATTAAAATGGTCAGAGAACTATATACAAATGAAAAATCTAATGCAGCTGGGAGAAATCAATATTTCTATCAAGGAACAAAAACATGCTGGCTGTCTTTTCCACTTGATTATTCTTCACCAGTGAGCTTCCATTTTTAAACTTTCCCAAATTTCTTTTTTTTCCTCAATATACTATTTTTTTTTAGTAGAAACAACACCCAAGAATCATAAACATGGGTTTCACAGATCAATGCAACTGCTAAATGAATGAATGAATGAGGAATGAAACAGCTGTTAAAAGAAAAAAAAATAAAAAGAGAAGATCACAGTCTCAAAAAAAGATTGAAGATGCCACAGTGCAA
The DNA here is from genome assembly GCF_017590055.1 of Onychostruthus taczanowskii. Taxonomy (NCBI): domain Eukaryota; kingdom Metazoa; phylum Chordata; class Aves; order Passeriformes; family Passeridae; genus Onychostruthus; species Onychostruthus taczanowskii. Next base: position 2,445,064 of record NW_024502125.1, on the reverse strand, counting down.
TCCAAGAGAGCCTTGTTTTCAGGTCTTGATGGACTTTCAATGGCTGCAGTGATATGTTTGATGCCCACTACTTTCAGATGGAAAAAGCCAACATCTGTCTCTGCCAGTTTATTTGACTCTGTGAAGAAGCATATACTTCTTGAATGCCAGGCAGGACACAGATGAGTGACTTGCTGCTGGTCCTAAGTAAATACCTGTTAAACATATTTCTGAGTCTCCAGCATTACTCAGATAGCCAGCTAAGCTGAGAGAGCTGTAGTTGTTCAGAAAGGAGAGGAGAAGGCTTCAGGGACAAACTCACTCTAGCTTTTCAGTACTTTAAGAAAATTTATACAAATTAGGGAGAGGGACTATTTATATGAGACATTTTATAGTGGCAGAACTAGGGGAAATGGTTTTAAACTGAAAAAAAATGAAGGTTTAGAAGAGGTACTGTGAAGAAATTCTTTGCTCAGAGGGCGACAAAGCACTTGAACAAAATAGCCTGAGAAGTTGTGGATGCCCCATCCCTGCAAGTGTCTAAGGCCAGGCTGGATGGGACCATGTGCAATCTGGTCTATCAACTGGCATCCCTGTGCATGGTGGAGGGGTTGGAACTAGGTTTTCTTTAAGGTCCCTTCAAATCCTAATTATTCTACTATTGTATTCTATGGTTCTATGAATGGTCAGCCAGTTCTACCTTTACCTTTTATTCTTTTTTTCACCACAGCACCTCTCTAAGGCCAAAAGAGCTGTGACTTACTTATTCAAAGGAGAGTTGAAGTGAAGCTCCAGCCAGAGTGCTACCAAACAGATTGATATGAGTAGGCTGCACACTGAAAATAGCAAAAAAAATCTAATTAAATACCTTTAAAGTACTTTTATTTTAATGACATATTGTATAAGTGTTTTCTGAGCATCGAAAGAACCAGGTTGGGGCACTGATAGTAGGTAAAAGTATGATGGCCAAAGTAGTTCTCAGGTTATGATGGTTCCACAGCCAGGTTCAGGGTCCAGTAATACAAGCAGCTGAACATGCTTAGCTGAGGGGTCAGCAAGGAGGTGGAAAGTACAATAGCAAAACACAGGATTAAATCTCTAACTGCAGATTAATGGCTCCCAATAGTAATTATTGATAGGAAAAGTATGATGAAAATCAAGAGAAGTGGTTTTTTTCTTGTCACATCCCAATTCTCTCACAGAAGATGTAGAAATAATGAACTGAAACAAGGGTTTCTGCTCTGTACATTCCAAAATTTATGGTTGATTAAGCAAACAAAATATGATTATCATGGAATGTCAAATCACATCTCCCAGGAAAATGTTAAGTGACACAGAACTGGGTCCAATGACACAAAAAGAGAAGTGTTACACAGCAGAGTAATGTATCAACAGTAGAAAGATAGTACTAAAATAGAAAGTAAAATAGCTACTTCATAAAACATAGTCAAAATTTTAAGATAAAAGATAGCTTGTGAAATACTACAGTACAGTAATTATATCACAGAGTTGATATTGATGACTTCCAATTCATCAAGAAATCTTTCTGTGTTTCATAATTTTGAAATGAAAACAAAATTCTCAAATATGATTGTGCATTTGCATTCATTTTACTGGATTTGCTTGATAGGAAAAAGTATACCTTTCAATGACAGAAAGAACATACAGGTTTCCAAAATGTTACCTAACAACTAAGGTTATAATTTTTGGTTTTCTGTCAACTTTGACGACTAAAAACTGTAAGCACCAGATGAAAAAAGCACATGTGTCAGATGGTCAATTTATTTCTGTTTGCAAGTTAGAGGTGGCATCTAGCTTTAGAGTCCACAGAGGAACAGACGTAAAAAGAGTAAGCAGTATAAAGATGAGAAATTAACATTACCAACAAATAATGTAGCTCCTGCTACCCCTTTCCAGATGAAAAATTTCCTTTTTGTGTTTTGTACAGGTTCTCTGTATCAATTTGTCAATGTTCAACCATCAGTCTTGCCCCATACACTACATATAATTTTTTGACTTGTCAAGGCAAAGTTTATGTCAAAGGCAATTTATTTTTTCCCATTAAAATCTCAGCAACTTGGACTTTTACCAAAAAACTTTTCTGTCAGGGATTTCTAAAACGGCTGGGCAGAGGTATGAACATGAAAATGTTCTTCTACAGTTAACCTAAGAAACTCAGTCACAGATTCAATTCCTCTTTCACTCTGTTTAAAACTGTAATAATAACAATTTTTTTTTTAAAAAAGCACATGTTTTGAGTGCTGAGAAATAATTTATCTAGAGTTATGAAACAAGAATTCTCCATGCAGTACATGCCAATTACCTTACTTTTAATATCTTATCTTTCATCCTAAATCAAACAGATATGACTTTTTGGAAATTCTAATAACAATTAATTCAATTCTAACTATTAAAATGCTGTCAAACAACTGTTTTGCACATCTCCTTATTGTGTCATGGTCTGATAGGACAGCCCAGATTTAATCTCCAAGCACAAAAATCCCATAGAGCCCCACAGTTTTCTCTCTGTAGGAGACAGAATATATAAGAGTGGCTGGAACTGCAGCATGAGGAGAATGATGCATGTCAGTATTTTGGACCAGGTTGCAAAGTCAAAATTTCCTCAAAGAGAATATCTTGCTGTTAGATCCCTTTTAATTTCTCAAGTTCATCCCTTTGAACATATCATCCAACATCAAAATGGAATGATACTATACAAAGAAATGCAATTTCCCCAATAAATTATTTTTGAGCAATTTAGGTAGGTTAGAAACTATACTTCCAGCTGTCTGCAAAAGCCAGTGGAAACCAAAGCCCACTTTATTTTTCCAATGCTGTATATAAACTCTTTGATGTAGGCATAATTTTTAGTAGGTTTATGTTTTCAATGCCTTCTAGGACAAAATGGTATTTTTAGAACACTCAGTCACACAGATTTCACTAGGATACAAAACAGACTGTCAGAGTGCTGTTAGAAAGCTTATACAGAAACAATCATTAATCTGTTAAAATGCTGGTATAATACACCCATCAGAATTCTTTTTCCATCAGCTGCATGCTTTCTTTTCCCAGAGTCCCACACATTTACTGTGAAAATATATTTTATTAAGTACATAATACAAAAAGATGCAAATAGTCCTTTGTTAGTAACATATAGTAACTAATAATGCATTAGGAGTAAACTTTACAGAATAGTGGTTCTTATTAAAGTATCATCTTTCTTCTTGTAAAACATTTTTACTCTAGTTAAAGCAGAAAGTCTGTACAATGTACGTGTGAGGAAACCTTGAATTTTCAGCTCTGATGAAGTCCACTGCTACACCAACAGCTTTCATAACCCTGAACAAACTGTCCTCTTGTAAGCCTGCCTGGGATGGCTCCTTGCACTGATACAGACATATTAGCTGAAGTAAATTGTTTTCTTGGGCTGCACTTGAAATTGTAAAGCATTCTGAGAAAAACTGCTGTAAAGCAGGTTCCTATTCTCTAAAGTCATTAAAACTATACTGTCTAAGTAAAGGAATTACTAGGATAACCAGTGATTTTTCCAAGCTCACACCTGGTTTACAAATGAGCTAATAGGAATGAAATATTCCTCTGCCTGCTCCTATTCTCAGTTTGTCCACCAAACATTTGTCAAGGTAATAATTCCATTGATTTGAAATATCAGATTGATGCATTGGAGGATAAAATTTGCACAGAGAAGTTTATTGCTTTTGTGTCAGCATGCTGTGAAATTTTATTTTGTAAGAAGCAAGTTGGCTGCTTTGCTTGCAGAAGTCAGTTTCAATGCAGATGAGATGATGTCTCAAATAGGCTTGTCAGTTTTAAGGACACAATTTCTTCCTGCAACTGTTCCAAATTATTTACAGTGGTCATGCAGGGCCTTCAAAGACATTTTCTATGCAATATGTTCCTTTTCTTATCCTCTACACAAAAAATACCTTCACAATAAAATTCCTGCTTTTGGCTTTTAAGTTTGTTTACTTGCACTACTTCATAAGAAAGCATTTTAAAATAGACTCATGGGTATAGACAGCAGCATTTTCCATGGATAAGAAAATAAAAATTCAGAAGTGGGAAAAAATATTGGACTGCTTTTACTCAAGTCACAGTTAAGGTAAATGTTAAGCATGCACCAGGCTTCTGGGAACCTGTTGGAGTCTGGCTTGTTCAGTGCTGATGTAATCCTTTTCCAAGCAGTAGCACCTATTAACATGAGCTCTGCCCTGCATCAACCATGCCTGCATGAATTCCAGTCATTTAGAAAAACAATTAGAGTTGGTCTATCTGTCTGCAATAAAGGTAAAAGTACTTTCAGTATATGCATATTCATTAGATCTCATACGGAATCATATATGAAAATCTCTTTATGGCCACTGGAAGTAAAGGAATTGCATGATAGGGCTACTTCTTCAATCTCAAACACAAAACCTGCCTCTCAACCTATTAAATGCAAGTATCCATATAGCTCAGAAAAAGGCAGACATATCAGAATGAAAGTTTCGTGCTGGGCAATCGTCACAGCCCCCTCACAATTCAGAAACTGACTGGAGGCTGCTGCTTGGTGCAACACTCAGTCGGAAGCCACTTCACTGAGCAGGAGTGCTGGAACTCTTTCCTGCTTCTCTTTCTTTGTGCCCACAGGAAGACTTTCTGCATCATATTCAGAGTCTCTTGTTCCTATTAATGCATATGCCTTTTCAAATTAATTTAGTGACTCCAAATAAAATTTATTTAATCTGAAGAAGCTGATCACAAATGAGTTTTTGATTTAATATCAACAGAGGTAGTATCAAATCCCTCTTTTGAACACAGCATTTGAACAGGCACATAGAAGGACAAAACCACTATTCAGATAGAATTTTGCTATAAATCCACCACAGTACAGTGCAACTCCTAGCCCACCATATCAGGATGTATTCTTCCTTGATGGTTTTCACCAGTGATGAAAATAGATGTCTGCATATGGCATTATGAACTCTAGAAGACAAATACTGACAGTTTATTATTAAAGTTTAACCCTGGAAAACTTGATTTCTTCATCTCTCTTGTAGAGATGTCTTCTTTCTCTTGTAGACACAGGACATGCCACTTTAATCTAGTAGTTCTACAGAGGAGGACTTGAGGAAGCCTTGTTGGTAATGCAAAGACCTGCTCCTCATGTCTGCAGGTATCGACTTTGTGCTGCTGAGACACCTCTTGGAGTCAGGCTTGTAGATCCAGCCTTGCAGAATCACTTCACAGTAGGCATTTCAATTTGTGCCTTTCCTGTGTTAGGTGTTTTCTGCTACCTCAGAGAAGATAACCTGTGCTCTTACAGGTTATACAAGTGTATCTGACACTTTCAGATGCCAAGATAAATAGTGGGACAAATAATGAAAATGCATTTGAGCTCAGAATGAGTTATACACAAAACAAAAACATTGGGGCATAGGTCAATTCATCCCAACAGACTAAGTATTACTATCCTTAGAACGCACACCAGACATGCTGGGGAGGAGAGAGTACTCTAGCTGAAAATTCAGATTTTTTTTCAGAAAAAACTTTAAAATTTAATTGTGCAGAAATACGTGAGAATAAAATCCAAAGTGTACTTCAAGGAGTTCAATCTGTAAGCAGCTAAAATGTTTAGTTGTTAAAACTACCCTGGGCCACTTGAATTGTACTTGTCAAAGACATTACCTAGGCACAGCCACTCCACAGGAAGTGAAGCTATTGGTTCTCCAGAAGGTTCTTTTGCACCGGAACTTTTCTCTGCAGAAGAAACTATAGCAGAATCTGCCATACCTTAGCAATATAGGTAAAATTTTGAAACACCTTTGCATGTACAACAGACAGTAGGAAAATAACATAAATTATTGGATTATATTCCTATTTTTGTTATGGATTGAGTGAAAGCATTAGACAAGCCCTGGCTCATGTTCAGATTTTTGGCAGCATCTTAAATTCATGTGACGTGCACCTAAACTTTCCTGGCTAGCAAGTTCAGGTTTTTTATAAAATTATATTTATTGAATAGACAGAAGACTAACAGACAACAGACCTTAAACATGTTTACTTCCAACACAGGTTAAAAAAAAGAACTACTTGTAGATTAACATAAAACAGTGCACAACATACATAAAGGTACCTATATTATAACTAGCAAAGAAATAGTGTAGATTAGGAGTCAATGTAACTTACATTACATCACTGAATTGGTGATGGGGTACACAGAGTCTTTTCACTCAACCTCCAGAAGAGTATCCACAAACTTTGCATCCCAGCTTCAGGGACAAGCCCTTCACATTTCCAGGGAATGTGCAGAAGACTTCTGCTTGTGAGTTTTGTGTAGCTTTTATTATTTGTAAAATGATGCGTCTGTCAGTCAGAAATTCAAGGCTTATCATTCTTCAATCTTGTTCTCAAGTCAAGGTGTTTATTGTCCGCTGGGAATGCCTCCTCCCTGGTGCCAGAGAGAACTCACTACTGGACAGCTGTCTGGCTAGTCTCACCACTTAGAGGGGGAGCACGCCCTGAGCTATCACAGCAGCTGATAGACAGAACAGATAAGCTATTCTGTGGCAGAGGAGAATGTCCCACCACATCAGGTGACAAAGGAATCTCCTTATATTTTTAATTAATTAAACTTCTGAGGAAGTGGAAGGAAAAGAGAGAGAAATTATGGAAGACCTGAACAGCTGGAGCCTTGGTCTGGTGGTACCCTCATTTCCTTTCTGGTCTGTGCAGATGCATAAGATAACCTCCTTGTTCTCACACTTCCAGCAGAAGCCTGGTGAATGTTCTGGAGCACAACAATGCAGAATGAAGAAGTCCAACATGGCTGTCAGCTTTTAAGTCAAGCTGCTGGTGTGCTGGAGAACTTCTGGTTTGTCTGTGGGGCAAGCAACCAGCCTGAGGCCCAGCAGATGATCCGGAGGGCTGGTCCAAGCCCCTGCTTTGTTCACCTCTCTGTTTCAAAACATGCACATTCCTATTAAATTTAGATGCCCATTCTAGTAAGATGACAAGGCTCCATGTGCAGGGACTCAGCAAGAAGATTATTCAATAACCAAGTCCTCCTGAGCCTTACCTGCAATCCTTTTGCTTCAACCTTGAGAGCTGGTGTTGGAACGCTGTTGCTGAGAATTTTAGACTTTCTGTGTTGACAGGCATTGACCCCCAAGAGAACACTGCATTTGACCTGAGGCCATAGAGAAGGTTTCCAAAATTGAATGATGGAACTGGGATTATGGGTGTGTGGTTTGAATAGAAGTGTGTAATATCACATGGTGGAAAACTTAGAGTTTAAGGTTTTAGAATATAGTAATATATATAAAGCAAGGTATTCTATATAAAGCAAGAAAGGTTTTAGGGTGGAGGTTAGTCCTTCTTCTTCACCTTCTCCTTCATGGGTTTGGGTGGTACTGTGTAATTGGATAAAAAAGTCCACATTGCAGGCCACGGGTGGTTGGTTATTAGGTTAAAAGGAAAAATAATTTAGGTGTCATTTTTTAATTGGACAGGTCATCCTTAAAAGACCTTGTATAGAGAGAGATACGGCTCCATTTTTAGTTTGTTATAGTGAGGTGCTGTAGAACTCACAGTTTTTGAGAATGCAATATAGATAAGAACTAATTAACATCTGAGTCCAAACAAGAAATACCATCTCGAGCATTTAATCCTGACCCTGACAAAAAGAAGTTAAGACTCCCACAAGCTGGGACACTCTGCCAGGGTGATCTGTGAATGCAGTGTCGCAGGGGACACACTGGGAAACAGACCAGAGAATAACATTGATATTTATCCAGCTGCAGGCAGCAATCAGTAGAGCTGATTGTTTCTCTTAAACAAAAATAAAAGACTTCTGTGGTAAAACCATGAGTCCCCCTCAATTGTTTCTATGGGAACCAGCTTCAAATAACTTCTGTAGCCAGCCATTTATTTAGACAAAAGTATTTCATAGCTGAGACACAGAATTGCACATTATAAATGGTAAGCAGTTTTGAAGTGAAAATAGAAATTATACTTCAGAGTCATAACCTGAGGTTTCAATTAAATAAAGCTATACTCTTTAGCCGGCTTAAAATTAGAGAGAAAATGTGTTTTGATCCTGCAGAAGTGTGGCCATTTACATATTTTTTCAGTGTATTAGAATTCAAAAACTTGGTGTTAGATGAACTATTAGATAACCCAGCATTAATAAATTTGTATGAAAATAATCAGTAGTAATTACTAAATTAAAACCAGACAGAGGCTGCTCAATATTACTGTGAACAGTGGGGAATACGAGGCCTAGTGCACAATTTCTTCCTTTTGTATTCTTCTGTAACTAAAAGACCCTCTAAAACTAATCCTTATCTTTAGTTAACTTTAAATTCTTTATTAGTAGGAAAAGTACTATGTGTCTCTCTAACAATTAAATTGTACCCCAGAGCACAGAAAAAACACAAAAATATTCTGGATTTTTTCAGCATCCTGAAGAATTCTGAAAATAAAAAAATATATTTTTATGTTATTATATAGCAAAATAAATAATCCAGATTGTATAATGTCACCTGCTATTATGTTATTTAAATTTAACTGTCACTATCACCAGTTTGATTTTCAGTGAAATGCTGTTTTAGGACCTGACAACTTACTGGAAAACTGTAATTAAGACTGGAGAGTTCTATCTTCCTTCCAGAATACAGATTTAAGCATAGTTCAAGATCTGAAAGAAAGAAAAACTGAAGAACATATGTGGTCCCTCGACCTTGACCCTGCTGAGCTGTGAATTGCAAGTAGGAGCAATTCAGCTGTGTCCATGCACTTCTGACATGAAAATCTTTGGAGTTCTTTGTGATAAAAGGCTGGTGCTGGCAAGGTCATGAACTAGAACTTGGTTTAGTTTAACAACACAGTTGTAAATCCCCTGCAAATTGTGCAAGTATACGTAGGCATACAGTAGTTTTGGTGAATATGATCACGGGGAAGAAGTAGAAATGAATCTTAGTCACTTGAAGTGCATCTTACTTCAGCAGGATCTCACCTCTCTACACTGGAAAGAACCAGTGTTACGCTGGTTCAAACTATTTACAAAGTTAGGGTTTCCAGGAAACTAATATTAAGTCTGATGTTTGTACCTTGACATATTTTGTCAAGTTCAAATCTTCTACAGTCTGTTTATTCTCTTGCCAATATTTTCTGTGGGCAAATATTTTTAATAGATGTGGTAGGTGAAGAGATGATAATCACTTTTATAGGCTCAGACAGTAATATTTAAGATTTACAAATGTTTAAAACAGTGCTTGTACACAAAATTGTCCACACAGGCAAGCATGCACAGATACAGCCTGAGTGACAGTGAGCCATGATTTCTCCCTCACCCACTGCACAAATTTCTGACCATCCATTGTATGAGACTACATATAATTAGGGTTGATGCCTCACCAGTACTAGTTGATACAAACTAATAAATTCTTGTTCCAGTTGACAAGCTTGTACAAACTTTGGGAAGTATTCAGCATACTCAGAGTAAAACAGTCACAATTCTCAGAAAATGTCTACAATTTTTACCTGACTTTTCAAGACATTCTAATTAAAAACAAGCACATTTTTTTATGTAGGTCAGGGAGGTCAGACATGTAGCAATTTGACATAAATGAAGGTTGAAAGGGAAAGGATGAAGTTAGTGGTCTGAAATATAGCCGAGTTTTATTTGAGGAACTTAAACAGCAAGTTGATTACTCTAGATCATGAACTGAATTAACATGTATTCCAAGTATTAAGTACTTGTTCTTACTTTTCTGTGGCTTAACTTTGAAAATGTTCTCACAATATCTGACACAAAGCATAAACACAAAATTTTTAAGATGTTTCAATACCCAGCACTGTGCAACTAGACCCATATTTGTTTGAAAAATTAATCATTCTGACCTTCTCCTACACATTTTACTGTTGCAGGTAAGGAATTTAGTGTTTAATCCTGACTTTCTGTGTTAATAAAGCTATTTAACTCTGCTCTAAATCTAATAAGTTTAAGCACTTCATATTGCTTTCAAATCGCTTCACATTACATCTAAAATAAACTCTTATGTCTAAAGGAATAAACATTCTAATGACTTTCACTGCTTATACTTAATCAGAATTTAGTAACAGGTTGTTCAGTCATCACCAACCAAGGATTTAAAAATTTGCTACTAAATTACAATATTAGCAGTTACTCTGATTAGTAGACTCAACAGCATAATTACTGGTCTGTGGATGAGAAAGAGGAAAAAGCTCTTTGGGGGTGTGGAGGGAGTTAGACAATGGCAGAGGGAAGAATGCATGAGGAGAAAGACAGTAACCCAGCAGGTGACCAGGCTTTCTTAACTCTGCCTTTCATTGTGACTGCTGCTTGCCAAACTGACCATTCTGTGTGCCCTCCAAGACCTGTCCCCAGGAAGGAGCCACTGCCACCTGCAAGCAACAGGAGCGTGAGCTTTTCACTTCTGGGTCAGCCTGAGTGAAGCACAGCTGGCAACATGGAAACAGAGGCACCTTATAGAACAGGCAGTGGGATACAGAAGGAAGCAAAAATAGCTCTAGTCCAAGTTGCCTGTTTGATATCTGCCCTTTCACTATAGCACTATGTGCTGAATGGGCAATATTTGAACTTTAATGAATAAGTTTCCCAGTCTCTTGCTGCCCCTCAGAAGGAAGTGAAAGTAGCATGACCATCTAAAATATAAGGAAGCTGACCCTTTGAATTAACTGAACATCTTCTGATATAAAAAAAGAAGTTAGCAGAGACAATTCTGCTTACTGGTTGTGTAAAATTTTTGTAGCTTCAATTAATGAAAAAATCCCTCAAAATAGATCAAAATGGTTTAATGAAACATTTGCTTATAGGCTTGCTAAAACCACCATTAAAAATATCTGTGTTTCCAAGTTTTGGTGAAATTTAAACAGATTTTTTCCCATTAATATAAACTGAAGTTCAAGCCTGGCAACACCTGACCATTTCCCACACAGAGAAGTCTGAGGTTCCACTTGCCTCGGCCAGAGTCTGCTGTGGGTTTGGTGGCTGGGCCCCAGGGCAGGTCAGAGCTCCCAGCCTGCTGCAGACATTGGCCAGTAGCCATCCCAGAGGACAGAAGCACAGGGTGGGTGGCTCTCCACCACAGCACTACACCAGAATGCTGATACATTAAATGCAAGGACTGAAGATATACTTAATCTTTATTATTTATATCTTATGTTTTGTATAACAAAAATAATATATAAACCTTCTAGTTAGTGCTAAAAGTAAATGCAACAGTAAGACTAATCTTAATTTTTGCCTAGCATATCTACATTTAATAGGAGCCAAGTATTTGATTCTCCAAGACGTTTTCTGAACAAAATATTTTGAAGAGACACGTAGCTGTCTACAGTTTTTTTTTAATTAAAAAAGCACCCCTGCTTGTACACCCACACAACTGTATATATACAGAAAGGAAAATTCATCATATGTACATATTTTCTCAATTATTGACCTGAATGTCCTTAGCACTTGTACTGTTTGGAAAAGCATGATCGATTTGTTATTTTCACTTTGTGATGCTGAATTATGTGAGCTCATTATTTTTAAGTGAACATTGGCAAGGGTAATGGTGGCAGCTAAAAGATAAAACATTAATGATCAGTAAGCATTTACACAAACGCCTAGTAATCACTCTCTTCAACAGTCAGTAATGAAACGACCTGATAATTACAATAAGCACTGGCCTGCTTTATGCAAAAGTACTACTGGATTTCTCGTATTTTTGTTTTCTCCGCATTAGGGCTGCTGTTAATGAAAGTTTGTATGTGCAGCTGTTGCACAGGAAGAGAGACTAGAAATTATGGGGGCGAGAATAAAAAAGGAAAAATACAGTTCAGAACATAAACACACCAGAGGAGTTGATTAATTAATTGGGGGATGATTATTTAAATGGGGGTTTTTATTTTATTCTGAATGCATTTATGTTAATTAAAGATTAAAAGTACTATGAAAAACACTGTTAAAATATGCAATCTAAAGATTCATAATCTTGACAACTACAATTATTTCCAGGGTCTAAAATTTATCTAATAGATAAGTTTATAAGCACACACATACACACATACACACACTCATTTACTTGGAGTCACTTTCTGTATTCAAAGGCTTTTGAGGGAAGCTACCACTTACTCCTAAGCATCAGATGTTTTTCCCAATGTGGCCTGTTTTGGAAATGTCACTAAACAAACCTGGAAGTGAAAAGCAGGATTAGTTTATCTTTTGAGACTATATGAGCAGCCCCACTGAGACTAAGTATGATTTAGTACACCAGACTGTATATGGTCCAAATGCTGATGTAGGAGACGCTGTATACTAAAATATATAACATTGTGAAGAGCAACATCTGGTCAGTAAAGTCGGGCAGGTTGTATTACAAGTCTTCATTGACATGACCTTTTGCCATAGTTTGCTTTGCGTTTCATTATTGAAACTGCATAAAAGTTTCTGGGAAAAGGACTGTCCTTGTAAAGCATCCGTAACCAGTCAAAACATCCTGAACTTGCTAATAGGTCAGTCATTAATAATAGAGACATTGTCTTAACAGATACATAATATTATATATCAATAGCTAGATGAACTTACGAACTTACAGCTGAGATCCATCAGTGCTCTTAGTTTTATGTTGCTACATGAATAGAAAAGGCACTACTGCCTCACTTAAACTGAAACGAATCTGTAGCTGTGTGATGCCACTGGAGTAACAGTGTACAGGTAACCCACTATATGTCCCACCTAGCACCACTTTCACTTAGTAAGTCTGACAAAAACACTTTCTTAAAGACTTCTTTAAACTGTACATAATCTGGGAAAAACCCTCAACCATTTTTGTGCTGAAATAGGACTTTCTCTGCTGTAGTACTATCTTATACTCAGGGAAAACGACACCATAAAGCATGATGAAGAGAAGCTGAGATCCCTTTCTGTGGAAATACTAGTGGCTGGCCAATAAGGGATCACTGACACTGCAAACTGGAGCTGAGACTCTGGAGAAGGCTTATGCTGGGAGCTAACAGGGGAAGAATAATGGAGTAGAATCCCCAAATCATTTAGGGTGGAGAAGACTCTTAAGACTACCTACTCCAGCCATAAACACAACAGTGCCAGGTCCACAGCAAAATGGTGTTCCCAAGAGCCAAGGAGGGTGACTTGCTAAGGGCTGTCCCCAAGGGCAGGGAAGGCAGTAGAATACTGAAAGAAAGGAGTTGAGGTAAGCAGTGCAAAAAGGGCCAAGGTATTAAAAGGACCAGAATAAGATAGAAAAGAAACAGGCTGAGGACAAGAGTAGGGACAGGACAAGAAAGGAATCCCAGGTTCCTTCAGTGAAAACTAAGAGGGAAGGGCTCACTTTTAAGTGGTAGAGAATAATCTACCACTGACTGCAGTTATGGTGGTAACTCAGCTGGCAGGCATCTAGAGATAACAGATGGCTTTCAATATGAGCATAAAATTTGCATAAAATTTGTAGCTTTTTTTTCAGCTTTCTTTTTAAAAAAGAAACAGGAAGTGACACACAAAATACTGTTAAGGAGAGCACAGCATTGCAAACTTAAATGCTCAGAATCTGGAAAATGAAAGAAGTGAGGATTTTGGTGTAATTTTAGTATGCCTCTTCTGTATAAACATATTATTTTACCCTCCTGATGCACCTGATAACAAAACTCACAGACTGATCTCACCAACATTCAACATGGAGCAACTTTACAGGCAGATGTTTTCTTCCTCTTGATAAAGGTAATTTATAGAACCTTATCTTCCTTATTAAGGAATCTGGAAAGTCTAGAACTACAAAGAACGCCTGTGCTAAATTGTCTCTTGTCTGCAATGCCTGTAAATATTCTACCTTCTACTACAGTGTACATATGACCATTGAGAAGTTTCTCTTTACTAAGTATTAATGAATTTATATTCCAGAATAAAAACAATATCTGGCATTATTGAATGCCAAACCTTGTCAGAACTTCAAAGTTTTATTAATCAAAATAAGGGGAGATATGTGTCTTGTTTTGTTTTGTTTCAGCTTAAATTTTTACCTTGTCCATTCATATCTGCGTTAAATTCCACATGAGTTTAGTGCAAGGCATTCACGCAATTTAATCACAGTAATAATAATTTAAAATACAATAATAATTTCAGTATATTTGTATACAAATTATTCAGAAAGGGTTTGTCTCAAGGAAGAAAGCCAAATTTCTAGGACTAGAACATTTGTGATGTGAGCTCTAGAAACATACATGATTTTTACATGTTCACATGTAAAACAGAGGTGCATTGGGTTAATTAAAAATGCATCATGCCACACACAGACTGTATTTTTTTTTTTTTTTTTTTTTTGCAGGAGTGGGTGAACAAATAATATGGAGTAAAGGTTCACAAAGACAAAAACAGTCAGCTGCAAACCAAATGTCTGATGTTGCCAGATTTAGAGGAACAAGAACACTGAGAAAAATAAAAAAAAAAAAGCAGACAAACCCACAGTGAGTAAGGATAATAATATGAGTTGTCAGAAGCTATGCTCCTGAGAAGAGCTGCTAAAGTGCTGAATAATCTGCCACTCCATCACAGCTCCTTACCCATCCTCTGAGGTTTTTAACTTCATAAGCCAGTATCCAGTACAAGCAGGAGTATGAAGAGCAAGCCAGAGTGATGCACAATCAAATAGTTCTGCTGATAAAGTTATTCTTTTATACTTTACCTTCAAACTAGTCTCAGAAATTGATCAAAAGGTTAGTCTCGTACCTGTCACCACTGTGATAGCCAGAACAAACTTAAAACAGGCTGTATTAGAGCAACATCTGAGAGTTAATCATACTAGTATAAATAATTCAGAACTAGAAATTAATTTCTACCAGTGTTCATGTTGTCTTTTAAAACTTTGGTTGAGTTTGCACCATAACAAAAGTGTAAATTTTTACAAGTGTCAACATCATTTCATTATTGCTTACTATCATAACAGTAAATAAAATCAGTGAATGTTTTTGAAAATGTTTTTATATAGAAAGAAAGCATGCACAGACAAATAATAATCTCTTGTTGAATACACTAATAATTACTTTTTTTATCAAACTGTGAGAGCCTAAATTGTTACTGGCTCAAACATTTTTAAAAATCACCAAAACTTTCCTCACTGTAGCAAACTGTGCAAACAGAAGGAACAGCTTATCGGCAAATACCAAAGGCCCCCTCAAAAATGCCTCCTGAACACAATATAAGGAAAAGGTTATGCTATTGTCCAGTTATCTCTGGTCTAAGGGGAAGTAAACAAGGCAGCAGAAGAAGAATGTATCCACAAGAAAGCCAAACCCTGCAGATGTCCTGAAAACCATCTCTGTCTGGGTCGGGCAGGGGATGCCGTAAGGCACAGACCCATTTTCTGAGGCCAGTTTTGTACACCCTTCCCCACCCTGCAAAATGTGTAGGAGGAGAGTTTTTGGGTGTGTGATGGTGAACCTCTGGTAGAGAGGGGGTGAACACCCACCACCAGAGGCTACAAGCCCGACAAGCCGGAGACCCTGCCGAGAGTCCTCCCTTACACAGACTGGTTCAGCTGCAAAACATCCTCCCCCAGGAAGGTCACATTCACAGGGACACTGCATGAGAGGCATCTGTCATGTCCATGTAGGTGTCATAATCCCTCAGAGAGCCTAGAAGTGCCCCATAGCCATTCCTGAGGCCCTACACCAGAGGACTGCAGGTGATTCAGTGCTGCAATAGACCCAGAGTCTTTTGCCAAACACAGTGTAAAACTTCCCCCCCAGAGGAGGTACCACAGATACCAGAATGTATATTAACCCACTGATATCTGCGCTTGGTGGCACACCCATCACAGAGATGACCAGAAGAAGAGGTTCTACAGGACACTGCTGGATCCACAGGGATAGTAATTATTTATCTCTTTCTCTCTCTCAGCCCCCAGCCCTTCTCTATTCTATTTCTTTCTATCTTTTTCTCTTGCTCACATTTACTGTTAAGTAAAATACTTCCTATTAGCTTTGGCATATGGTCTCAGTTGCATCTTAATTTCGGTAGAGGCATTTATAATAATCAGATCATAGCTCAAATGTATATGAATGTGATATTAAATCAACTACTTAGTTAGGATATACAAATCAGCTTAGAGTTTTATTGCAGTTTTTATTTCCACTTATGGGTTACCACATAAATATCTACAAAATGAATTTCTGCCAACATGAGATGAAGCTATATCTCACTAAATAAAATCAGTGCTAAAATATTCTTCTGGATTCATTGCAGTCTCTCAGCACAGAGCAACAGAGATGCCTTCTACTTAACCAGATTACAGAAAACTTATGAAGCCATATCAACAATGTCAAATGCATTAGACATTTTACTAGAGATGTTATACTTAGGAATGTTGAAAATAAATAGATTTACTACAGTAGCAAAGTGTATCAGGAAATACATTATATATGAATGTGTATAATATGCTCTTGTTAGTCCTGGCTAAGAATATTCTCTGTCACTTAATAGTCGATCATACTAACATGTTTTAAAATAAGTGAGTAATATTATCTAATGTAATTTAAGGTAGGACGAGTTGGAATGTTTGCTAACAAGAGCTTTGAAATAATAAAAAAAGCATTATGACCTAATGTTTGATAAACAGGCCATCACAGAGTGATAAAAAGTGCCATGTTCCTGATTCACACCACCTCAATAAGTATTTTGACTTCTAAGCCAAACTCACTGTCAAATAATGGTTTAAAATACTTAAATTTTCAAGAAAAACAGGCAGTAAATCCAGTTTATTGCAAAAGTTGGATTGGTTTGTCTGTCTGAATCAACTTCCAAGCTGCATAGCTATCTGACAAGTAACGACTTCACCAGATTCAAAAAGAAAAAATCATTTCTGATGCTTTATGTCATGACTAATATTGTTGTGACCAGAGGCAAAGTAAAAAATTCTCTTAGCATTTAATAAAAATGTGTTAGTATTGAGGGTGACAGGCATTTTATTGCTTACAAGGCTGTGAACTATTGGGCTATGTAAACTAGTAAATTAGTTTAGAATTTGATTCTTACATCATTTTAACTGAATGCTGAAGTTGCTCATGAAACAGTGTGACTTCACTGTAACATGTGTTTGTACTAAATCACTGCATGGCACCAGTTCTTGAATGTTAGTACTGGTCAATACTTTTGTCAGATCCTATGTGTATCTGGGTATGTCTAATTTAGGTTTTCCCAAGGAAATGAGATTTTAGCCTACATACAAATCTGAATGCATCTTTCAGGTTTACTTCTGGGTGCCTAGAAAAGAGCATGTTATAATAATTCTTTTAATTGTAAAAGTTAAGCTATGGCAGCAGTGAAATGAAACTGTTGCAAGGTGCTGGCCTTTCTCTCCAGCCAGCTTATCAGCAAAAAGAATGATTTAAGAAAATGAAGAAGATTGATGATCTAGCATTTCATTATTGTAGGCTCTCTTTATACTATGAGAAGTCTGTAAAAGTTTGACTTTTAATCTGGACTATGACTTAGGAGTATTAAAGTTTAATTTATATTGCAAGTTAAGATCCTGAGTCTTAGTCTTCCTCCTTCCACAAGAGTTTTAACAAACCCAGAAACTCACCTGGATCAGCAGAGAACATTAGTCTTCCACAAGCCCACACATGATGTGACTGTCTTTCTTGTAACAGGGGCAAGCTGAAATATCCTTATCACGGTATACAGCTCTTCTGAAAATTTCCCTGCTTTGCAGTTGCAGTTCCTATATATCCAAGGTTATAGAAAGTCACGTGAATTTGGTCCTTGCTTCATGAATTTCCCGAATTATTGTTGGAGAAATTAAAAATCATTTCTCTAACACTTTCTGTTCTGTACTGCCTTGTGTGTATCTGAGAACACAGGTGCAACCTTACCCTAGCTGAGTTTGCACATGGGCTAAAACTCTCAGGAATAAGCAGATTATTGCAAGTTACTTCATTGTTATCTCCCCCACATCTTGCTATGCCCCTTCTCTTTGAATGCCATGTCTGCAGTGCCATTTTGGACAGAGAGAAGTGACTATATAAGGTTTTGAGCTCTGACCTGGCTCTTGACACTAGCAGGCTCCAAGAATGTACAGTAGTAAATAGAGACTATATACTACTAAGA
This sequence comes from Onychostruthus taczanowskii, assembly GCF_017590055.1. Taxonomy (NCBI): domain Eukaryota; kingdom Metazoa; phylum Chordata; class Aves; order Passeriformes; family Passeridae; genus Onychostruthus; species Onychostruthus taczanowskii. Next base: position 2,426,940 of record NW_024502125.1, on the reverse strand, counting down.
CAGAAGCTAGATGGAGAAAAACATATGTGAAAACATATGATATTAAATCACTGAAACCCAGAGATCACAGAGGCCATTAAAATACTTGAGCAAAACCCAAAACCTCTCTTTGCATTCAAGGCATTAATTTTAGCTTTCCTAAAGCAAACAAGACATTTAAGACATATAGTACCTATTGCACCACATGTATAACCTTATTTACCTCAGTGCTATAAAATGTTACAACAGAACATTTGTGTATCTTTAAAGAACCACAGAGCAGACCTGTATGTCTAATAATGCGTCTCTTGCTTGAGTATCTCTGAGAAACAAAAGGTTTAGAGTAGGGATGTTTGTGCTCCTACTTTTACATTGCAAGATGAAATGCGTAGGTATAAATAATACAATGCCCTCATTTTGCATAACCTATTTATAATTGCTGTAACTACAAGTTACTTGCAGTACAGCAACATCCTATGCTCCCAATGTGAACTGCTGCACAGTGCAGTCAGAATCACGGTGCTTTGTGGAAGGTTACTCATTGAAATGCAAATCATGTCTCAAGACCACTTCTTTGGATCCTGTATGTCACCTCATCTCCGGTGTGACTCCTTGAAAACAGGATGGACAGAAGGATGACTTGTTTCACTCCTGCAGGAAGGATGCCACAAATGCAGAGTGTAGTTTCACAGTTTCCTGCTTTTCTAACCTCTAAAAAAGCATTCTAAAACAGATGACAATAAAATATTTTTAAATAATATTAGCAAGTTGATTTAATTTTATGTGCCAGTTGAATAAAGTACCTGTCTCAAATGAAATAACTATTTATAGACTGGTACAGTTCAAATAAAATTGTAACAACTTTTAGTTAGCATTGCAGAGAAAGGCACATTCTGTGCACTATTCTGAATATGAAATATTACACATTTGGAATGTTCAGCTAGATCAAAATATGCTATTCTCTATATCAAAGTCAAGATTTAAATAACATTTCCAGTGTTGTAGGTCCCGTTGTTGCTACAAATATAACAAAAGATGCGTACTCAGATGGTTAGCCTGTACAAAAATCCATTTTATCCAAGGACTACATGAGAAACCATAGTGAGCCAGAGAGACATAAACTGTAACTGAGTTATTTTCAACACATTTTAAATACAACTTAAAAGTTTGTGACATGCAACTGAATTCACTGTACTTGTTTGTCTAGACAAAATTATGTTTTGTTTTTTGATTGTACATCTTTTTAGCACACACTTATTTTTGACACAGAAGGAATTAGCATGACTGCATAGAATACACTTCCAGAATGATACACAAATTGCGCAGAGGACTAGCATGTGGTATTTGCATGATAGCAGAGAATTAGAGTGAAGGCAAATATTGTGCCAGTTTCAATAAAGAGAAGGATTCTGCTGTAAACTGTAGGGTGTTTAAGTCTAATATTTGTACCAGAGAATGTTTTAGCAGCTTTTTTCAAAGAGATGAACTGCTTAGCTTTTAAAGCACACACATTGCAGGACTGTGATACCCCAAAGGAGTTTGAGGGCAGTGCATCTGATCAGACAAATTCTTTGACTGGATAAATCAAAATTGCAGGCAATTTAATAGATTCTGTTTGTACAATTTAATGGTTATTGTTGCTGTGGAACAGGGATAGAAGCGCTTCACTCCAGAAGCCCTCTGTGTATGCCTCTCAGGGACTGCCATTAGTAGGAATGCGACAGTTGCCTGGCTTTCAAAGCAGACACTTAAAGTGCACCACACAACTTTGCTGTGGTGCACTTGTATTGCTGTTGTATTGTGCTGATTTAGGTGCGTGACAAATCTGAAAAAAAATGTGCTGTGTATGAAAATATTGAGATAGAATTACAAGACATAATTCCCAGGTGCCAGTGACTGGTGGTTGACAAGGCATGAATATAACCAGAAGAAACTTTGTGTCTTATGTCCATTTTAGTTGCTCTTACCTTGCTCATGATTCTGCAGTAACTTATATTTCCTTCAATAATCCTCCAGTGAAACATAAGCACTTTGAACAAGGCTAGTTCCTTTTTTTTTTTTTTTCTGCATCCAAGATCCTTGTTTGTTCTTTCTGCACCTCACTTCTTGGCCAGAATTATTGGCTTGGTAGAGTGATCTTGGACTAACAGTTGAATTGTCTCAACAGGAAAAAAGTTCAGTCCAATTAATTCAGGGAAATTAATCACAATGTCCAAACTGTGATATGCAGTGGTGATGTTCCTGCTCTGCTTGAGTTAGAATCAAGTCCATAAACATCTCAACTGAAATCACTACTGAAGGGTTTGCAAAACTATGCTTTTTGTTAGGGGTGAGACAAAGAGAATGGCAGGAATTTTGCTTTTAGATGTTCTCTGTGGACAGCAAAGATGAAGACAGGTATTCATGACAGCAGCTTTCCTATGAGCCAGTCACTGTTCTGTTCAGTCTTTCCATATACAACATTGCCTGATCCCACAGGAAATATCCCCAAGGGCATTTTTGCTTCAACATAGGATTAAGAGCACTGAATATGTATGCCTCCCTAAAGGAAGCCTGCAGCAATCCTGTCAGTCCTAGGGTTTGAGAAGTGGAATCATTGATCTTATATTTAGTTTTCTGTTTGCCACAGCTGCTTGACAGCCAGAGTTGTGGTTGTCTAGATGCAGAGTTGTGGTTACCTACATGTCTGTGTCTACAGAGAAAACATTTTTGTCCCTTATTTCTTCTTGGTATTCTCTTTTGGTGTATTGAAAGTGATGGTGGCATAAAATGAAGCATTAATTGTCATGTTTAAATCCTTATGTTGTTGTTCTTGTGTCCTTACTACATGCTTTCTAACTAGCAATTTTTTCTTAATAAAGGCTGCTTCTGCAAAAGAATGTTGAATGAAAACAAAACATTCATTAAACACCCAGAGTGGCTACATTTCAAGGACGAGGATAGCAAGTATTTCTTCAAAAAGATCCTCAAGGTTCTTCAATACCCTAGTGTAGCAGCTGAATCTTTCTCAGGACACATGTTAGCTTCAAAAGAAAGTGTTTTTCTGAACTTGAGCTGGAAGGCAATTTTTCTGTCATGTTGCTTAATAATATATCAGTAGTACTTAAGTTTTCATTCTTTCAGTTTATTCATTCATTACTGTTAATTGCATTGAATATGCTAAGTCACAAGCTAAATGCTAAATTTAAATTTAAATACTAAATATTAAATTTCCATCATTTTCCTGTTACAGTTAAGAGAATTACAAAGTAGCTAACTGACTCAGAACATTGACAAACAAAATGCAAAATGAACTAGTCAGACAAAACTTAATCAAGTTGCTGGATAAGAACCTTCCTAAAATTGCTAGATTTTTGGCAAATCCAAGCTCTCAGTAGTCTGTGTGTTTTTCTGTGTTGGCCTTTCTGCAATGAGCACAAAAAGTCCTGCTGCATAGCCACACTGATGCTGCAGCTTTCAGCAGTTCCACATTTCTCTGCACAGTAGCTTTCAGTCATGAGTAGCCCAACAAAACACTAAAGCAAAATGTGGTTTCTTAGTATCTTTATTGAACATTGCAAAGGTTGAAAAAATTTTCATTTGCCATTGCAAGCAAAAATGATATTTTTTTTCCTGGGAAAAATTAAGAAAATATATATACACCTGTTTCTCCTGCTTCTCTTCACCACTAAAAGAATTAATGTCCAATATTTCCCACAAACCACTGGATTGGGTGTATTTAAGTGTTTATCAGAGGGAGAAAGTTTTTCCATACCCACCCTTTTTTGATAGCACAGGGTAGCACAAAAGAAAAGTACTGAAGAAAGTGCTGGAAAACTGTGTAAATAACTGTGCTGCATGTTCTCACAGCACACCTGGAAGAAGTTGATCAGGTTGCTTACCAATTCCATGGGATTGTTGCTTTTCCCTCTCAGCTGCAATAAAGGGGGATGCAGACTTGCAGCTGGAAGAAATGCAGTGCATTGGGTTAATTTTCTGAATTACAATAAAAGAAGGTGCTTATGCTTGTAATACAATTTAAAAATATTATGCAATAAAAGATAAAGCGATGCATATTTTTAGTTTCTTCCCAGCATTTTTCAGATGTGGTTGTGAAAGACAAAACAATCTAATGACCCAATTCAATTATTCTAATGTATGATGTCCTAAGAAGGCCCACTTTGCAAATTAGCAAACATCTGATTTAAATTTCATTATCCAGGATATTCTTCATAGTCAAAACTTATAATTTGATATATAAAGGAAAATAGAAAAAAATTCTTAAGCATTTTATTCTGGGGGAAACAAAGGAGACATTTCTTTGATGATGGATATTTTGGAGGTGTGTTTAATGGAAAGAGAATAAAAACACATGTCAGCCTATGAAATTTATGAATAATGCAGCTTCTCAGTCCCCAGTTCTGAGCTAGCTGGTACTTGAGGAGAGAAAGGCTTCCTTGGTGTCACAAATATATCTGGAATTTGTTGTTAAGTCTAGATCCATTCACAGGTGGAACAGCAAGTTCGCAATGTTGCAGTAAGACAGGATTCCACACGCAGTGAGATGAGAGAGAAGTAGCCATGGGAAACTAGAAGTTTAAGGCCAAGACAAGTCAGAGTGAGATGCAGATATTCAGGAAAAAGAGATGCTGTTTTGATGTGGAGAGATTTTACTATAGTGGCCATTCAGAGTCCTTGTATTTTCACTTTTTCAGTATCACCAGAGAGTACTTTAATAAACTGTATACTGCACTTTCTTAATGTGATGCATGAAGGTGTCTCTAATCTGTGTCTGTTTTAAGGAGGGAAGACTAAATCACAGTCAATTGCTCATTGTGCTTCCTAATTAAATACCTTTTTCTGCTCCAAAGGTTTTTATGGGCCACTGCTAAGGGCAGACAAATTCTCTTAACAGGACAAGATCTTTCACCTCCTGTCCTTACCCAACTGACCCGTTCTACTGTTCAAGCCCATTAAAACTGCTTGACTGCTCCCATTAAGAAACAAAATGGGATTTGGAGTTGGCTTTTGCTCAAGTGTTTCAAATTAACTTCTTTTCCCCTCAGTTTTCATGTAGAGACAAGTATCTAAATAATGAAATTTTTTGGTACTATATGATTACTGTAAAATCGGCTTCTGATGCTGCTTCAGAATTTGAGAAAATATCTATTTTCACTGTTCTATTAGCTTAAAATATATCTGAACAAAGAGCTTCCTTTTGTAAAGGAAAGCAGCACCTTATTTTTTCTGGTTATTGTAACTAGTTTAACTGTAATTGCACTAGAAGCTACAAATTCAAGTAATTTTTTGTTGGATTCTAAGACCCTTACTTGTTTTGAAATAAAAATTCAAGCAACAAAATAAAATAACATTGCTAGTTCACTGCCTGGATCCACAGCTACATACCATGTACAACATTTTTCTGTACATATCAAAGGGTTCTGGAGGTTTTTTTGATTTTTCAGGAAAATATCCATTTTGGACAAACTTTATACTCCAAAGCATTCAATATGCTGATAGAATACACAGCTTGGTAATATAAAATAATTTTAAAAACCCCAAACAATTGAGATTTTGAAGTGTAAAATACCTAAGGGGTAGCACCCAAAGTTTTCATGGACCATTAATTCAAGGATGGATTTTTGTAGTAGAAGAATCTCTTTCAGCAATGAGGGACACAGTTTCTGGTGTTTATACTTTGTAGTATTTTTTCAGTTGCCTACTATGTTATCTAAATACAAAAAACTCTTTTTGAACACTTTTTCTTGGCTGTATTTCTTTATCCAACAGCAGTCCACATTCTGAGCTATGTTCTACCATGAACACATTAAAAATAGAGGCATAGACACTCCGCACTTTGTAGCACTGTCCTATGTTCCTTTAGATTGTCTTGCTTGACAACACCTTGATGTTTCTGAATCTCGTTTTGTAACGTTGAAGCTGGAAACTGTCATTAAACTGTGACCAATTAAAATTCCCATGGAGAAAAAGTAGCACCTTAGGATGAAAGAGATGATAAAACTCTCTGAACTCCTTCCAAATTGTCAAAGGCCATGAATACATTGGAAAGGGTGTGTCCTCCTTATTTTATATTCATTTTTACTCAGAAGACTGACTTCACAGGAACAAATGAAATTAAGTCAGATTTGAAAGCAACTTCAAAGGAGTTCAGCAAGCTATTCTATTGATGGCTCTTTTGAAGATGCAGACCTTCACCTCTTGAATAATCTAGATCTTTTAGAATGCCCTATTATTGCAGATACTGAAAGCTCAAAATTAAAAAGCTTTTCTGTGGAATGTTAAGAATTATTCTTCTTTCTCAAACTTTGGAATTATTCAAAATGCTAAGAATTGACAGCATCTCTGATTGAGTATACTGTTTTATAACTAGTGGCACAAAACAAAGTGTTTCACTATGTCAACATAAGAGTCTAATGTTGCTAAAGGACAGAAAGCACAGAAACCTGGTTAGTCAGAGTGAAGCTAAAAGATACTAGTAAAAATTTAGATTTCACACCTAATTAAAAAGTAGAAAAGTTTGGTCTATTTTGACTTAGTTTCTAAACCCAGATACATATCCCAGGAAGAGCTCAAACAAAAAAAACAGCTGAACATATTAAGGGAGGTCTGAGAGGGCTCATGGTTTAATTTGCAGGAAGGTGAGTGGATCATTTCTCATGCTGGAGAGCAACATTTATTTGTTTATTATTTATAATTTTTATAATATTTATTATTATTATTTATAACTCTTTTCTGTGTTCTTCTCACTGACTTTTTTTTCTTTTCCCACCTTGTAGACCCAAACATAGTGTAACTATACCAACATATTGAGCTCTGAGGGTCTAAAGGTCCATTACATACATTTTAACAATGATTCAAGCCATACTTACATCAAAAACCTTGGTTAGGAGCTGAAGGAGCACCTGAAATTCAAGCAGTCCAAATTCTTCTGTTTCTTTTCAGGTGTTCTTCAGAAACTAAGGAATGTTATGAATTCATATACTGTTTACAAAAATAGTGAAACATACACTATTTTCACATTCTTTGGGCATAAGTGTCAGGAAGGGTCCCTCTGATGGATTCTGTGGCACTGGACCAGGAAGGCACAGTTGTGATAATGTCTCAATGTTTTCAGAAACCTAACAAGATTCTCAGGATCTGCATGCAGGTTTCTGTCAAAATGTACAATTATGCCCTGCATTGTGACACAAGATCTGATGAGAGTGATCACTAAAGTCTCTTCTGCACTGTATTTCATGCACTCTAGGTGCAAAAGGTGTAAAAACACAGGACATTGGAGAATCTGTCTGAGTCACCAGCAATTTGCTAGTCTTTGTTTCTCAGAAATGGGCCAGCATCACCTGTGCAGCAGATTGCTTCTGCAAAGAGTGTTTCCCTCTCTTAGTTAAGTCTTTCTACAGAATATGAAGATCAAATTCCTACCTGTGTTTCTTTCTCTGCGAGTAAGATTTTTATCAACTTCAAATGCTCCATAGTTTTGGCATCTTAACAACATTGATATTTATTTTTCTGTGCATCATGTACTGCCAACATTTTTCCAATCAGACTCTCACTCTTCATATTGCTACCTTCTGTGTTTCTGCTAAACCCAAATTATTCCAGTTTGCTATGGTAGATAGGACAGGCACAGTATTTTGAAAAGGCTCTGTCTGTTTTGAGCCACACCAGTGCCTGGCAGACTCCAGGGCTGTTCCTTCTGCCTCTCTCAGTGTTCTAGTGGGGAAACTGGGAATGCTTGCATCACTGCTCATTATATAAAGAGAAGAAACAATCCTCTCTTCCCATAAAGTAATCTGTCAGTCCTGATCTTACCTACCATAATCTATGGCAGTTACTTGTTTTGTAAAGCACCAGGTGATCACTTTCTAGGACATCAACCTGAACCACTATTAAGGCCAAGATTTTTTCAGCAAGTGAGAAAATATGCCAGATATTCTTACTGTGCTATGTGCAGAAAAGACAATGTGGCCATGTTTTTTATTCAACTGGGTGATTTACAGACTAACATGTAGATGGACAATAATATAACAAAAAGATATTTTAGGACCTATTCAGGTTACATTGAAAAGCACTTCTAAACACAGAAACTCACAGCCCATTCAGAAAGCAGGGGCTTCTTTCTTGGTTCCTTCATTCTTTTTCTTCTCTGAAATAAAAGTACTTAACCCAAAATCTGCATAATGCTCCAGATTTTCCATAGGAATTGCAGAAAACACAAAGTAATTAAAAATCTGGTGTTTACAGCAGATTATTTCCATTAAGTTTTCCAGCGTCAAAATGGTTTTAGTATTATCATTGGTGTTAAAAATAGGTTAAAAACTGTTGTAGAATAGTTGATTGATCATTAAGCACTTACTGTTAGTTTGGTTATTATATTGTAAAAGGGTTAAATGGGTAGTTATAAGAAATATGGTACTCAATGTACCATAACATTCTAATCAAAGTGCACCATCCCCAGAGCGAAACAAGCCAGCCTGGACAGAACTGTCATGGGCCAGTCCAATGCGCCTTAAAACTTCATGCAAATGAAAGATCCAAAAAAGAAACCAATCAAAAGGGCCAAAAAAACAGGATAAAAAGGGGCTTCTGACCCACTGAATCCATGCCGCTCCATCTGGAACATCGGGGACATCGCTGCTGAGAAGACCCAGAGCATCCTCGACGGGGGCACTCCTGCCCGGCCTGCGGGCACCCTTGCTTTAGGCCTTCCTTTTTCTTATAATAAATGCTGAAATCACTCTAGTACTGGGAGCCTGCTCTCGTTTTTAACAATCAGTATTCACTTTAACTTATGTCATTAACTGCTTTGATTTGTTTAAGGATTTTTCTGGCCTATCTAATTGCAACTGTTCATCAAAAATGTGAGAAAAGGCTTTGAATGATAACCATGTCTGAAATTAATTTTTCTCATACACTTAAGTGATACTAAAAAATATTCAAAAGAACCTCACTTCAAAAAACGTTAGCATTTTTGTGATAGCTCTTTTTCTTGCCATTATTTGTCATAGTCTCAGAAATTATCCATAGTATCTTCTGACATAAGTTACAGATACCCATGTCAAATTAAATTGACTATTTAAATGGGATTTAATAATTATGGAATGTCTTTGGAATATTACTTGGTAAACACAAATATGCCAAACCAAAGGTTTGTGTGGATTTACTCAAAGCTCCATATTAATATAGAGAGCAAAATAATAATTGAACCAAGAATTTGATTATTAGGATGCAGTACACCTACTATGTGTTTGAAATACCAATCAGCTACTGCAATTTATTATGTATAAATATTGGAAGCTTACTGCCTGTATGTAAAATTTTGTTATGTTTTTAAGAGTCATTTAAATATCCCCAAATTATAATTTCTCCCAGCATGGCATTTTTGAGCTGTTACTAAAGGGAGTATTTACATTCTTTTCAATCCATTAAAGCATTAAAGTATTTCCTGAAATAGAAACAATAGGAAAATTCTCGTTCTCATATGTGTTTCTTTCTACAAATATAGTTAGCCAAGACTCAAAGAGGTTTAGGTCCTGACCTTGCACTGTGATCTGTTAACAGGGATACTTGGATCATCACAAAGTTCTCCTGAAAAATTCACAGCAATGGGTTACAATGAAAGACATGAATCCTGCTTTGTCAGTCACAATGTATAGGTTTTATGAAAGAACTGCAGAATACAAAATATGAAGGCTAACCAGTTTATAAGTTAGATTTGGGTCATTTTTTGCATTTGGAAAAAAATTATCCTCTTCTCTTTCTCTCTTGCCTCTCACCCACTCTGCCAGCATAAGAGAGTTCTGAAAATGTTGCAAAATAAAAGAATGCTTGCATGAGGTTAGTGAAGATATTTTCCATTTCTCCCTTCCCTCCTATTTGTTTTTTCAGCATTAAGAACATTTAGTAATTTTTCAACAACAGTAAAAAAAGTACATATCTTTTTTAAATTTTAATTTTCATCTGTGTCTGAAAGTCTTCACCTTCTGGAAGGTTAGCATGCCATTAATTTTAAAATATATCAAGATATATTGCATGCATGTCATTAATTTTAAAATATTGTTATTATCTAAGAAGATAACTCTGACAAGATATTTTTAAAGGGCTACTATCTGTTGATAGAACTTTTTCCTGATTTTCTCTTGATGAGGCTGCACAATCCAGCAATAGATTATATATTCTGGAACACACAGGCTCAGGTGTGGGTATGGAAAACTGGAAGCCTGGAAAACAGAGAGCTGCATCACTGGGAGTGTTAAAGGGGAAAAATGGGGATTAGCTCTAGTAGTCAAACCCTCAGTGGGAAAAGTGGTCACCTGCATCAGGCAAGTGCTTGGGATTGTACCCCACGACAACAACACTAATTTGATTTTCTTGAACAAGTTGGAGTCTGGTCTCCAAATCCTCACATTATAGTTTGATATTGTTGCAACTTTTGTTTCTGTCAGTTGAGTTATGCTGGTACAAACACAGAGTAAAGCATTACCTGATCTGTTGCCTGTCCTGCTGTCCGTCTTCTGGGCTACATGAGGTTGTAAGGGCTTCTGAGAAAGATGGCAGTGTTCTCCTCCCCTATTTGTAGAACAATATTAAAAGGAGAACGGAGGGAGAAAGAGTGAGATAAGTGAACAAAAAGAAACAAAATTTTAAAAGAGTTGGCCTGACTGACTACCTTCTCCCTTCCTGCAGCATAAAATAAATTATTTTTATTAGTTTTTAAACCTTAGTTTTATCAACTGGAGAAACCTGAATTTTAGATGGAAAAAATCATTGAATATATAATTTTATTTTTGGTCAGACATTCTAGATTTCCATTAAGATGAAAAATTTCACAGAACTGAATTTCACTACTGTAGAAGGGGTATATGAAAATAACAGACTCTGGAAAACTAGATCTAAAGAGACTTGTAAGAATCCATATGATATATTTTCAATAGGAAGTTTGTGGTGACACGTACTAAAAAAATGCTTAGTAAATCAGAAGACAATTTAGCTTCTTTAAAAGCAACATTGATATCTACTCTTGAAAATCCTCTCTTTAGGCAAGAATATCTCAATCAGATATTGACTTGAAAACCTCTTCAAATAGTGGTTTTCTGCTTGAGCTTGATTTCTAAATAGGCTGATTCTCTTTGGAGAAATTTGTATATATTAGAGCTAAGACATTTGTGCTCTGGAAGAAAATGACTTGTGTCTCCCTTACTCCTCAAAATTCAGCACTTCTTCTGGGGTAAAAAAAAAAAGATGCAATAAAATTTGTTTATAAATCCATTTCTAGCTGACTACTACCTTCATCCTTTTTATTAATGTCGTAAGTGGCTTACTGTCACCATCCAGGCAATATTTTAACTTGCTGCCTTAGTTATAATGTGAGCTAGTCTTTGAACCATCCAGCTAGTTCATTCCCTTTCATGTCTCAGATGGTGTGGCAGAGTCCAAAGCAGGTATTGGCTGTGTTTCTGAAGGTTAAAAGTGGATGTGCCTTGCTGGCTAACTACCCGAAATTCACTCTGGCACCTGCATGCTAAAGAGTTTATCTCCATGTCCCCAAGGCCAGCAAGCAAAGTGCTAGGAGTAGAGCACAGAAACTTCTGGATCCAGGAAGATGCCTGATCATTTCAGAGTCCACATGAAATTATCCACTTGCCTCTTCTGCAGTGGTGGAGCAGAAGCAGCCGGCTGAAGCGGAGTGACAGGTAAGACAGCTCCTCCCTGTGCTGCACAGCTGCACCAGGCAGTGAAGACATTCAGAGCAAGTTTGCAGGTACCCCTCTACATCTACCTTGATGGAGAGAAGAAATGGGAGTGAGGCTCTGAGGACAACTTCAGCACTGCAGGAGAGAGAAGAGGGCCTGAGAGGGCAGGACTGTTGCAAAGGACGAATAGATGAGGTGGTTGTGTTGATAGACAGATTTGGGAGCGCAGCAGTACCAAAATCTCTGTCCTTTCTTACTTGAGATGATTGTACAAACAAAATTATCTTTTCCCATATCCACCAGGTATTAGGGTGGATATAATAAGGTTAGTTAAAAAAAATAGCGATCAGTAATGTGGCTGCTGACAGATTTTCTGAGTACTGAAGTTGACAATACTCAGCTACTTCAACTGGCATCAGGAATAATTGGAGTCTTGAGGTTCTCTCTGTATAGAGATATATTAGTGTACCCAGAGGTAACCAGGCTGGACCAAAACTACAAGATTACATACCTAAATTACATAAACTATAATTTGGCCACAGGTCTTTTTATGATGAAGGTCATCGTTAAAAAATATATTGATACAAATCTGTATACACAGTAAGCAAGAGTAAAATACCAAAGAGCAATTAGGAAATTAAAGTACTCTGACAAAATGCATTCCATAATCTTTCCATTTATCTTTCTTTTTAAGAACAGTGTTCCTATGCTCAATCTTTTATTTGTATATAAAAGCTAGAAATGTTTTCCACTGATAGCTGACTCATGTTGAAGAGCACAACTGAGGAGCCTGAGGTTTAAAGTGAGAGATTCAGTACTCACAAGGCACAGGATAACACCAAGCAGTTAAGATAGTTCAAGATGACTCAGACTTAATGATACAAACATGTAACAAGCATGATATTTTACTAGCATGTCTGTCTTGCTTTTCAAGTTTAGGTCTTTTCTTTCTGTATAAAATTTCAAGATATTTTAATACTTTTCAACACATGTTTTATTCTACTACATTAACAACACAGCTCAGGTTGTGATTCTGCCAATATCCTGTCATGTTCCGACAGCAATTCAAAAATAACCCTAACTGTCCTTAACCTGAGTTACCTTCTTTAATGATTCTTGGTCAGACAAATGGCAGGAACAGCTCTTGAAATCTGTTCTGTGATGAAACTCAGACAGCGTTAACAAAATATTAAATTTAAGCCATACAAATATCCATTTAAGAATTGGGAATGCTCCATCTTTCTCCACATTTATGAAGTATGAATCACCATGGCATTCAAGTACATTTCATTACATCTGGAAGGATTTTGCATGAATTCCCATGAGATTTGGCAAAGTGCTAGCATATTTAGAGCTCCTTGATATGTCGAATATTAATTATATGAATTATGGTACATTTCTCTTGATGATGTATCCCCATATATTTTTATTCAAATAATACATGGCCCTTCAAATGCAATAGCTCAGTTGGTTAGAGCATGGTGTTAATAATGTCAGAGTGGTGGGTTTGAGTCATGGATGCGCCAGTCACTTCAGAATTGGACTTGATGATCCTTATGGATACCTTCCAACTCAGAAGATTCTGTGATTCTGTGATTAAATCAGAAGAGAAGTTTACTAGTCCTTGTACAACAAATCACATTAAAAAGCAACATTTGAAATAATTTCTTATTTCTCTGTAAGGTCTAATTTAGAATAATGTGTTTTCCAAAAAGTTAATATTCTTGTTGAAAGAGTTTCTCAATATTAATAGCACAAGGGAAAAAATGTCTGGAGAAGCACTGTTGCTTCTCATTTTGACTGTCAAATGATCTCTGACTTTCTATTATCAAACATACATAAGGAATGCTGGGAATGGACTTTATTAGTTGCAAACTTCTTATACTGTTATTCATGGAGTTTCCAGTTTCCCCTTATCATTACCACCCTAGATATTTTTAATGTAAAAGAAAAAAAAAAACTATTGTAAGATGGAGACTACTTAGAAAAATTAGGAAAACCTGAAAGGAACTGACTAAGGAATTAAATCATTTTTTTAAAAGTGATTTTTGCAGGTGCCCCACCTCTAGTGGAATAAAGCTTGGATGTTAATGAATGCAAATAGCTTAGCAGGTGTTTGAGTTTGTCTTTTAAACTCCATCACTGATGAGGATTTATTTTGTTCTTAATGACATATTTATATGCTTTCAGAGGCAAAAAGTATTTGAAAATACACCTGCTGATGCTGGTGCCACTTTGAGCTGATTTGATTGCTGCGTACGTGGGTTAGCTTTGATAGTACATTACATGGCTCCACCTCACTTTCACAGGCTTAATAGAACTCTCAGTGCTTTTGTTGAAGTCCATGAAATGCACCAGTCATCCACAGTTCTTGAAATAAGAGCCTTTCCATCAGTTTCCGTAGGCTTTGAATTAGGTTCAAAGATTGGCATTTGCTATCCAGAAGCAGCAGAAAAGTTTGCATACTAGGGAGGGTTTGCCACACTATCTACACAAGGTCAGTTCTGCAAGACAAAGAAGCTCTAATGAGAACGCCTCATTGTCCCTACACAGATGGGACAGTGATACAAGTCACAAAGGTTTAATTTTGATTGAAGTGTTACTCTTTGTATGAGAGTTACAGGAATGGATAATGTTGCTTAGGATAATTACCATCTTATAGCTACAAGCGGTTTGAAGACTGACCACAGTTTTCTGAGATTAGTGCTCCCTGTGGGGTAATGCATGGTAAATATCTAGAAACGTGGAATACACTGAGGGAATATTAACTGTGGAATGTGCGTACAGGAAGGCAGCACAGACACTGAACAACTGAACCACTAATCCTACAAATGGGCAGAAACTGAATGCACTGAGGGAAACCAAGGAGGTGGGAAAAACCAGGGTAGAAAGGCTACAAAGGGGAAAGAACTCTTTAAAGTTAGTATCCCAAAAGAAACAAAAATGCAAGTAAAGAGATCCTCTTTAAATTTTTCATTAGGAATCCCTGCATTTTGCAAGCCAGATCTGTCACCTGCTCTAAGAGGAAAACCAAGAGTCTCTCAGAGGGAGAACACACCCAAAAGAGATGTTTTGGCCCTATGCACAAAAAGTTATATGCTACTTCCTTGTACTGAGAATCTTAGTGAAAATATGATACTTAAGACAAGTGTTCTTCAGAAATTTTTTTCCTTTAGGGACAGAAATTCTTAGAAAACTGATCAGAATTATTTTTCGTTATCATGGTTGTAAAAATCCTTATAGTATATTTATAATTTATTTGGCTATATATCTTCACCCTTATTTTGTCCCGAGTATTAATTAATAAAGCTTGTTGCCTGACAATGAGCATCAATAACTCAAGGGCAGACCCTGAAATAAAACAGCTGTACGTGAAAGAATCTGTCAAGATATCATTTCACCATAATCCATATGACAGGAAGCATGAAAAGTCTAGAAATCTTTGTTTGCATTGTTTATACTGCTATACTGGACAACTGTTTTCCTAAAGTACGTAATGTGTATGAAAAAACATTTTCTGTTTAATTTTCCTACTTACTGAAAATTTTTCTGCTAAAATTATGCCTTATGTGATTCATTAATATTTTCTTTAAAAGAAGAGCTCTTTGAACTCTCTTACAGAACTGCAATGTCCCTGCAACAGAGAACACAGTAATTGGATACTTTTATTAGCAGAATGCAGAACAATTATTTTTGTTATACAACCTAGCTAGTCGCAGTGGAGACAATGACGACAACACTGAGACTAGGATTATCAAGTTACAGCTCAGAGGTGATTCCTAACAAAGACATTTGGAAATGTAAAAAGAACATTTTGAGCTGCAGAAAAGAGGAGAAGCAGTAGGGAAAAGAAGGACTGAGAAGAAGGTATCTGGAGATAAAATGCACAGTTTTTCTGGTCAGTAAATAGTCTTCAGGTTGTGTGGAATAAAAACTGTAACATACATCCTTGTGAAACTGCTCTGCCTTCCTACACTGTCTCTTGCACCTTCCTCTGCAGAAGCTGGTGCTGCTCATGTGCTCTCAGGAGTCAATGTACTAAATTGGCTGAGACAGCACAGCATCTCCCTTCTCTGCTCAGAAGTGTTTCAAGTTTGACTTCCCACTAAATAATTTTCTAGTGTACAAACATAGGTAATGGATTTCATTTGAAATGGAGGCCATGCAATTTATTTCCAGTTTATCCCTTTATTTGTTCTGATTTTTACAAGAGAAAGTCATGGGACAATAGCTATTGATCTGTGTCGGTGTTCTTGGTAACTGGAATGAGACAGCTGGTTACTCACAGCTGCTACAGCCCACTCTGATGACAGGCTCCGTTTTTTCCCCAGAGTGCATGCATGCGAAATATTCTTTATCTGCTAGATTAATTTTACATTAAATTTACAGCTTCAGTCCCCATGAAGACAGTGAGTTTAATAATTCAGCGACACACTCAGAATGCATCTGATGAAAATACGCCAAAGGAGAGATGTTTAACCCAATACCCTGCTAAACTGGAATGGTAAAGTTTAAGATATTCAGCATGTCATTACCAATGTTAAACCCTGCCATGTCTTCTCAGCCTCTTGACCCCATCCTTTTCACTCTGCTGTCAAGCACCTTAAAGAGACATGTATAACCATCTTCAGTAAGAAACTCTGGAGTGACCAGAAGGATCTGTATCTATACGAGAAACTTAATGGAACGTTAAAAGTTTCAAAACTCTATTATTCAAGCTATCACGCAGCTAGATTGTCTCTGGCCCACTTAACCTGTGCCTAATAGCATTTTCCCAAACAATCCCCAAGTCACAGTTTAGGAATTAGGAGGAACCATAGGAATTTGCACAGAACTACTCCTCTCTGTCAGAAAAGAGGATTTAAAAATGTGGACATGGACTCACTGTGGCATATGGCCAGGGCCAGAGATTGGTTTCAGACATACATTAATTCACAGATATTGTTACAGCCAAATATGTTATGTTTTTCTGAATACAGGTACAGTGGATGGGCTGGTTCTATGGCAGACTCACACTCCTGCTGACGAGTTTTTCTGAGGTCTACCAAATAGTTTATCTTTTTTGTACTTTCTATCTTACTTTGTTGCTCACCATTGACCTCTGTGTCAGGTGATACATTCTCTTTATTCCTCTTACTTCTATGGTCTTATTCAAATTTTTCCATATATTTTTCAAACTCTTATCTCAAAGTTCCATGTTTCTCAAAAAATCAGTCCTGATTTTTCTTGCCCATTTCTATCTTTTACCCATTTTTCTCCCTTCCATTCTTTCTAAGCTCCTTCAGTATACTGCAAAATACAACAATTTACTCCCTTTCATCTGGTTTGGATGGCTTCCAATCTGACTTTCTGTGTTTTCGCACTGACACCATTCTTACAAGTCTTGCTAATGACAAATATATTTCCAAAAACCTGCCACTTCTTTGTCTTCAATGTCTTCAAAGAACAATCCTTATAATCTCCATCATTATGGCCAAACATTGTATTCATGCACTCATGCATGCTGCCTTGATTAGTAAAGGATTCTCCAAAGTTCAGTCATTGCCCTCATCAGTCCACATAAATCACTGTTTTGGATTTCATCCTCATTGTCTGAATATTTGAATGTTAGCTCCTCTCATTAGCTATGTTCACTGGATTCCTGTCCAAAATCTTTTTGACCTTGAGAATATTCTCAGACTCAAGGGGCTCTTTGTGTCTTCTTCAGGCAGCCACCCTTTGTCTGTCTTACATGTCTGCTTCCTCCTTCTGTTGTGTCTCTCTATTCCTTGTCTCATTGGCTTCCTCTACAAATTATGACTGTTTTGATTTTATTGACAAATTCATTATCTCTCCCACACAAACTGCATTCTAAAGACTTCCTTGTGGCCTGTAGTAAATTAAGATGAATATTTTCTTTTCTCCCTACCTTCAGTGTTTTTTTTCTTTTCTAACCTTAAGCAAATTCTAATTACAAATTTTTATGCATAAATTTACTAAGTGCTCTGCTGAGAGGTTCGACGTTGATCACCACACCAGTTTTTTACATCACCACTGGAAAAATGCCACTCTTCAGTATCCAATATACCTTTTAATAGAGCAACAATGTATCTATTTTCGGTATAGTACTTGGAAATTACATGCACAGAGCAGGTCTCTCTAATACTTCATGAGTAAGTGAACTATGCTCACAGTAAGTGAGTAAGCAAGCTATGAAGTGAATAAGCAAAACAAGCAAAAATACTATGTTGAATAAGCACACTCCATCTTCCTTAGAGGGCCTATTTTTACCTTGGTTTTTTGTTTCCATGCCAGTGATAAAAAAACTTCCTTTGCATAGAAGATGAAGCAATACTGGAAATTACATGGAAAAAGCCTAGAACACTTCTAGCTGAAATTGGTAAGTTGTCTGAACTAGTTGTAGGGAACTAGTTGTAGGAAACTAGTGATTTTTTTTTATCGTGACTACATATCAACAATCTTTAATTTTAATAGATCTCAGAAAGTTTCATGTGGTACTGAGCAGACATGGTTGTACAAAATAGTTCTTTACTACTGATGTGGCATAAAGACCTTTTCTCCTTAGGCAGGAAGCGGGCACCGAAAAACATGCAGACCTTTTAAAATCAGTCCAAATATCATTATGTTTATGATCTAGACTTAACTGTAATCTGAAATTATCAGTAACAAATGAGATAATTATTGATTTAGAAGGGCAACAAAGCAGGTGAAGGGTCTAGAGAACAAGTCCTATGATGAGCAGCTGAGGGAGCTGGCATTGTGCATCCTTGAGAAAAGGAGGCTCAGGAATGACCTCATCACTCTGTACCACCTGCCTGAAAGGAGGCTGTAGACAGGTGAGGGTCAGTGTCTTCTCCCAGAAAACGCATGACAGGATAAGAAAAAATGGCCTCAAGCTGCATCAGGTGGAGCACAGGTTGAAGATCAGAAAGAATATCTTCACTGAAAGAGTTGTTAAGCACTGAAGCCAGCTGCCCAAGGTGGTGTATTTGGGTTTTTCTCCCTTTGTTCTCCTTTCACTCTTCTTTTTCCTCTCTCTTTCCAGCTGCTACATATTTAAAGAAGTCAAGATCCCTGTGGATAGAAAGCACTAGATTTTTTCTTCTATCCACAAATTGGTTTTACAGGTTAAGAACTAAGGACATGAATAGACAAAACTAGGATTTACAGCAGATTTAGATACTTGGATTAGTGACCAAGCCAAGTTTTACACTACCAGAGCAAATTATCTTGACTGCAATCACATGCAACATCCAGATTTTCTGTGAAACCAGACTAAAAATACTCATTGGCTATTTCACAGGACCATGAGAGAGCCTCCTTTCCTACTCCTCAGGAAGTCTTATAAATGCCATAATTTTCTGGATAGCAAGGCAGGATATAAAAGCCATTCTGAATTCAGATACAGTCTTGGGATCTTTATAAGGGAGTCTGCCTTTATTTCAGTCTTGGTGGGGTAGCCTCCCACTGAAGATACTCCCGGAGAGTCAAAGATCTTTACTGAACTAGGAAATGGACTGCACGGCATTCTTGAAACCCTGGTACAGATCAGCTTTGCCTAAACCATTTATTTTGTCTGAACACTTTCAAGTATCCTAAGCATGCCATTTCTGTACTTAACTAGCCTTGTAGTTAGAAAGATCATGGTGAGATTTCCCTTGCAGTTCTTTTTTTCTCTGATTCAACCTCAAATATCTCTTGTTTTAAATACTGTCCCTTTCTATTGAATGATCCTTATATACACAGTCTCCTAAGCTGCCCTATGCTTCTATTAGTGTTAAGGACCTTTCTTCTTCAAAAACCTGCGGGTGCAGGGGTATGAGGTACTCAGACTAGTTCTAGTCACAGTCCCACAGTTTGGCCAGTGCCCATGGGCCTGTCATGTCCCTCATGAGCTGGCAGGGTTTTGCTGGGAACCTAGTGCCAAAGCACCTTCAATCTTGTGCTGCCAGGTGCTTGCCATTCCCAGTGCTGCAGTCAGCCTGCTCTCCTTCTTCCCGGGGCCACAGAGCCATGTCACATGCTGAAATCCTCATAGGGCAAGGCAAGGATGAAGACAAGTAGCAGAATACAGCACTATTGACTACCCACCTGCTCTGGACTCTACTTCTTCATGAAGTAAAATTATTTAAAGAAATAGAAAATATCTTAACTTCCCCAGGGAGAGAGTGTGTATGCCAAGCAGTGCAGAGCCAGACCCCTGGATTCTGACACTTCCACAGTATCTCCACTTCCTTCATGCACTCTACTCAGGATCATGACTCACTGTGGCATGGTCTGCTACAAAATTATTGTCCCTGTCCTTTAGATTTCTTCTGCATGTTAGACAGAGATTTCAAAAGTCTTTCCCTAATGCTTTAGTGCAAATATTCAGTTCTGCCTGCACTGTTTAAGAATGCAACACTGATAATTAATAAGCAGAAAAGCAAATAACCAAGTCATTTAAGCCTATAATTTGGGCCTGTTTGAATGGATAACACATAAAACTGTCAGAAGGAGGAGAAGATCACTTTACTTCTCTGGGAGACCTCTGAAGAACTAGGAAGAGACTGGTGTGTTTAGCTTTGTAGTGGAGAGAAGAGGGGATAAAGACTCAGATTTCCAAGGTTCTGTCAGATGACACGTGTACACTAGACAAGCCTTATGTGCCTTATGAGAAAATCTATGGGCTCACAATTTTAGGGAGGAATTATACCTGTGAGTACATGCACCCAGGCTCTTCTGCATGTGCCTAACTAACCTCTATTATTTTAAGTCCCTTTGTATTTACAAAGATGCCATTTTTACCCAGAACTGGAATATAATTTTTCTTTGGCTTTCACAGTTGAACTATCATATTCCCCTTTGTCTGGATATGCAAGTCTCTGCTTGCATATCCAGTTATAAAAGAGTCCAGTACTGGAGACATCTCTAGGCAATATATTTTATGTTAGAGTAAACTAAGAGTGGCAAATGAGGCTTCTTTGTTGATCTTCTTCCAATTAGTAAAGTTCCATGACAAAAAAAAAGATTTCCTATCCATGCTGGAAATACACTGGATCCGAGTAGTCAGAATTTTTTGAGAGGGTGTGAAAAACAGCAGTTCAAGTAGTCTCCATTCCTGGGGAGATCCTGCATTACAGCTTTTGCAGTGCAATACCAAGTAGGGTTTTGTCATTCATCATTCACAGTTCTATTCCTGTACAGAGCAACAGACTGTTTCTCTCAGCTTGCTGAGTCACCTCTGAAAACACAGTGAAGCTCTCAGAGCATATCTGATATGGTGACATGAGATATGGTGACAATCAGAACCTTAATTCGTTGCTTTGAGAAAAGCATTCATGTTTGAGACTCAGTGATGCTGCATAAAGGTAAAATCACAGAAGTCCCCACACCTGAATAGCAGAACACTGTGGAATCCAATATATTAATATCCATAATGTTTAATCTAGAACTTCAGGGGAAGGGTTTGAAGTCCTTTAGGAATTAAAGCAGACTCTTTGCATGTAATGTGCTGTAGATGGCAGATGGCAGATCACAAGCAGATGGCTTGGGGCCTGCTCCAGGTCTCTTCGCTTTTGCCTAAATATGCTTCTTTTTCATTTCCACATTAAGGTGTAATAATGGTCTAAATCTTTCCAAACTAGTGGTCACCCTGACATGCACAGTTCTCACTCCCATAAGCAAATAGTTACTTTGAAAAAGGTATCTTTGAAAGATACTATATTTTTTTATTTCTCTCAACTATTGGGTTTTATCTGGTTAATCTGCTGGCTTCAGGTTAACTACATTTTGTTTTTCAAAGACTATTTATGTGTCTTGAATAATTTAATAGGAAGACATTTAAGCCAGAATACCTTTTCTGTTTTTAGCTTTGCTTAGAGGAAAGGGTGTTTTCTTTGACACAATTAAAAAAATAACTAATGGAAAGATAATATTTCAACACTATCATTTTTAAACTACTTTACTACTAAAAAATGTATTAATGAAATGTTAGCTTTAGCATACTGTATCCACTGTGGATGCTGTTTTCAAGGATCTTTGCTTTATGGGATTTACTCTCAGTAGTTGTGTTTACTTATTAATTCAACAGCTATGTGCATCCAGCTGATTAGTTATTATTAATTATTTTTTAGAATTGATTTGGATTTCATCTGCCACTCTACTCCTCAGAGTATTTAATATACTTTAGTTGACGGTAAACTTGCCAGTTAGTCTATTAATAGATTAAAAATACTGTTGTGTTTGCACCTAATGATGTGAAATACTGTCTTAGTTTGCAAATGCAAGATGTGGGGGGGTGTGTCTATTGCCGTGTGTTAGAGGTGGGGCAGTTATCCTCTGCTAATTGGGCAGTTTGCTTTATCTCTCCCACAACCAATCCTCCCTCCAGAGAGACATCTTCTGTTAATGGACCATTGAGTGTCACTGCATGACTGATAAAATTATATCACCCCATTGTGAGATGCTCTGCCCAGGGGGAGAAGCCAAGCATTCCTACCTGGATATAATCTGAGATTTGGAACACCACAGGAAGCCTTTTCCCACTGGATTCCCAGAGGAGCAGCTGGCTTCTCCACTGGATTCCCAGAGGAAAATCAGGCCCATATACACCACCACAGGACCTTCAGAGGAAAACTCCACCCTTCTACAGGATCACTGCTCCAACAGAACCACACCTGTCACTGCAGGAGGACCGCAGCCACCATTTAATGGGAGTGCTACACCCTGACCCACAGGTGAAGATGTTTGGTTCCTCCTGTTGCAGTGGGTTTGAATATGTTTAGTTTCTCCCTGCCTGTTGCAGTGGAAGTTTTAAGAAGTTTTGTCTGTGTCTGAAGTTGTTTACCTCCTGTCTAGCCGTGGCAGGTAGAATAATTCCAGCTTTTTCTCATCTGTCCCCAAAAATCCTGCTCCTTTGTCTAGAGAGTTCCCTGTCAATTGTGATTTCTCCTCTCTGCCATTGGTCTATATCAAGGTTATGTTTACAGTTAGTTTCCCACTCCCTCCTACATAAAAGCTGCTGTTTTCTCTGTTTCCCTGCTCTTTTGCCGCTGTTCCACCTTCGAGTCCCGCTGCTCCTACATCCCGCCTGCCACCAGCCAAAACCAGCAGCTTCATCCCAACTCTCCGCTGCAAGAGAGAAGAGTGCCTGCTCGGTGCTGCAGCAGCTGCCATCTCATTCCGACGACTGGAAAGCCCTGCTGCCGCCTGCACCGCTGCCCGCACTGCTGCTTTTGCCATGCGGGCAACAGCAGCCTGAGTAGCTCCTGCTCACCACTGCTCCCGCCAAAGGAAACAATAACCGATCCCACGTGGCACCGCTTTTGAGCAGGAGAGAAATAAAGGCAACTCGGAAATAACTGGTATAGAGTCCTTGCTTCTTCCTTCACATCTATCTTAGGCATAGGGTCCACGTTTTTCAGCTGCTCCCGGAAGTTTGGATCCACACCAGCGGCTGACCCACGATTCCTGCTTGCCACGGTGGAGCTGGAATGTGGCAATCCCTGGCACATGCGCGCCGAAAGTGAAAGGAGCTCAGAGTGCGTGGGTGACCAGCGCCACCACTCCTCCCGTGATCACAGCGCGACACTTACACAGGGTGTAAGGTCACTCTGTCACTGTTGGTTAGTATTACTGCGTTTTTATTTTTCTTTTTCCTAATAAAGAACCTCTATTCCTTTTCCCATATTATACAGACCTGAGAGCCCCTTAATAACACACAGGGAGAGGGTTTACATTTTCCATTTCAAGAGAGGCTCCTGCCTTCCTTAGCAGAGACCTGTCTTTTTAAATCAAGACAAATATTTGAGAGTTTTTCCAGATGTTGCCAGATGGATGACTCCAATTAGGAGCTATGAACCAGATTTGCAACAGTGTCAGGTATCAAAGATATATTCCCTATAGTATTTACAAAATTGTATGACACTTGCCAATTTTTTATCAGAAAACACCAACCTGTTTAGAATTCTGTTACTTGCCTGAATATATCTGAATAAATTTTGAAAATATATTCATATACCCCACAAGAGTTTGTTTCTGTCCTTCCATACTATACTAAGATATCATCTGGTCCTGGATATGACAACCCTAAGAAGGTACATTTGTGTATTTTTGACACTATTGGATCTATTATTTCCTCCATTGCTAAACATCTCAATTCACCTTATTTCACTTGGCAGCATCTCACATTGGCATTTGAATTACAATGGAAATACAGGGAAATCCCACTTTTTTTAGTCCCCAAAACATGAAATCTATGCTTAAAAGCAAAAGTAAATCACTCCCAGGATGAGGATAATTGCTCATAATTTTGGGGTACTTACATCTTCTTAGATATTTATGGTCTTTCCATTGTCAATAGAGTCTGGGAGATGACATATCTGGCCATATGAAGATGTTTGCAAGATGATGAGAAGAATGATATGTTATACTGTACTGAGTATTTAGACAAAATTCCCATCAACTATAATGTGATTTTAACACTTGTCTAACATGGTGACACCTAGTGTTAGGTGAAATTGATCCCACCAAAAGGAAGTTTGTTTTTTTTTTAGAAAATCTTAAAAAAAATAGCTTCAATTCAATTTTGGCTGGCACCTGTTAGACAATTCATGGTCTTTCTGCTGTTCTCTGGCCTATTCAAGAAACCAACCTTGATCTGGTTTAGAAATATGATCTTACATTGATAATGAGACAGATTTTTTTAATTGTCCCTTTAGGGTTAGTTTCTTTTTGAAGATTTTATACCATTCCATTTAAAATTCTTCTGGAGAGACAAATACTACATGCCAACTCTATCAATCATACCTGCATATCCAATTTTACCTATAAAGAACTTCAGTAATTATATTGATTCTTCCCATTACATAGGACTTAGCTGTATCTGCTAATTCTATTTATTAAAGTGTCTAAGACTTGACCAGGCAAGTAGTTTTCTAGTTTTTAAAACTTCTCTAAAGCTATTTGTAAAAATTCTTTTCACATTTTCCCTGTTCCATTCCTCTGCTGTGAAATAGTTGAGCTATCATTCAATATCTTAGTGCAATCACATTACAACACCTCCTAAATGGTTCTTTGGTCCTGCTAGTGATAACTACGTGTTTTATGAGTAGGTAATGATAAATTATTAAAAAAATGGTTTGAAGGATGTGTTTCAGACTCTCACTCATAAAGAGTGGTTCAGATACAGAACTTGCCCAGTGTCCTTCCACAGTGACGCTAACATAAAAATTTATTTTATTTTCTGCTACTGCTTTTCCTTTTCACACATTTAACTGAATGAGGCTTTCAGACTTGATCTGAGTCTCACTCTTTGATTAAATTGTACCTCAAAGTCTATCCGTATTCTATATTGCTACCCTTTTTTCAGAATCAAATGTATTACACTGCTTCTATTATTAGAGAGTTTCTGTATTTCTTGTTTCTGTCAGTCCGTTGTACCTCCTGGCCACTATGGCTGAGTGGTTTTCTTTATAACTACATCCTGGTCCAGATTCTGTTTACTGATGAGGATTAATTTTTTTTTTCTATTAATTTTTTTTCTATTAATTTTTTTATGTAAGATCAGTATTTCTAACTAGATGGGTTTCTAAAAAGTAAGAATTTCTACTGTCAAAGCACAGAATATTTTTCTTGCTATAAGAGCAACGAAGTTTATGAAGACCAAAATCTCCATCCTGTTATATTTTTGGCTTTCTTTCAGCATGTAAGTCATCAGGTAGGCTAATATTTCTAGTAGACCATTACTACTCTCCCATTTAAAAATGATGGAGCTTTTTACATATATTCTGTAATTCTTGTTTATATTTTTAACCACTTGCCTTCTTTGGCTCTAAACCCTTTTTCTCCAGAATATGTCAGGAAGTGATCCAAGAGGTGTTGTTCCATGGTTAATATTCTCTCTCATTCCCATTAATCTGATTTTATTTCTTGATTCCTCAAGTATTGATTCTATCAGTAACCCATTAACAAACTAAACATTATTAACCATCTTCCTAGATTCCTAATACTGTCACAGAACTTTTATATTTACTTTTAAGTTTGATGCTTATTTTGAGATGTGTGGTAGAAGAGGACTTGTAGGAGCAACTCTTCACAACCTTCCAACTATTTTCTTTTAAGATCTGTTCTACATCTTTTGAACAATTCAGAACACATACTTTTCTTCCTACAGAAAGTGCCATACCAAACTTTTTGCTCTTCTTTCCTGTCTAATCTTTCCATAGTCTCCGATGTAAATAGCTCTCCAATTGATATTTCAGTGTCACAACCTGCTTCTGTTTCGGTTTAGATGGAGATAGGAAGAAATATCATTCCTTTCCTTAAGTATCCAGTTATACCCACAACTCATGAGCAGTGCATTTTTCATTGACTGTTTCCTCAACCATTCAGCAATGCCACTCTGGTCATAGAGGTCATAGTCAACTTTTATTAAGTTCAATGGGCTATTATCCTTATTTCATTAGCCACACAGAGACCACAATAATGGCTGAGACCACCATTAGCCACAACAATGGTTCCTACACAACACTATTCTTGATGTTTTGTGCAGATTGACACCTCTGCCTCAGCAGGCATGTACCAAACAATGTGTAACTATACTGCCACACATCCCTGGTTTAACAGTCCCAGGTATGCTTGTGTCTGGCCAGAGAAGCCTTCCCTCTCCCCATCTCAATGACCACTGTAGAAAATATTCTCCCTCTGGAGAGATGGCAATGAAATGATATTTTGGGCTCAGAAAAGTGAAAAGCTGCTGGTTGTTGTGTGGAACTCTCACTGACTTGGATAATCATAAAATCCCTGAGTTTTATCTATAAAAGCTTCTTGCCAGTGAGCATCACTCTATAAGACCAAAGCAGACAAAAACTACCAGCTTCTTCACATTTCTGCTAGGAAGTAGATAAATGCAATACAAATATTAAAAGACCAAGTTGACAAATATAATACTTTGGAGAAACTTTTACAAAAAACACAAGATGATATTGTGACATAGTAGTTAAAAGTACTTGCAGATTTCCCATAGAACCCTCACTGTCCATCTTTCTGGTGCAGAGTTTAATCTCATTCCATAACTTATTTTCCATGGCTTATGTATTGTCTGGGTTTTTAAGAATTTCATTCACAAAATAAATACTGGAAAAGATACTTCCATCAAAAAAAAATCATGTTCAAAGTCTTTGGACTTAAACATACCAAAATGAAAAGTTTTTACAATTGATGGTGGTTTTTGGTTAGAGATACTTTCCTTCTTTCATTTCTTTCATAAAGGAAATTACCAAGTTTTGTTACCTAAAAAACTGTTTCTCAAAAATGGCATTAAAATATGGGAACTTAAGTTTGTAATTCTTTAAAATTGTCTTTGTAGGAATCTGTCAAACTCTCTAGGTGAAAAAACCACCTTGAATTGTAATTCAGCTAAAGAAATTCGTGACTGCTTTAAAACAGATATAATTTGCAATTAAAAGAAAAATAAAGAAAATCTCCTTTTCCTTATGAGCAGCTATTTTATTGTCAGTCATTCTTTGTGATAAGTCTAGTGATGAAATAAATTACTCATTAGACCAAGTGGCTTCATATACAGATTCAGACAAGAAAACAGTAATAAAAGGTTGTGAAAATACAGCTTTTTGAATTGTTATAAGAAGAAAAATTCAAGTACTGTGTGAAAATGAAATCTACCTATAAAGGTTTTTTCCCCCTTAAGTATCTAATCACTGTATCTAGGCACACATGCACATAGGAGAAAGTCTGAAAACAAATTACACTCAAATATCTCTGGAACAATCTCATTGTAACAACACATATACTGATTAATATTCTAGCCAGAAGGAAGCTGACTGGAAGTCTTGGCCACTCATTTTCCAGGACTAATTTTGTTTATTTGTTAGAAGATACGGTCAAAGAACTGCACATTTTGTACAGTGTGTCCAAGGAGTTAGTCACAGACTGCAGCAAGTGTGCCACAGCACAGATCAAGTTTTTGTGAGACTGTGGTGAACAGCTCATCACAGATGGAGTGTGAAGGGGGAGCTGTTCACTTCATTGCCTGGGAAGAAGAAAATGAGGAGAAGCCATTCCTTTCAGAAAACTGCGGCCCAGATCCAGTGGAGTTGTAGTATTTCAGTTCTTCTCAATCTTGAGAAAAAAAGTTTACCGTTTGAGAAATTACAAAGATATTTTTAAGCTCTATTCCTATTTTTAGGAAACTATATTATGCATTTTTATGTATGTGTGTATATATAAAAAATACATACATACAATATACACAAAACCCGAAATTGTTTATAAATTATCAGGTAAAATCCTCTTAGAAAGAACAGAGAGCCAAAGATTTGAAGGTCATTAACACAGTATTAAAGTTGCTTCTGATAGAAAAAACCTAATAGCTCCATATAGATACAAGAGATACATACAGACTGGGAGAAGGCCTACCCTTAATGTTTCTGGCTGTTCCTTTACTGCATTATTGTACCAGGAAGGCTGACCCTACCCAGGAAGATCTGTGCAGATTAGTTATATCTGAGGGACTGAAGTGACATATGTCTGCTGCATATACAAAATTTTACGTTATTTTTTAATGTCATTTATTTCTTACTCAGATATTACATGTTATGGTGCTGCTAGTTCAGACTTAACCTCCAGTATTGTGTACTTAACTGGGCAATCACTTTTGCTCTTATTTTCATGAAGGATTGGGCAGCACTTTTTCTAAGTGCATCTTGCTTGAAATTACACAAGCACAGGAGTTTTATGGGAGTGAATATTGCTGTTCTATACGTAGCTATCCAACCTGCTACACTTAAATTTATGACAGCACTTTCTGGGACAGAAAGTCTTAAGACTCTTATCCTCAACAGGCAGACTCTATAAAGCAAACCATTCCTTACCTAGAAATTTCAGTATGCTGAGAAAAATTCTTCAGCTGGACAATGGAGCTCTATGTCCCCACCTTACAGTACCAGGTGAAATAAAACAAGAAGGCAGGAAAAAATGTTATAGGTTTGTTCTTCTCAGAATTATCTGTTAGGAAGATATTTTATGGATTTTTTTATTATTTTAATAACTCAAAATGGAAAGCTGGGAAGTGAAAGTGTTTTCATAGTCAGGGATAACTATGAGGTGTGTTGCAAAATTTCACATGGTCATGTTTGCAGGTCTGAGACAAGTAGGAGCATAAATAATTTCCATCTCTTTCCAGTTAATGAGTACAGACTCCGAGAACATTTGACTTGGTGTAGAAAATAGCATACACAGCGAGTCACATTCAGCAAAACAAACAGTACTTTGCTTTCCTTTTTTGATGCTTGAATTTTTATATTTGAGGAACAAAACCTGCTGCAGTCCAACTGAGGTCCTACCAGTCATTCCACTACACCTGAGTAGCTCCATCTCTTGCTCCTCAATTTATACAAAAGAAGAAAGCTGCAATTAGAAGATATGGTTCCTTTCAATAGAGGAAACACACAATTTTGCTACTTGGGCCTTGATCACATTGAAACCAGCTCCACCTCCATGTATAGAAAAGTCAATACTTCTTGCTTAGCAGTCTCTCAGAAACCATAAAATATTCCAAGTGCCTGCTTGCCAAGAAAGCACATATACTCAGGACTCAACTGAAGTATGTGTTTGTATTCTCTAAATAACACAGTAATGCAGTGTAAAATATTAGTACCCAAGACATCATAATCATTACAAAATATCTTCATTTAACAGCCTCTAAGTAGTTTAAATAGTTTAAAATAGGAAAAAAAAATAGTTTAACTCCATAATCTATCATCCTTCTCTACCACTCCTTTTTATAAACAGGTATAACTAAATAATTGCTGATATAAAATAAAATTCTATATATGTGACTTGTTAGATGAGTTTAGGCTTTTAGCCTTTAACCACTTCTCCTATAAATTATCACAAGCTATTTCCCTTGCCAGTTCAGAGCAGCTGTACCCTTTTGGGTCTGTAGAAAGGTGGATGGCATAAAATGAAAGGAAACTGAAAAGTTATATCCACATCCTAACAGAAGCTATAACAGTATAGAAATTAGAGGACAAAATGCTGTTACTTCTTTCCCTATGGGATGTGGTGAGCATGACTGAAACTTATTCCATGATGATACCCCATTCACACAGCCTGTAGCCTTGAGCACCTGCTGAGGGGGATGGAACAGAGCAAAGCACTGGTGAAATCCATGTAAGGAATCAATGGTACCATGTAGCTGATAAACTGCACAGCACCTGTCAGCCAGGAAGGATACCAGATGTCTTACTGCTGAACCAGCAACTGTGGCAAAATAACTTTCCTTGATAAACAATAACTTTCCTTGGTTCTTTATAATCTATTGCTACACTAATCCCCCTCTATCCCAAACTTACCCACTTCCAAGGTAAGATCACACTTCACCAAGTGTGTGCTTTGAATTTTATTGACTGTAGCTTTAAGAGTGAAGCGACAGAATTTCATGCCAATCAGTAACAAAGGAATGACTGAAGTCATTCATAGCTCCACCTAAATATAAAGAATTTAAATAGAATTAAATTAAGAAGGGCGAGAAGTTAGCTAAGGCTCCAATTTAACCAGGGTTAGTCACTGGGCTGAACCTACCTTCTCCCCCATAGAGGCGTGGAGTGGAAAAGTGCCTTATGCTTTCTATTCTCAATTATTATCTTGAGCCAACTTTTCCTGAATGGTTATCTTGAGATAACTTTTACTGGGGATTAAATCTTGTCTGTATATTGGTCTGAATGTGCTTTCGCAGCCAGAAACAATCACTGACAGGCCTTTAACCTTAACCTGTCATCATTTTCTCTTATTAATAAAGAATGTTATTCCATAGTTAGAGTGAGTCCTTCATGGACACTGGCACCCACTGGCAGTGGGTAATATACCTGAATAAAGTGGGAAACCCCACTGAGCGGTCTCTCTTATGCTGTTGGTGTGTGTCCTTGAACAAGTCAGTTGAACTCTCATCCAGCAGGACTGTTCATTGACGAGTACCCCATAATGGGACACCGGCACACTGGTAGGCACAAGGCTCTTGGCTTTCCAGGGTCACTGACAGGCTAATCAAACATGTTTGAGGAGATCTTTGTTTTTTAGGTGGCAGGGTGTTCTGTCCTTGCCTGCAAGGCACTTGCATGTTTCTGTAATGCACCTAGACCTCACCCACAAAAGTTCTTGACCACAGAAAATCCAGCAATAGGTCTGCAGCTCCCTATTCACAACTTAAGGTCCTCTTACACTACAGTTGCCCACTACTGTTTCTGCTACCTCATGAAGTTAAACCCAGTGCCTACTGTTGGATTAAGCCCTTGAAAGGCTGTGCAGTGAATACCAGAGAGAATCTTAACACTGTGTCCATGGAATGGTTCTAGAGTGGTCTCTGAACTGTGATTTTGTTGAAAAACATACTTAAACACCTGTCTGGAAAGGTTTTTAATGATCAAGCTTGCCCTGATTGTGGTCCAGAAAGCATCAGACCTGGCCATGTCACTGGCTTTGGTGAGAAAGAGTACCAAAGAAGGAAGAGCAGCAGGAAGAGAGCATTCAGGCTGACAGTAGGAAAAATAAACCCAGACTGATGGGTAACTGTGTCTGACTATTGACATTGCAACAGCAGAGTCTCTCCTAATGAGGTGACAACCAGAGGCAGTGATCAGAGGGACAATTTAGCAACAACAGCCGGTCAGAGAGAGGTTCCTTCCTAGTTTATTCTGATTTCTTTCAACATATAATGGGTATATAATCAGTCCTCCTATCTAGTAACAGGCATGAAATCATAACAGAATTTTAGAGTAAGATCCCGTCAGTGTTTTAGCGTGATCCACATCACATGAATTTGAAAATCTTAACAGCAGTTTTAGATGTAAATGCAGGGAGTACCACCCAGTTTAAAGAGCATTGTAAATGTGTGCCAGGACATACATCAGAAATGGTCAGCTGCAAGGACAGAAATGGGAAGCAAAAAATGCAGTCCAAAATCTGCATTGTGTGATTTAGAACGAAGAGAGGGAAAGACCTAATTAAATCATTCAAGTATAAATTCTTAAATTTGACTGAGGTTAAATGGTGCCCAATTAGAACATTTTTCCCTGCTAGGGACATATTTCATTTTTAAAGACTCAAATACTAGAGAGAGTCGTAGGTTTTGACATGCAGTAATCAAATGAGGCAGAGTGTACCTTCTCTACCAGGAAAGCCAAAGTAATTTGTTTACTTCCATAGGCCACAGCAAAAGAGGATTGTGTGGATTACTAGGGAATACTTTAAACAATTCCTCCTCCAGGACAAGATACAAGAGGCATGTTTATCTACTTTTCATATTAATTTTTAAATCATTTATTATCCTTTGGAGTTAATGCACCGTAGCAAAATTTTATTGAGTGCAGAAGTTATGTCAAAAATATTACTGGTTATAGAATAATGCATATTATAAAGGAAGTGGAAAATATTGTCCTGCTTATGGAGACATGCAGTCCATTTAAAGATAGGTTGCATGTCTTCTGCAAAGGGCAATTCTCTCTTGATAGTATTCTAGAGAGCTAAGAATTTGGCAATACCTAAAGGATAAGGAGCCCTGAAGGACATAGTACTTTTTTCTGCACCAAAAATCACCAGGAAACTATACTGGCATCCAGCTTGGGAGAACTGGACTGAAATCTAGTTAAAGGATAAGGAGTGGAAGATAAAAGACAAAGTGTTACAGCTTTTAAGCTGGACACGAGTCAGCAGTATTGTCCCATGGGAATCAGAGCTGGAACTGGTGCTTTTTCTGGAGACTGGAGTGAGTAGTAACATGAGTAGCGAGTGAGTAGAAGTTTTTGCAAGCACTTCATGAACATTTGTTGGAGGATGTTCTGAGTCATCAAGCTGTAACATGTCTACTGCTGGTGCTCCTCGGCTCCCTAAAATGGTAGATAGCCCCATGCTCCTGCCTTTCCTTCTGGAGGCAAAGAGCAGCTGAGCACCTCTGCCTGTTAAAGAAGCTACCTCCAGATCAGAAGGGATGACGGAATGGAGACAGGCTCACCCTCCTTCACACGTGCCTGTGTGAAGCCCAGAACAGGACTGGGCAGTTCTGTATGACAGCTTTGTGGATAGTTTCAATGAGCAGTCACCTCATCAACAGTACGCTTAGCAAGCAGATTCTAGTAGTGTTTATAGAGCTCAGTCTGGATTTCTTCTATTAAAATTGTTAGTGAGGCACCCACAATCCTAATTTGATTCAACTGCAAGGAACAATTTCATTTTCAATTTACTGGTCTTTTTTATTTTCTTATTCTGATACTGGAATACATCACCAGCAGTCTTGATATTTTCAATTAAAAAAAAAAAAGCATTAGGAATTTCTTTTTTGAGTTTTCATTACTGCCTAAAACTTTAATTAGAAAGTGATATCACTGTATAAATCAAAGAAACATTTATACATTTTTAGTAGAAATGCAACTCACTGTCAGATCTGGAATTGGGAAAGCGTGGTGGGATGGCTCCTATGACTGGAGCTTTGAAACAGAAAAATACAGGCTCCTTAGGAAGGACTGAATACTAGAAGGGGGTGCTGTAGAATCACAGGACACTATTTCTCTTGACAATTTTTCTGCCGTTCTTACAATTTTGACAAGGGAAGAGCAACTGATGTCACCTACCTGGATTTGTGCAAACCATTTGACAATGCCTCTCATGACATCCTTGTCTCTAAAGCAGAAAGACAGGGATTTGATGGATAAACCACTCAGTGATTCAGGAATTAGCTGAATGGTCACACTCAAAGGGTTGTGGTCAACCATTCTATGTAAGTGGATACCAGTACAAGTGGCATTCCTCAGGAGTTGATACTGGGACCAGCACATTTTAACTTCTCTGTTGGCGACATGGGCAGTGGGATTGAGCACACCTCAGCTTGGTCACTGACAGCACCAGGTTGTGTGGGGCAGTCGACACTCTGGAGGGAAGGGATGGCATCCAGAGAGACCTGGACAGGCTTAAGAGCTTGGCCAGTGCAAACCTCATGGGGGTCAACAAAGCAAAGTGCAAGGCCCTGCACCTGGGTTAGGGCAATCCCAAACATGGATATAGGCTGGGGAGAGAATGGATTGAGAGCAGCCCTGAGGAGAAGGACTTGGGGGTGCCCATGGATGAAAAGCTGGATATGGCCTATCAACTTGTGCACACACTCCAGAAAGCTAATTTTATCCTGCACTGCATCAAAAGTAGCATGGCCAGAAGGGCAAAGAAGGGGATTCTGTCCCTCTGCTTTGGTGAAAACCCACCTGCAGTGCTGCATCCAGCTCTGCAGTCCTCAGCACAGGAAATACATGGACTGTCTCAAGATGATTAGAGGGGTGAAACCCCTCCTATGAATGAACTCAATCTTGGCTAGACCCAATACGCAGGTAGAAGGAGTGGGGACTTTTCAATCTGTATAAAAGACTTTGGGGTGACCTTATAGCACCTTCCAATATCGGAAGATGGAGAAGGCATGTAGCAACAGAACCAGGAGTAACAGCTTTAAACTGATAAATGTCAAGTTTGGATCTGATATTAGAAATTCTTTACTGTGTGTGGCAATGAACTGTTCATGTTGCCCAGATGTCGTGGATGACCCATCTCTGAATCGTTGTGGTTCCGGTTTGGATGGAGCTTTGAGATACACGGTTCAGCAGAAGGTGTCCTTGCCTCTGACAGGCAGCTTGGAACATGATGATCT
Organism: Onychostruthus taczanowskii; assembly: GCF_017590055.1. Lineage (NCBI taxonomy): Eukaryota > Metazoa > Chordata > Aves > Passeriformes > Passeridae > Onychostruthus > Onychostruthus taczanowskii. Next base: position 2,392,584 of record NW_024502125.1, on the reverse strand, counting down.
TTAAAGATCCATCTCAACCCATGCTGTTCTTTGATTCTATGGACAGATTTCGACACTGTCTGAAGTTCAGTGCTGTTCAATAATGTCTGAGGTTCTAATTTCACACAGTCATATTCTCTTCAGCATGACGTTATGAACTAACATTCCAGTAGTATTTTTACATCCATTTGAAAAACAAGTTAGAGCCTGCCATCCTAACCACCGATTTCATCAATCTTAATCAACCCTGAAAGCAGTCTGGTACAGCCTCTTAGCCAATACCACTCTGGACTGACTTCTTGCAGGACTCAGCAAAACGTGTTCCATCACAGCAACGTCAGCAGCATAGACCCATTTGTGCCATTTGTGCCGTCAGAGGGACCATGGGGCTACAATTAAGCTTTGGGTTTTTTTAATCCCTCCCCAAATGATTTTTATGCACAGCATGAGTTCAGCCTGCCTGTGCTGTGGCCCAGCTAGCTGTGGCAAACAGGAGTTGGATAATTATACTAGATAAGGAAAGGCTGGTTTTTGCACGAGAAGGCTGACAGTTATCAGGAATCTGCTGCTGAGGAAGTCCGAGGCTGCTCTGAGTTTGTACAGCTGCATCTGAACAAACTAACACCAGCACAAAAGAAACCAGCACAACTAAAAACATGTACTTATTTCTGCATGTGGCCTGCAATACTCAGTGCAGCCATCACCAAGACAGAGGGTGAAAAGCACTAAATTCTTCCCACCTAGCTCCTTACACTTCCCTCTGATCTGCCAAGCATGAGCTTGTGGTCACTGCAGAGCACTCACTGCAGCTCTGGAGGCAGTGACAAATCACAGCAGCTGGGAGCACACAGATGCCAACTCACAGCCTTATTTCTTTTCTTCCCTGCTGTTGCCACTCACCTGCAGAGTAGGATGCTCTGGTGCACTGATCCTCAATTATGCGCAGACCACATACATTGGGAGCAGCTCTCCAGTGCCTGTTACAGGTATTCACAGGGGCTCATGCTGAACATGCTTTTTCAGTGAGTGTCAAATACATGCAGAGATACTTAGGCAGTGTCTCTCAAGAAGGACACTGTCTCAGAAGCTATCTGGTGATTTTCTTATAAACTCTGCACTATTACATTCCATTGTCATGGACAGAGCGTGTGCTGCACATCATGTACATCAGACAAAGACAGCATTTTCTGCATTTGTGACTGCCACAATCAAGCAGACATCAGACATCTGTTCACATTTGTATTTTGTTGGTTTTTTTTAAAAAAGTCTTTATTTCCCCCTTCCTCACTCCATTTTGTTACTTGCACTATTCTTTTCTAAAAGCCTGAAACTTTTTACCCTTTATCACAACTTTCTCCTTTTCTTTGAGCTTCACTTGCCTCATTTCCTTATGAAAGACACTTTCGCTTAGCATGAAAAAAACTTCAATAACAATGATGCCCACTTCAGTCAATCAGCAGGTAAACTTTTGTCAGACAGGTAGACATAATGTTCCTATTTCCAGAATATCCTATTCTGACATATATAAATAATTTCAGCCACAGATATGTTAACATAAGAATGTACATTAACAGATAACAGAGTAGTGCTTTCAGATACCACCCAGTATTCTGAGCTGTATCAGCTTTTCAGACTTTGCACCATGTGGACCTGACAGTGGAAAGGAAGAAAATAAACTTTTTGTACCTGCAATCTGTATAGCACAACCAGTCTGGGCCAAAACTCTGAGAAATCTTCCAATTAATAAACTCACGTCCAAGACCTCCAGACAAGATATGTTTGTTTATACATAGACACACTCTGATTAATACTCCCCACTATATGATTTGTACAAAGTTGAGGAGCAGAATTAGAAAAAGAAAAAACATTTATTTTTCTTGAAGTTGAAACTCAAGCTCTACAGTTCTCTGATTGAGAATGGCAGTTTTCTTTGAAGTACACCTCAAAATCTGAGTCTATTTATTCACGTCATATTTTAACTGAAATAAAACATTTCTTTTCTTAAATCACACATATGGCAGCTGATCTACCATGGCAAATCTAGAATGTCAGGAAGATGTATGTAGCATTTATGCAAAACAAATAATTAGAATGGCCTCTGGGCTGTTTCTTCCATCTAGCAGGCTCCAGAGGCACAGCTATCTTGAGGCACGGACCTGAACACATTTTAACACCCTGTGATCATAAAGGATAAGACACATGGGAAAGTAAAAAAGCCTTCTTGTAACAGGACTTGTGACCTAGACCAAATACTTCAGATAGTTTTGTGAAAAACAAATAGAGATTCTTCAGAAATTCCAATATTTAGAAAGCAAAAAGCCCAGAGCAGGACTCTTGGCTTACATTAAAAACATACAGCAAAGGTATGAATGCACCATTCCTGTTCACATCCTGCCTGTCTGTTCACAATATAGTTCAGAACATTTCCACTGCTTTTGAAAGCTTTGGGAAACAAATCAACCAAGTAGGAATCATAGATATCAAGATGCAGAACCTGCTGACAGTCCCTGTGTGCTTCATAATGGTCAGGGACTGGAAGGACTGGGCTGGATTTGCAGCTAGGTAGTAAGTTGCCACTTGAGGGAGAGACATGGAAACAAAGGCCTTGGCAGGGATCCAGGTTCTCTCTCTTCCTGAGAGACCCTTATGTCCTTTCCAGACACATGTCAAGCAGGCTGTCTGTAACGGGCTGCCTTTTCTTGGAATCCCACATGCCATCTTCTTAACATCTGTGTAGAGTACATACTCTGTAGCTGGGAGCTCCAGGATCTGCCACTTCCTTGCAGGGTCCTCTCACTATCAGAAATGTGCCCCTGCCCCCCAGCCATCACTTTTGTCCCTCTCTTTGTGGCACAGAAGCCTTTTCTTCATCATACTACTGGCTATTTTGAGAGCAGCTAACATTCCTGACCATGGCATCTCACAAGTCTGTGGCATTTCATAATACCCCCTGAGTATGTAGTTAAACCACAGCACCAACACCAAGCTTTGCCTGCTCTCCTCTGCCTCTCTGCCTGCTGCTGTTTCCCCACAAGCCCTACTGATTCTCGGCCCTGGTGCCCCACAGTGTCCCACTGCACCTTGCAGAGTGCCCTCTATCAGCACAGCCCTGGCAGCTCCCTCCCAGGATGGTATGGTCTTGGGAATGCAGTTCCTGCAGAGGATGAGAAAGGGTGCTCTGAGGTATGTCATGGGAGATAAAATAACTTTTATCCTCCTGGAGGCTGCAGCAGGAATTTCAAACCCCACATCTACAAATCCCACACATACACATTTTATATGCCATTGGCTCCTTGCTCCAGGCTTAAAGCAGCTGCCAGGCTCCTGCAAGTAGCCAGAGAAGATTCTACGGGCCTTCTGTGGAAAGGAAAGAGAGATATGACTCCCTAGTTGGGAAGTTATTGCTGCTAGGACTTGCCAAGGCCATCACAACAACCCTGGTTTTATCTGGCCTGGGGTCAGGAAGGGCAGGCTCCAGCAGAACTGCTTTGGCATGGGATGTTTCAGCCCTTCTCTCCCTGCATCTGCCCTCCCATAGGAACAGGAATGGGTATCCAGAACCCATGTTTCTAGGGCTATTTAACTACTCGTCCCACGAGTCCCTCTATGCACAGCCCTCAAGATTGTGTCTCATGGCAGCATGAAGAGGTTAAAGGATAGGAAAGGGGCAGGAAGATAAGCTCACCACATGAAGGGTGAGCAGGGCAGGGAAGGAGGGAGGGAAGAACCAGTTCTCTGGAGTGGCTCTGTAACTTCCTCAGAATGCAAGAAACCTCAATGGGTCTTCCAAAGGGACTGAGGAGAGATTTTAGAAATTCATAGCCTCATGTCTCTGGCGATACAGAGATGCATGGCTGCCCCAATAAGGGGATAGGGAGAACAGAGATATGTTCCTCCAACAAAGCAGACACAAGAGTCACAGAAGTGAATATAAATTTTTTTTGCACTATTGCTCAGAAAGTGAGTTTAGTGAGGAAGTTGCATTTGTTCTTTATTTAGGGAAAAATTCTTTACCTCTGGCATGATGTACATTGACTCCTGCAAGTTCTTTCTGCTCCTCTGAGTTTAAAAGTTCTACGCCAATATATCCTAAAATAAGTTGTTCCCTGTACAATGCAATGCATGTACTGCTCCTTGATGTCTGTGCTGAAGAATTGCTCCAGCAGACTTTCTGCTCTGGAGTCTGGTGTTAGCACACTGCGTTTTCCCTGAGCTGTCTGCCTCAGCAACTTTATGCCATATGCAGCAATTGAAAGTATTAATAAGGAGTAGGCAGAGTGCTTCATCTCCCTTGGCAGCTTTTTTAACACCAACCCAATATCAGCAGATGCACAACTAGCCACTGTAAAACAGATTATTTTTTTTCTTCTCCGGATGTATAAAATGAGAAACCCACAGAGGTGTTTAAGAAGGAGCTTTATGCTTTATGACTACAAGCTCCATTGCTGAGGGGACTCAAAGCCTGAGCCTTGTGGGTGTGGAGGGCTCTCCCATCACCTAGACACACAAGACATTTTCCTCTTCTCAAACATAGCTCTCATGGCACCAGCCTTTGCTTCTCCACCTTCACACGCCCTGCTGGATCACGAGGACAGAGCTACTGGATGGATCGGGACACAGCTCTCCCTGCCCAAGGAAAACAACACACATAACTACTGATTAGGGTACTCATGAAGGCAGAAACAGAAATTATGGCTGAATCCATTAGTGTTCTGCTATTCCAATAATACCTTGTTTCAATAACTTTAGTCCTAATGCATGAAAGATTCCCTACTGACTTGTGACTGGTCCCAGTTTCTTTAGAGAAATATAGTTAGAGTACACATTTAAGATTTAAAAAAAAATATATGAATCTGTACCTACTTCCCACCCCTTTTTTTTAAATGAAAAATACTGATGTTGGTTGGAAACAAGGATTTATTTTAGCATCTCTCTGTATATGTCTGAGTACCCACATCTTTACCGAATAAGTATACTCTTTCAAAAATACGCTGTATTAAATTCATAATTAATTTCTTGATTATGACAAAGGGTCTTTCAGGAAGAGTTTGCTTTGGCAAAGTTTTTTACACCTAGGCAAAACCACAGTAATGTTTTGTTCTTCACTTCATTTTAAGACAATAAAATATCCCTTTCTTGTTACAAAAAGATATGTAATCTGAAATTACATGTTTTCATCTGAAGTTAAAAAGAAAAGGATCTCATTTCCACATTGTCTGAAGCCACATCACACTTTCTGTGTACTACTGTTCTGTAATTTCAGAAAGGATTAACTTTACACAACTTGTTTCACTAACATCCATATATTCACTTTCAAGTTGCTGTAGCATAAAACACGCATAATAGACCTTGAGATATTTGGGCTGTAAATGGAAGAACCAGGTCAACCAGAACTACAGCCAGCAAAAAATACAGACTGTGCCTCCTTTCAGTTTTCTTTCCTTTGAATCCACTTTCAGGAAATTTATTGATCTAATAATTTAATTCATTCAGTTATAGTTTTTTTCAAAGTTTTCCCAATTTAGGTGCAATATCTTTGTGCTCCTGTATTTGGGTCCTTTTCAAATTAATTGCTCCAGTCAGATTCTTATGGGCAAATGCTCCTAAAACGCATGTCTATGACTGACATTGTTTATACACACTGTGTAGCAAAATCAAGACTTAACAATCTCTGGTTTTTCCACTTTCACATCCTCAAAATACAGCTGTTGTATAACTTTTCTAAGATATTCTCTCTTGCTGTTTCATATATCATTTAATATCCCAGTGCACTAAGTGTGACCTTCACTGGGGTGGAACATCAATATTTAGCATAAATATTCTACAGTGAATATTTTTTTCTTTTCAATATTATTAATGTAAAAACCTCTTCTTCTCCCAAAGCAAATAAACAGTTTGTTTGATTCCTTCTTTTCTAATATATTTTATGAAGGAACTGATGTCTCCTCCAATCATCCTCACTTTCTTAAACAGGGTTCAGCTTTCGAGTGTATATATGTGAGTACTAAACATTTCATATGGGAGCTGGTTGACTTAACAATGCAAATTCACAACTTCTATTGAAAATACCTTATGATAGGTACTCTAAAACAGTTTCAGATTCATTTTACCCAATGAGGCAATTTTAGCTAATTAGAAACACATATTGCATGTTCTCAGATATATATTGGTACAAAGATTTCCTAGATTTTTGCTTCAACTCATTCTTCCCTTCCCCAGCTCCAGTAAATCAAAGAGAAAATAAATATGTGCAAAAAATATGTGGGTGAAAAAGAAACCTTTCAATACTAAGTCTTCAAAATTTCCATTGATATTTACACAAGAGTTGTCTAGTTGCTTAAATGGGAGCTTTTTTGTTTGTATTTAATGCCACAATGATGAGGAAATCTCTGTTTTGTGATGCCAAACAAGAAATGCAAACTGAGTCAGCAGATTACTAGAGTAAGGGATGGGGAGAGAGCTGTCCATGGTCAGATGGGTCAACATGTGCCCAGCTGTTACCTGAGTAGTGCTGGTGGGACAAAATCCACCTTCAAGTGATGCGGCAGCTTAGGACAGTAAGTATAAATGATGTGCTGAGAGTGAGATGCACATAATGATTTTCGTGAATGTAACACATGTTTTAAAATAATAAATAAGTTTATTTAAGTAAAGTAGGAGGTAACAGAGGAGAAGGGAATTTTTACTGTAGCTATAATTCTCAGACGTTTGATAACCAATGTGTTAAACATCTAGAAGCCAAGAAAGCTGTACCTTTTGTAACATAAAAAGGAGCTAATTAGCAACAATTTCCAGTTGAAGAACAATTCTCTGAGTCTCCAAATGCAAATATTTTCATTATCAGATGCCAGTGACACCCCTTTAAAAAATATGTGATTTTTATGTTGAAGAAATGGAACTGACTGTAACTTTGCAGTAACTTCAAAAATCCACTACTCCTGGTCAAAAAATACCTTCACTTCTTAGTTGTTAAAGTAATGTTGTAATTCAGATAGTTTGATCTAAAAAGAGATAAATTTTAAAATAATAGCACATATAAATGTGGTCATACTAGAAAATCCAAATTATATGCTTGAATTTGTATCAGGGATGCTCTGGAGTGGAATGGTACCTCTGGCAATACAGAAAGAGGTTGCTGCAGTACTTGTCATGAAGAACTACATGTGGAAGCTAATGCATCCCAACAAGAACAACAACCAGCAAAAAAGACACCTCATTACCAGCAGAGGAAAACAGGTATGGACCTTCTCATCCATACAGAAGGAAAGTGCTCTGCCTTCTTGAGCACATCTGGGGAGAAGATCATTATAAGTGGTTCCTAACCATCTGCTCCTTCTCCAAAATAAGTTAGTGACAAAGGGTAATACATATTGTCCCCAAAGGAAAAAAAAAAATCTATTTTTAAAACCTGAATTTCTTAATTTCAATACCAGCTTTCTTTTTTTCCCCTGCATTTATTCAAGTTAGAAGTTATGCCAACTATTGGATCCACACAAAGAAAAAAACATTCATAAAGTTCTGGGTAATTACCAGGGGTCTTAGTTTCCCTTGTCCAATCAGAAGCTCAGCCCTCATAATATCACACTGTAGAAAAGCACAATATTAGAGATATTTTGTGATGAGAAATCAGCAAATTTACTAAAATCTCTCTGCCTGAAAGAAGAAAGTTTAAACATTTAAAATAATTCTTCAGATAATACCTGCTAAAATGCAATACCACAAAAACCTACATTTCTTTCTAGGTAAATCTTTAATTATTATGCACCAAATTATCTGGAAATTAATTGAATCAAAATCTGTTAGTCTTTGTCATAAAAGCAGTGTAATCCTTTCTGTGAAATGGTGTTTCTGAAAACACAATATCATGCTACCCTTTTTCTTCCCATTTAATTTCTTCAGTTGTTCTTTGAATCCTTACATCCTTTCTTTCTTAGTGACAGGTTCCATGATCTAGCCTTATTCTCCAGACAGACAAAATATCACTAATGGCTTTAAAGGTGATGCATGTACAAAAAAAACCCCACAAAACAACCCAACCTAAACCAAAATAACAGAACACCCAACAAAACAAAAAGCTGCAAATGACTAAAAATAAACATCTTCATTAATATTAATTAGTAAGTGAAATATTAGGGCAGGTCATCAAGAGTGTGAAGCCGACTATTCTGATTTCTGTTGATAATTTTGTTCATTGCTTTAGTGCCTTCTGTGTTATTTCTACTTTTAAAATCTCACTTTATCTGCATAACATTAACCTTTCCTGTCTTAGTCTTATCTTCCTCTGAAGTATGTAAACTCAATATACAAGCACAATAGAGCTCTTTTGTCATAGTTTTCTCTATTTTCCTAGCTCTAATGCATTATTTCCTTATTAGGAATAATTGCTTTCTTCATTTGAATAGAGCTATACTGTACACAGTACCATTCCTATCACCAATTTCCTTTTAATGAGCTGAAAATACTGTTGATAATATTTTTTGAACCAGAAACTCACCAGATCCTATCTTGACAGAAATTTCCAGTGTAAAAGGAATGTCTTGCAGATATTTGGAAACTTAAGCTAACCATAGCTTTTTTCTTCTCCATTCTGCCCCTGTGATATCTAGGAAACTTCAGCTAATTATTTCATAACACAGCTTATACCACATTCATGTAATCAGAAGAGGATGTGTCTCATTTCACTTTCAAAAAGGGCCAGCACTGGTGTTGCTCGAGCCTCAGCTGACATTCTGAGAGGTGCTTGGTGTATTTTGGTAGGTGTTACCTATATGTAAATATACAGTTACCTATATGTAAATATACCTATATGTAAAAAAACAGTTGCTGTGTTTTCAGCCCAGGCTGGAAAAGCAGGGAGGGTCTCTGGTATCCTAATGTTGAAAAGACATCTGCTGGGAGGGCATTAGGTACGCAAGTACAAGTAGCTGCACTCAGTAAGTACATGAAGGAACTGTTATGGATAATGACTTCACTCACAGAGGAAAAGCATTTTTCTCATTTTTTACATTTTTTCAGCTGTTTCCATGGCACAGTCTCATCTGCCCTGAAGCATCCATTTTGGTAGTTATAAAAGCTTTAAGTTGTTTTAAGTTAAGAGCAGCAGTGGAGGAGCACGATCAAGTGTTTTGACTTTGTGCTATTAGCTTTAGCGCTCAGGTTTTCCTGAAAGTTTCAGGTGAAGAAGACAGATCTTGTGTTCTTTGAAGCCTGTTGAAATCAGAGGGAGTCTTTTTGTGGACTTCACTCAACATAAACAGCCAGGAAAGTTATTTTATTTCCTTTTTTACCTCAGGCAGTCAGGCCAGGCCTCACAGACACTTCTGCTCTGAAAGGATGAAGTTTTTTGGTATCTTATCAACAGAAAGGTGCTCACAAAGGAGGAGTATGACAATAAGCTTGTTCAATAAGCTCAGCTGCAAACACTGCTAATGTAATAGTAAAGAGATACATTGATTTTTATAAGAAACAACAACAAATCAAAAGTACGGATGTTTAAATGTTACACATAATTCAATAAGCTCAGCTGCAAACACTGCTAATGTAATAGTAAAGAGATACATTGATTTTTATAAGAAACAACAAATCAAAAGTAGGGATGTTTAAATGTTACACATAAATTAATATAGAATTAAGCAGCCTCTGATATATTTTCATGGCAAGACAAAATATAAACAAATTCTCAAATATCTGGTTAAGATCTTATAGTTAACTTAGAAACTAAAAATTCTTTATCCATAAAAATCTAACAAATAATAGTTCTTTCAAATGCTTTGGAGAATATTAAAAATAAATCCGTTAATTTGCTAAATATGCTTGCTTATATGTAATTAACAATTACCATGTACTTAATTCTGTAGACTCACAGAGCTTAAAGTTAAACATTATGATCAGCATTGCACCAGAATCTCAGCATCACATGGTCTTGATGTAAAGGGGCTGGTAGACTGAGTTCACCATATCCCTCAGCGAAGCATTTCAATATTTAGCTATGTATTCCTTTACAAATGTTAGCTTTTTCCCAGTATGAATTTCTTTGCCTTCAGCTAATAGATATGACTGTGCTATTTTCTGCTCAATTAAGGAACTGTTAAACAACCATGTACAGCCCAGAGGGAGTCTGGCTACCAGAACATATGTTGAAATTTTGATGTGCCATAGACCACGTTAATTTTTCCTATGGCATGTCTCCATGTGTGAAAGCAAACTTCACTTATTGAATGTTTCTAAAGTACCAAGGACCAAGAGAATTCTCCTGGGAAGGTGGAGGCCCAGCTGAGCTCTGCTGACACAACAAGTTGAAACAACAAACAGGTTATTGTTTCTATATTTTGGGGGCACTGCAGACTGAACGAATTTAAAGTAGTGAAAAAGGCCCCTGCTCTTGTTCCTGTCCTATTCATTGAATAAATGAAGGAAAAATGGTAAGACGGTGAAATACATTTCTTTGCAATACAAAGTCAAGTCAGCTTTCATTTGTAAGTTCTTTCATACACTGAAATCATAGTTTTGATTTTGCTTACTAAGGAAAGTACAGACTGTCACTCTATCACAATCCTTATCTTCAAAGCCTAGTAAAATCACAGAGGATGAAAAATTATTCAGAAAGATCAGGCAACCAGAAAAGATAGGAAAAAAAACCCACTGAATAAAATACATACAGAAAATTCTGCACAGTGTGTTTAGTACTGTCTTAAACGCAATATCTGTGGGATTAATTATTTCATGGGCATAGTATATATCCATGGGAAAATCAGACACAAGTATTTCTGTGTTTCTTTTGGCTTGAAATGCCAAAACAAGCATATATATAATACTTCTCCTCCTGTAAGTAATACAGAGATAGTTTTGTGAGTATTGAGTATTATGAGTATTGTGAGCATTGTGAGTAAATATTTGAAATTTTTAAAATCAGCATGTTAGATTGCTATATAGGGCTTTCTCTTTTTGGACCTTTATTGCTGGTATTCAGCAAATGAAGTATTTCCTCTTGTCATGTGTACTTTGCTTTTCCTTTTGCCAAAACAACATTAGGCATACTTCTATTTCCTAACATTTTCATCATTAAATTCGACTATAGAAGATGGGTTCACAAAGTCTCAAAAGTCTTTATAAAAATCTTTATAACCGTTTTTTTTTTCCATAAAAAGGAAGAGTAAAATATTGTGCTCATCTTCCAACAGCAAAGCACAGTTCCAGCATGTACATTGACACTGTCTCTTATCTGTGTTTAAAAGTATGTGAATGCTTAAACAGCCTTGAAACTCACATGCAGCTACTACTTATTGCCATATTTTCACAGTATATTTTTCTCCATAATAGACATTCCTTTAACTCTCTTTACCATTCATATAAATCAATGCTTTTCCAGTTGATCTGTAGCTAGTCATAGGAGGACATATTTCAGCGTGTTACAAGAAATGTGGATATCTTCTGCATTATTTTTAACAATAAAGTAAAATGTTGAACTGTTTTGTTTTTTTTTTTTAAACTACGCAGACAACAGTGTCATTTCAAACCTTGATAGTGATAAATAAGTGTGGTTCCTGTTCCACTTGTTTTCCAAAGACAGTGCTTGAGTTGTCTTCTATTTTCTAATTATTCATTGAAAGTGAAAAGAAATGGTATGCTCTAGGGAGAAGAGAATAGAAACAGAAAAAACATGATAGATATTTTCTATTATTTTGAATTCCTGACATTGCTTGATGCTTTTCTCATCTCATTATCAGTTGTCAAGAAACAAAAAAAAAAACCCGCAAAACCCAAAAAAAACCCCAACAAGATAAAAACAAAAGTAAATCCCCAAACAAACAAACAACCCCTCCCAAAAAACCCAAATCACAAACCATTCAAAACAGCCTTCTCTTTCAGGAAACAAAATCTCAACTAAAACATTATGTTCTGCTTTCACACTATAGTAACCTCATATGTTTTGCCTGCACATAGTTCCTATAGGAGGAGGCAGGATTAAAAAGGACTGCCTTCTATCTTTACTAATGGACTTAGTGTAGCCTAAGCAAGAATTCTGGCCTTGATCTCTGAAATACAAGTATACAGCTCAATTTCAGTGATTTTGAAATTAGGCAGGAAATTTCTTGAATTATTTCATTGAATGTCCTTTCCATTAAATGCACAACTATTAGAAATGGTCACACCACAAAGTCCTTTCTCTCTTCCTCTATCTCCTCCCCACCCTTCCTCTCTCGCCACTATTGTTCTTCACATACACAATTGTACATGTTTCACTATTTGTTGCTTCCATTTTTTATACAATTCTACGTTGTTAATCTCAGATCTAGTGAAACTACCAACTTCCCACCATTTCCCTGGGAAGATTGTTTCAATGGCCAGTTCTCATTGCAAACTTTTTTCTCTTTTGTCCAGTTGGAATCTCTGCAGAACTTGTACCCATTACCCCTCCTCTTCTCCATGTGCCTCCTTGTAAAATGTGAGTCTCTGTCTTCTCTTGTGGAAGGCCTTATCCTCATGTTACAATATTTAGGATAGCCACCCTTCAAATACTGTAACATGGGGATAAGGCCTCCCCCAGGCCTTCCTTTCTCAAGGCTGAACAAACCCAGTTCCCTCAGCCACTCCGCACGTGTCAGGCTTCCCAGCCCTGTGATTGCCTTTGTGGCCCTCCTTTGGACCTCTCCAGCCTGTCCACATCTGCGTTGTGCACCAGGGGCCAAAACTGGACACAGAATTGCAGGTGTGGCCACTGTGTGGGGTGGGATAAGCACTTTATCTGTTCTGGTGTGGCCCTTGTTGGAGCCACTCAGGATCTGCTCCCTTTCTGTGCTGCAGGAGCACTCTGGGCACTCAGATGGAGCTGAGTCCACCAGGAGTGCCAGGCTCCTTCCCACAGAGCTTCTCCCCAGCTGGTTAGATCCTGGACTGAGGTTTTGCTTTTCCAAGTGCAAAACCTAACACTTGTCCGCACTGAACTTCACAATGTTCTCATCAGCCCACTATTCCAGCTTATCCAGGTCTTTCTGCAGGGTGGCTCTCCCTTCCCAAGTGTCTGCTTCCTCACACAGTTTGCTAATGTCATTGAACTTTATATGGGTACACTTGATCCCATCTTCAGATAAGTTTGCCACGAACAATTTTTCCTTGGGGAATTCATGCTGGCTCCTCCCAGTCATGTGCTTCAACTGACACGTGATAGCCTCCAGGAGGATTCATTCCTAAACATTCCCAGCGGCTGAAGTAAAATGGATGTCTCTGTATTTTCCTGGATCCTCCTTTAAGCTCTTCTCGTAGGTGGGGGTGACATGAACCTTCTTCCAGTCTCCTGCAACATTCCTTGATCTACAAGACTTCCCAAAGATTACGGAGAGTGGTCTCACGATGACATGATCCAGCTGTCTTGACCCCTTGGGGGGATATCATCAGAGCCCCTCGAGTCATATGGGTCAAGCTCCAGCAACAGCTCAAACATAACTCTGCCTTCACTGACAGCAGATCTGTGCTCACATCAGCCTGGGTTTTTGTTCCCGACATCTGGGGCCCAGCAGTGATGGTAAAGACACATGAAGAATGTGTTGAGAATCTCTTATCTTTTGAATCATGAGCTCAACTCCCCTGTTAACAGCATGCCAATATTTGGGAAGGCTTTTGTCCTTCTGTAAAAGAAGTGCAACTCTTATCCAGGAAGGAAAGGCAGACATAGCTTTCACTTCTTTAGGCTCATAAGTATATCTGTTTAGTTTAATAAAATCAATAAAATTACAGTGTGAGAATTATGCTGATATACAACATGACCAAATGTCAGACAAGCAGTCTCAGACCAGAGGTCAACATGCATCGAGCCTATCTGAGGTGCTGGTTCTCTTCCCACGAACTTAAGAAGCAGGAACATGAGAGGCAGGGAACAAAAAGTCATGTTTTTCATGCTCTGATGCATAGCCAGTGTCACTGATCTCACTGCTGCCACGTGAAATGCTGCTGACAGTGATGCACACATTGATGCCATGTAACAGTTACACCCTCCACCCTCTCCCTTGTCTTCCTCCATTCACCCTTCCTCCCATTGAGACTTACTTGGAATGATTTCTGCATGTGATTTCAAGACTGCAGAGATTTCCTAATGTACCCTTCCTCATCTGAAATGCCATCAGAAATCCCAGGGCAGACATCCAGAATCGTCCTTGTACCCAAGGCCCCCCACAGCTGCATGCTGAGAGCTTTCATTGTCACTGTTCAATAAGGGTCTCAAAAAATGTTTACCCCAAACAAGCTTGCTGTGTGTGCTACTCAGCAACACTAATCATGTGCCAAGAACAGATTTTAAAAATTTTTATATAGCAGGGTAAGTGTCACTGATGAACAGGTAGTGTTAATACAGTCCCATCTTATAAAACTGGTATCCTTGTGTACTCTCTGCCCCAGAAATGAGACAAAAGGAAGTTCCTATCTCTCTCCAGATATAAGGAACATAGAGTCCTAAATATTTTTGCTGTGTCACACATGCTAGATACTTAATGTAGACAAAAGTAAAAATATGAATATTTCTAAATGTACAGGGTAGATTTTGAAAAATAATCCTCAGCCTTGGAAGTGGAAATGCTGATGCCTGATGAGTTATGCATCCTGAAAAGGAACTGATGCCTTTGAACATTTATATTTTTGTGAGCTAAGTGGCAAAAGACAGCTCAGCAGCAAGCTGTCATTTGTAAGAACACTTGTTCCATTTTCTCCTTCTATGCATCCTAGTAATTTGCATTACTCTAGAGATGAAGGTAGACTTCATGGTGCTCTAGACTTCCAAGCCATGCACTGCTTTACTAAGTGTCTGTATTCCAATTTTCTGATATAATTAAGAATGTTCCTGTGAGGAGACTCCTGCTCAAATTGCTTCTAGAATTTAATCAAACTTCTGTAGTCCTTCCTGACATTTCCATGTCTCTGACAAGCTGTTTCCCTCCCTTTAAATTAAGTGTAAGTTGTTCTTAAAGCCCTATGAAATGAAACAGTTCATTGTTATCAAATTAGACTTTTATGCTGAGCAACATTGAGAAGTAAAGGTTGGTCTCAGAAATCATGTATGTTTGCAGCTATAAACATCCTAGGCATCTTGAAAGAGTGAAACCAAATTGGATGGAAAGGATACCTTAGGCATAGAGAAAATCTTTAACACAGGTAACAGATGATGTCATTTTTTCTCAGTAAGGACTGTTCATGTTTGGCACTGTAGTTGATTTTCACCAGATCTTGTCTGGAAGAGCTCATTATATTGCTCATTTTGTTTGTATTGACTGATTTTTTATCCATACTACATGAACTAAGATTCAAAATTATAAGCATGCTGAAGATTAAAACAGTGATTGACACATCATTACATTAATTTGCTTATACTGGTGGCATAAAGAAAGTCCTCAGAACCTGCAGGCATCTTTAAGAGTTTTATTAAATGCCTTTCATGATTCTTCAGGAAGTATATGTCAATCAATATCATACCAAGCAATGCTCTTATAGAGTTCTAGAAGCCTTATCATTCTTGCTCTTGTCATAGTAAGATTTACTTATTTTACATAAAGATATTAATTTCATCAGAGATAAATGAGCCAGGCCACTGATCACATTATAGTTGCTCTTGGGAGAAAAAGAATTCATTGGAGAGCTGGAGGCACAGATAGGTTTTAGAAGAGTTTTAATCATCAATAATCATCATAGTCTTTATCCACTATAAATTTTGGAAACAACTAAGATGAAAAGTCATAGTGTCCTAAAAGGGGAAAAACAAAAGGTAAAAGGACTATTTTGAGCTTGTTCAGGCTGACAGACAGACAGCAAGATGCTTGAAATGCTTCATTGTAACTTCAGCACTTCAGGACTGTAGGTAGGACAGAGAACTCTCAGGAACTGCAGAGACACTCAGGGTGGCCATTGCAAAGCTTTGCTAAACTTCACCTTCAGGATTTCTCTGGTCTGTTGCACCAGAAGCGACCCCAGTATTCCTGATCCCTGTAGTCCATCCCAGAAGGAGACATGGCAGCACTTCAATCCCCTGTTCATCTAGGTTTCTCTCCCAGAAAAGATCTGTGCTCATGAACAGGGGGCTGGAATGAGCTGCTACATGAGCTACCCACACAGGGCTGGTAGGTGTGCACAGTGCACTTTGGGTCATGTGTTTCTCAAAGTGAATGTTTAGTTTGAGTGTGACCCTCTCACAAAGCAGACAATTCTTAATTTCTTAGAGAAAATATGTCTCTTGATACAATCATTATTCGTGAGGAAATTGAAAATTACTTTCCCCATAATTTTCAACCTTTGCTCCTTGATGTCTGTAAACTGCTTCCCAAGCAGCCCATAGAGAGTACAGAGCAATGATTACAAAGTGGATTGTAATTAAATTAAAACAGAGTGTGGTGTTTTGTTTTTTTTTTCCCAGAATTTACAGCATGCAGAAAATAAATTTAATGTGAGAGAAGTATATGTACAGAGTAGTTTACTTCTGTGCCTCTAACTTGGCAACAGCTATTTCCAGGCTCCAGGCTGCTCTTGATCAGCAATTTGCCACCACTACTAGCACAATAGTACCTTCTTCATGCAAGGGCTATTCATTTGTCCTCTTGCCTGTCTTGACAAAGCAGTCCTATCATAAGAGTCAGGTTACAAGACAACATGTCCTGTCTGTGATGAAGCTACTTTATCTATATAATTTTACCTTTCCCAAGCATTCAGGACAGCTGCTATCACATGAACATATGAAGGGAGTTCTTACAGTTATATTTCTCATGTCTACTTGAACAAAGGGGAAAAGCTTTTGCAGCTCATCTGGGTACTGTTGTTTGGACTGAAACTGATACAGCCCTAGACTTGGGCAGTAAAACAAGACAAATCTCATTATAATTAATAGCTCCATTATAGTATGGCCCTAGTTAACACTAATTCATTACCCTAGTATTGATAGGAAATACTGCTCACAGTGCTGTGTATTTGAATAGCACATGTACCTTGTAACCACTTCAAATGTGTCCAAGCTGACCTTCATTTAAGGCCTAACTGTTCATACTATTTCCTATATTGCTGTGAATAGCAAAAGTGTATTTGAATCTCTCTTTTAACTTACCAGAGATGCAGACAAGCTGGACTGGATTTCACCAGCCGCTTTCCACTAACATCTGGCCAGGGGGCAGGATCAGCTGTACTTTAAACATCTCTGACAGTGAACTATTCAATCCTTTCTTAAAGACCTAGAGAATGGGAGTTTAGTATGAGAATAAGAGAAGCACTAAAGATGTTAAAATTAAAATAACTGATATTTGTTATTTTCTATCTGACATCAAATATTTATAGTTTGTCAAAGTAAGAAATTAGATTGGTTTGACACACTTTGTTCTAGAAAAAGTCACCTCACGGAAGATGTTTGTTGTTAATTTTCCTAATAAATTTTAGCTACCTGCAAATAAACAGTATGTTTGCTTTAGTACTTTTTTTTTTAGCACTTTTTCAAGAGCTGGAGCTAAACTTACCTCTCAGGTCCTGATATTTTCACTCCAGGGAAAGGACTGCTCTTGCCTTTTCTAGTGATGCACTATGCTCCCTGTACTCTGTAAGTTCTCAAAGATAAGCACAAAAAGGCTGAGACTACATTGATTAGTTCTTTAAGCATCTCAGTATTTCATCAAGCCCAGCCAATGAGTGAACGTTTCATTAACAGAGGGGGAGCTTTTACCTCTATCACTGGTTATCAGTGTCTGCTGCGCTGCAGCTAACCTTTTAACAGAAGTCAGATGCTTTTAACAGAAGTCAGAGGTTTTTGAACATTTTACCCTTCTCTGTGTTATCTGTCAAAACCCCACTGAATTTGATAGACAGCAGAATAATTCTTTGCTTGCACTGCCTTTTATTGGCAGCATTCCTTAGAGATGCTTTTTCCTACATGGCATTCCTTGAAAGTTTTATCTCATATCTTCATAGTCTTTGATTTATCTTCTACAATTTCATCTTTATATTTTTTTAACATCCAGAAATCTGCATTATGTCCCACTGTAGATTTCCCTTGGGTTTGAGATCAATGAAAAGTGCAGGATTTAACCATGTCAACCCATTTTTCCCTACTTCAGCTGGGAAGTCAGCATGCATGACTCCTTGCTGGTCACTGGAGGAACTGCCAGTTCTCTTTTCCCCTCACACCATTTCCCAGAAAATCTAGGTGGCTTGGTTTGGGGACATGCATTAAAGTAAATTAATACTTCAGAGGTGCCAAAGTAAGGAAAGGCCATCTCTTTCCTGTGGCTACACACTCTTGTCATGGATCTTGTGCCAGCCCTGGCAGCTGTTCAACCCTGAAATACTGAGTAAGCCAGAAGGAAATTGGGTTAGTTTTCTGAGGTTTTGCTAAGCTGAACTGACTTATGAAGGAATTTTACGTTTGATTGAATGGGTAGATTGAGTGGCTGGGGCTGGAGTAAAGGGACTATGGGAAGGACTGGACACCATATACTAGGGGGAGAAATGTAAGAAGGCAGCCGTTACACTGAACAAAGGTATGAGTTACTTAAGTCATCTTTGCAACATTTCTAGTCCTCTGCCTAAGAGTGGCAAAGTGCAGGTTAGGCAGAAGTGAACTAATGTAACTTTTTAAATGAGCCATGTTCTATAAGTAAATGTATCAATGTGGGTAATCTGCAGCTCTTTCCTATTTTTACCTTATTTGACTAACTGAAAGCAGCCTTACAATTTTTAATTTATTTATATGCAATTACTCTTCTGTGAACCTCAGTTCTAACATTTAAAATTGTTAACTGCTATTCTACAGTGGTGTTCATCAATAAGGCCAGTGTTGCATCCTCTGCTTTCCTCAATGATAGCAAGTATTACTGATAACTGCTGAGAGGAAATAATGAAGAAATAAGATAATTTTTCTAATTGTTTCACTTGAAGAAAATTAGTTACTTGTATTCATTCTAGGACAATGGAAGTGAAACCATACAACACTATGTCTTCTTTGTATCAGAAGAAAAATTGCAGAATGGAAAAACTTAAGTATTAATGAAGATACCTTCAAATTATATTGTGCTAAAAGACAATCTTTATTGGGCTATAAAAAAAAAAAAAAAAAAAAAAAATTAATCTCTTTTAATATCTATCTTGTTTCCAACAGAATTTATGAATACTGAATCTATTGAACACTGTGAACTAGTTCAGTGCACCACAACCAAAGACCAATATGTTAATATGTTCACCTTAAGGTAACAACCTCACTGAAATGTAAACAGACCCAGGAAAGAAAAGATGATTCTTTCTTACCCAGAACAAGATGAATAATATCAAGATAAAATATTATTTTTTTATCTGGGACAACCCTTATTATCTCAGAAGAGTTTTTGATAAAAGCAGTGCTCAGACTGTCCTCTGGTGTATGTCAGTACTGTGTTCACTGGAAATGTGACTCACTTCTGGTGTCATTGTCCTAAATTATTTTAAGGTCTCTGTTTATCTCAGCCTTGTAAGTACAGTTTTAAGTACAAATATACTTGGCTATATCTTATGTACAATGGAAATAAAGGGGACTCTGTTTGTAAATGAAAAGCAGAGAGATAAAAACATGCTTTTTAGTACTCACATATGGAATTTAGTCCTCCTCTGTGATCATGAATGGAAAAAACCAGTAGCACTTGTAAAGCCCTAAAGAGCTATCTCAGACTAACCCAGTGTATAACATTAACAGCAACACTTGTTTACAAGGCATTCTGTTAAGAATTACATCACTGTGCTGGCTAATGTATTAATACATGAATAGAGCAAAGAGATTAAAAAAATCCTTTTAAGCAGTGTTAGACTTAATAAAAAACTAGTTTGCTGATGTAGAACAGTATCATTAGCCCATAGTTTGTTAATTAATAAGAAATAGGGATCTGTGTTCAACTATTAAGTGTTCAGCTATTCATCAAAATATTGAACATTGTTCTGCAAATAAAATCCAAATAAGAAAAACAGGGGGGGAAAAAACCCCAAACTCTGTCCCAGAGATGTGAAAGTGAGTCAAAAAAGCATTTTCCTGCAGCCACCAGAGATACATGTCTGGGTTCTTGTTCTGTGATGAAACTTAACACGATATTAATTGATTCTGAATGGTCCTTGGCCTGACTTGTTACTGCCAAACTTGTCTAAACAGTAGAGCAGTTACTATGTAATACTAAGTCTGTAATATACAAGCAAAAGAAGATTTGAAATGAGAGATAAATCCCTCCAATATGACCTGCTTTCACACTCAAAGGAACTGATCAATAATTATGTTTGTGTATTCTGCATGCTATGACATCCTATCAGTATGATCTAATTAATATTGCCTCAAATTTCATAGGATTATTCTTTGAAATGAAATTAAAAAAATAATTAAAGCTTAGACAAGCCGACAACCTGTTAATGAAAACATCAAAAGACTTTGTAACAAATTAAACATGGTAAGATCATCCCTGGAATTATGTTTATAGTCTATTTACAGGGTCTTGCAAGATACAAATTTCACAAAGGACTTTCTTGGGCCTCCTTTGTCCTTCTGTTCTTCTGTTTGTTTGTCATTGTTGTACTGTCAAAACAGCCAAGTGTTTCTCGTGAAGCTAGTATTCAAACAAGGTTTGCACAAGTGGGTGCAGGAGATTCTCATCTGCTCAATCTGAGGTAGAATATAAAAGAAAATAATTTGATGCAAACTTTTACTAGTGATCCTAATCATATCTTGCATAGAAATTTAGACAATTATTTGGTTTTCTTTTGCTTTTGATGACAAAAAAGTCTAGAGGTAATGCAGCCAAAGCTTTTTTATTTAGAGAGTTTAGTAACAGGGAAAACAGCCGGAAGGATAAAGCCCCATAGCCCCAACAATTTCAGCTTGTTGACAGAAACATTAAAGAATGATTAAAACACAGTAAGAACTGCTATCTAGGAAAAAAAGTACAATAAATTACTTTTACATTTACATCACTAACACATCAATAAAATGATAGTAAGGAACATACTTTTTCCTTTGGTATTTTTTAGACTTTCTCTTATGACTATGGTGTTTTTATATAATTTGTTCGCTTGGTCTACCTTAAAATAAAATACTGTGAAGGATTCATCATTCACCAATGAACCAAAAATTGTGATGCATTATTTAAGGAAATATGTTTTTTGTCTCTTTTTGTGTGTTAACTCTCCTCCATACATCTCAGTCATTTTCTGATCACCAAAACATATAATTCTTGTTAATACATTTTCAAACACAAGGGAGTTTGTGAAACTTAACAGCCTCATTTGGGGGGAAATTCTTATTTTATTTATCCCAAAGACCCAGTAAAAATACTTTAGACCTCTAAAATCTTTAAAATGGTGCTACATATGGTGTTGCCAGAAGCAATCAGCCATTAAGAAAATATATCTTTCATCCATGGCCAAATATTCCAAGGTTCAGGGAAATCTTGGTATCATAGGGCTGAAATAGCTGAATAGAAGAGGTTGGTGATATTTGGTTTTGAACTTAAAAAAGTGCCACAGTTATGTATCTCTTTATAGTTATCTCTTTATTTATACTATCAAAGTAAAATCAGCTCTTCCTAAAAGGACATTTGGAGTTAGATTGTCACGGCAGCAGCACTAACTCTTGTTTATGGAGGGGCTGCAGCCCTTCAGCCCCAGAAGCTCACACCACATTTAGTGCATCAGAAAACTTCATATCCTAATTAAATATGGGTGTAAATTATTTTTCAAATGCATAAAAAGGAGGTGGAATATCAGAAAAGTAGGGCTAACTGATTGTTACCTTTCAGCCTGAAAACACATGAATTTTGTACCTCAGGCAGGACACTACTAAAGTTTGTTGGGCACAAACACTGCAGATAGGCTAGTGTTGTTTCACAGAATATCATAACAGTGATATTCTGGTAGTCATGAAATAGCAGAAGCTGTTTTGAGGACATTTAAATAGTCTCAATCACTTCTTCGATTCAATTCAGTGTGTTGTTAAAGGTGCTGCATATTGTATGGGGTAGGACAACTCCTGTTATTTCAGGTTAGAGTCACTTAGCAATTTTTGTGCTATATATTTGAAAAATATTTGTCACCTATTGATCTCAGTTTCATAGGCGACTTCAATTTTGGTATGAGGTTGCCTGAATATATGAATCTGATTAATGTATTATTCATAAATAATGTATTGCTCTTTATAATTTGTAATATTATAAATTAAAATCTAATGTAATGTGGCACCTAGTACAAAGAGATCAATCTAAGCATTCCGAAGGCAGAAACTGAAACAGAGAGGAGGTGGTTTCCTCACCTCTGAAGATCTGCTGAAGTGGGTCATGACAGCACGATTCTTGTGGCACATTGGAAGTGAGCTGCTTGTCCTTGATCTTGAAGACAGATGCCTTTATTTCTTGAAATGTGTGATGTCTGGCCTCATTTGTCATCTGGTATCCAGAGGTAGGATTTAGGATAGGAGAACTCTGCAGGAGGATCTGGACAGGCTGGAGCATACGCCAAAGCCAGCGGTGTGCGGTACAACAAAGCCAAAAGTTGGGCCCTGCCCTTTGGTCACAACAACCCCAGGCAGCTCCACAGGCTGGAACAGAGTGGCTGGAAAGCTCCCCGGAGTGCTGGTGGTGATGGCGACTGATCATCAGCCAGGGTGTGCCCATGTGGCCAAGACAGCCAAGGGCATCCAGGCCTGGATCAGCAGTGGTGTGGCCAGCAGGATCAGGGCAGTGCCCATCCCCCTGGGCTGGGCACTGGTGAGGCCTCATCTCAAACTCTGTGTCCAGTTCTGGGTCCCTCACCACTATAAGAAAGAAATTGAGATGCCGGAGTCAGTCCTGAGAAGAGCAATGGAGTGGGGGAAGAGTTTATAGCACAAGTCTTGTGAGAAGCAGCTGAGGGAGCTGGAGAAAAGGAGGCTCAGGTATGACCTTATCACTCCCTACCACTGCCTCAAAGAGGCTGTAGCCAGGTGGGGGTCAGTCTCTGCTCCCAGGCAGACAGAGACAGGACCTCAAGTTGTGCCTGTTGAGGTTCAGGTTGGACATGAGAAAAAAATTTCTTCATAGAAAGGTTTGTCCAGGCCTGGATCACCCCTGGCAGGTGATGAATTTATTAACCCCTGCAGGTATTTAAGGAAAGACTGGACATGGCACTTAGCCCTATGGTCTAGTTGACATGGTGATGACTGGTCAAAGCAATGGACTCAATGACATTTGAGGTATTTTCCAACCTAAATGGTTTTGTTAATATGTGATCTCTCAGCAGAGACTAAACAGCAGGGCCATCTCTTCAGAGCAGCAGGTTGCATCTTCCTGTTGGGGAAAAAATAATCACTGCAGCAGACTCACAAGTTTAAGTATCAGGTTCTGCAGGATGGTAGGGTGGTTTACCAGCAATTTAAATATATCTCAGGATGTATTCACTTATGCATCAAGATATATTCTGTTGTATCTTAAAAGTATGTACTGGAAACAAGCAAAAATTCTGCACAAACATAGCGCAAAAATGCAACCCAAAGTCTGCACATGGCCCTCAGCCTAAGAATAACGCCAGAGACATGAGAAAAACAGGTAAACTGGTGTGTTTTGTTCCTTGCGCTCTGAAGATCCTGGGCCTGACATCTGGGTACAAGCCACCAAGTGCCTGGCTGCTGGTGGGATTGGTGGAACACTCCAGCCTTAGCACCTACCAGAAGGGGTTACAGAAAAACCCTTTTCCCTTCTCTACCATCACACCTAAGTTAAAGAGCTCAATTGGGGCACATGTAAGGTTTGGCAGAACAAAACAAAAAAGCCCACACTAGGGATCAGAACCAGGGTGTTTAAATGGACTTTTCACACAAGTTTATGTAGTCTCAAATCACAGAAGAGACCAATTCACTGCTACTAGAGGCGTGCCCTCTCCATTAATGAGGAGAGAAAAGCCTAAAAGGAATAGGCAAGGATGTTTTACTGCACTCCATTTGACCACTGCTATGCTATTACCTTGATAATTACTTCAGTAAATGTGTAAACAGCATTTACCTTGCAAGTCCTTTTCCTATTGTAATTATATTCCTGGCTACCATTTTCTGCAGAGAAAGAAAACATGTACTGCAGATGTAATTAATCTTAAAACCTGAAAATCTGTGAGAGAAAGAGACATCATCCACAAAGAATCATGAAAGTACTGTCCTCATGACAATGAAGACACTGAGGGCTTCAACAGGACATTCAACAAGATCTCACATTAGCAAAGCTGAAAAGATTGTCCAGGCTAAGGTTGAAGGAGACAAAAGGACAGAATTGTTGCCATCTTCTTCAAAGTGAAATTACTGAAAATGAAAATGATCCAAGGAAAGCTAACCATTTTATTAATGTAAATTCATCAAATATGGAAAAGAAAGGCAACAGAAAGTTGCCAGAACCTATGGCATAAGTGAAAATGTTCTGTTTCATTACTGTTGATGTAAAATTGATCCAAGTACTAAATTTAATTGAAAATAATAATAATAATTGTGAAATATGAAGTAGTATACCAGGTCAGCTCTAACACAATGGAAGTAGTAATAGTCCTTCAAATCTAAGGAACTGAGCACACGATAGAGAGCAACCTTTCTGTGACAGCACACAATGAAGGATATGGTGTCTTAAAAACACATATGTCACCTTGGTTCTACTCTGGTCCCTGACACTGCAGACTTGCTTAGATCAGCATCTCTTATAATCATTGTAGCCATCTGCTGTACAGCTGGAAGGTAAAAAGATCAGGTTTAAATGCACATCCCAATTCATGTAGAACAGATTGAATCTCATCCTGCTGTCAGCCACCAAACAAGCAAGGAAAACATTTCTACACAGACAATTATGGATCAAAGGAAACAAATGGTGAGCACTGGAGATCTAAGTCAGGATAAGACTGATAGAATCAGTGCAGTTCTTCGGTCAATATAAATGCATCCTAGGAAAAAGGCCTAGGAAAAAAGCCTAGGAAAGGAAAGCCTGGGTAAGTGATATGTTCAGCCTGTGTGGAACTGTGTGTCACTTCTGAGAGAAATGCAGCTGAGGGTCAAAGCGTATTAAATTATTTGCCTCTGGAGTGTCTTTCAACAACAGGCCAATAATGCCATTTGTGATGATGTTTCTTGTGGAGAAGTTACGAATCAACATTAAAAGACTAAAATTTTCTCTTCCGTTTTATTGAGTATCCAGAAGATTGAGTGGTTTTTGGGGCTCAAGGGTCCATAAAACTGTGTTTCGAATATCATGACAATGGATTTTAAACAGAAAATATTAAATACTGAAATTAAGATTTTCTTTTTTTTTGTTTGACAAAAAAATTGAAAGCATCACAAGGAAATTTCTGGTGGCAATATCAATATATCAGCAGTTGGTGACAATCAGAGTCAGCAATTCTAAAAATTTATTATAAGTAATTTTTTTTTGCATATCTACAAAGTAGGTGTGGAAGTCAATATACAAGCATAATGAAAAAGAAATACATATATAATTTTAAAACATCATGTTTAATCTATTGGTTTAGTTTGGTTTGGTTTGGTTTGGTTTGGTTTGGTTTGGTTTGGTTTCTTTGCTTTATTTTTTCTGATTTGAATGCCAAAAGGATATACCACTATGGTATATAGTGTTCTTTTTGACTGTTTTTCTATGATGGGTGCATGAGAATGGAGACCTGTGAGAGGAATTTTGCCTCGTTAACAAGTAATGGTACCTAAGTTTGGAAACATGATGGTTGTTTTAAGAGCTACCCAGAAAGAAAAACACAAAATAATGTTAAGCAAATAAGAAAATAAACAGATTTTATATTCTTTCATAGAAAATAAATGTTTTTATATTAGAAGATGTCATAATGGAAGATATTTATAGCATAATATTAGTAGATAAGACATCTGAGAAGCAAACATGTCACACTGTGTATTAGCAAGATATATAATCTGTGAAAAATAGGGAACAATTTATCAGGTTGGTTGTACAGTGAATAATAACATATTTGTAATAAAGTAGGAATTAGAGATTATAAGTGCTCATAAAATTTCTTCATGACAGAAAACTGTTATAATGATTCTGACTCATTTTGCACTAAAAATTTAAAAAAGGCGTTCAGGCAAGATGTCTGAAGAGAGAAGATCCAAGGGCACTTCCTTTCAAGCATAAGAAGCACAATGCAGAGGCAAATACTTTGCTCATTTGTAAATGGGTTTGGTATGCCAAGAGAAACGAAGGGCATGTAAGGTACTCAGAGGTCTGTTCATTGACATCACTGAATCTAGATTAAGCTATTCAGACACTTGGAAAAGATCTTTGCCGACTGCAGGTAGTAGACTGTGGTGAGACAAAGGAAGACATCTTCAGATGTCTTCCCAACATAGCAATCAAGATGTAAGTTGTATGAACAAGAGATAGAGGTACCAATGCACTTAGAAACTTTATATCAGCTAACTCCTCAGCTGGTATATGAAAGTAGGGATGAAGTTTCACTGCCATAAACTGGCCTTGTGAAAAATCTATTTTACAAAGTGGTTCTTTGCTTTCTTTCTCAAAGAGACATAATTTTAGTTATCTTCACTTTTCGGTCCCTCCAAATTACTTTTTTGTTCTGTTTTTAAAGTTTAAAACAAGATCTCTCAAAACCACCTTGAGTTTTCAACTGCAGAAAATCCGGGGTACATTCTATTAATTTTTACATACTTATGTTGTAACTCTTTAAAAGTTCACCTGCATGTCTAAATGGGCATAAATTATGCATGTCATTGACACTTGACTGCATTTGGATGAGTACTATTAGGACTGGAGAAAAGATCTATGTTCTGCTTCAGCTCCAGGCCCACCATCGTTCATGGTAGGAACTGGCTCTGGTCAGGTTAAGGGTATTGAGTTCTTCTCCATCTCTATATCATGAGGTAAAGAGAAGAACCTTTGCCAGCCAGTCTGTTTCTGTTCTCCTAAGAGTAAAACCCATTGTGCTAATGAGCGATGCAGGGACCCAGGCAGGTGCAAAGGAGTGCTCTTTATTGCCAAAAACCTGGCCTTTTTACGCAGTTAGCGAGTTATCAGTTTACACAGTTTTAATACAAAACAAGCCCAAGTCAACCAGCCAGCACGCCCCACACATGAGCGATGCAGGGACCCCAGGCAGGTGCAAAGGAGTGCTCTTTATTGCCAAAAACCTGGCCTTTTTACGCAGTTAGCGAGTTATCAGTTTACACAGTTTTAATACAAAACAAGCCCAAGTCAACCAGCCACCACACCCCACACCCCACCCATGGACATGCGGCAGTCACACTTCATGTCTCTCATGTCTCTCTAGTTCAGCTAAGTCACTCTCCCGTAGTTTCCTTCTACAGGATGGAGCCATGTTACAAGGCCTTCCCTTCGTGAAGCCTTGCCCATTGGCAACACAAACCAACAAATTTTTTGAAGACAAAGAAACTATGTTGAATCCTTTATCTTGTTCTGGGTCTATATGGACTGGCTCTCACTTTCCCAAGGCAGCAGTTTGCAACAGTCAAAATAATAATAGTCAGACTCTTCCAGAAATTTTAATTATGTCTCCTCAGTTCAGCAGGTCTGCACTGACCTCACTGATGGGTCTTCCTGTTGCTTCTCTAAAATGTATCAGTTACTTCATAATTTCCCTCATGCTAAAGGTACAGATTTTGTTGAGTTTCTTCAATGGAGAGGCCAAGGCTAAACCAAGTCCTACAGCAGACACAGCTACATATGGGACCATGGGAGGGCAGCCCTCCTGATACCATTCCCTGCTTTCCATCATACTACATTTTTTTTTTTCAAGTGAGCCTACAGTGATATTCATTGACTCTGATAGACAATGTGTCTTCACTTGATTTAAGTCTTTGAGGAAATAAATTTGTACTGCTAGCATACACAATGCCTGAAGCTGAGGAAGACACAGATGCCAGTCATCTACTTGGCTACATTCCCTCATAGGGAAAGAGCTTTGTCCGCTCTGGAAACTTACCAAGACTGTTTAGTGTATATTAATTTTTTATTGCACAATATCTCTGTGCTTTACTGCACAGAAAGAGTCATATTCTTTTCTTGTCCTTCAGCTGCCCCCATCTGCCCTGGAAATTTTGCCAACACAGGACAATAATCAGTGGGACTAAAGTGAGTATTGGAGTTAAAGTGCTTAAAACAGCTGGACAAATATGCATGCTTGAACATTCACAGCCAATAGCCCTGAGGGATACTGGCAACTGGAAAAGGACCAGGAGAGCTTCCTGGAGAATCTTGTACTACTGATATGTTCCCATCTATTTATTTTAATTAAGTAAAGACATTCTATATTTTTGTAGTCTGCATAATGGCATTCTGGTATTTTTCTGAAGCACTAACATGATTTAGACTTGATATATGACTGAATAAATTGGTGGCAGACTATGGTGCAGAAATTACTGTACCCAGTGAATGCCTGTGTAAATCCTGGGATAATTTGAGACTATTTTTAAAAATATCATCTATGCAGAGATTTTTTTGGTGCAATTTTTTTTTTCTGTTAATCTCTAGTGAAATTTGACTAATTTGATGAAATCAGGGCAAGAATGTTTTAATCCAGTCATCCAGTGTGCTGTGTCCCCCTCCCTATTGTAACGCCTCTGTGCTGTGACAGAATAATCAGCATGTGCCTCATTACTTATACATTAATCTGTATGACCCCCAACACTAATGAGTGTGTTATGATATCTTTTATGGAGAATATGTCAAAAAACTTGTTCCCTTCAGGCTCTGTCAGATGCTGTACTCCAACAGTGTCAAATTGCCATTGTTTTAATTGCCATTGAATATTGAAGTGGCTAATTGTGAAAAATAAGACTGGTCATTTCTCACTGACTGAGTAAACATATAGTCTTATCTAGTTCTACTATATCTTAGAGGAAACATAATTCTATACCAGGAAATTAATTTTACTGTTTTTATTTCTCCCCTGTATTTTTCAAGGTTTAATATATATTATTATGCTTTTAAAAATAATTACATTCTCTCAATATGCGTTGTACATACTTCACTTTATGTACTTAAAGAAGCAGCAGTAGAGACAAAATGGGGCTTTTTCAAGTTTCATTAGAGTCTTCAATGAAAAATTCTTTCCATCTTTTTGTACTAGATAATTAAAAGGTAATGAATTTTTATCTTTTCTTCTGTGTTTTTGACATACATGCATAAATTTGTGGACAAAACTAGCTGTAAACACACTGAAGTGTATGAACTATAGAAGACCGAACCCCCAGTTTAACAGATCAAAAAGTACCCTGTTTCATTACAACTGGGAACAGAACTGATTAAAGGGTATCAGAAACATGGAAAAACAGGAAAGGAAAGATATTGGTTCCTGCAGTCTCAGGATGTTCACGCCTTTGGGATCAAAGGCAAATTTAGATCATCAGTGGATTTCCTGCATAACCTCACACTGTGCTTCTTCCCCTGGCTGGCTGCCAAGCACCCACCAAAGCCTCTCAATCACTCCCCTCCACAAATAGACAGGAAAAGAAAATATAAAAAAGGGTTCATGGGTTGAGATAAGACCAGAAGAGATCACTCACCTAATATTGTCAGGGGCAAAACAGACTCATATTAGAGATACTAATTTAATTTATTACTAATAAATGCAAAGCGTGAAAATAAGCAGAAAAATCCGACTTTAAAACACCTTTCTCACACCTCTCTCTCCTTCCCAGCTCTGCTGCTTTCTCCCCAGCAGCACAGAGAGAGACAGGGAATGGAGGTTACAGTCAGTTCATCATATTGTTTCTGCTGCTGATCAGGGAGAGGAGTCCTTCCCCTGCTCTTGCCTGGGGTCTCTCCCATGGGAGACAGTTGTCCATGAATTTCTCCGTGAGTCTATCCCACAAGCAACACACCTCCGTGAGCTGCTCCAGTGTGGGTCACTCTTCCATGAAGTGTAGTCCTTCAGGCACAGTCTGCCCCAGTGTGGGTCACAAGTCCTACCAGGACCCTCCTCCAGCCCATGCCTCCCATGGGTTCACAGCCTTGTCTCAGGCATCCACCTGCTCTGGCCTGGATCTCTTCCAGGAGCTGCAGGTGGATCTCTGCATCCCCTGGGACCTCCATGGGCTGCAGGGCCACAGCTGCCTCACCATGGTCTCACCACAGGCTGCAGGAGAACCTCAGCTCTGGTGCCTGGAGCACCTCCTGTCCCTCCTTCACCAGCCTGGGTGTCAGCAGGGCTGCTCCTCTCACATATTGTCACCCTGCTATTATCTGGCCACAATTACACGTGCACAATAATTCTTTTTCTTAAATCTGTTATCATGGAGCTGTTACCACCATTTCTGATGGGCTGAGACTGGATCTGTCGGACATGGAGGATGCTTCTGGCAGCTTCTCACAGAAGCCACTCCTATAGCAGTCCTACTAACAAAACTTGGCCATACAAAGCCACTACGTCCCCTTAAAAAATTTTATCTGTCTGGTGTTTTCCTTTGCAGCACTGAAATTAAGTAAACATTAAAGGGAATTTCACTTTTTCAGGAAACATTAATTGGTAGGATGGAACAAAATTCCTAATAATATTACTATAAGCAATTCTGAAAAACACTTCATTAGAAATGTAGCTTATAGAAATGTTTCATGATAATAACAGTTTCTTGAAAAATATCAATTATATTTCCTTATAAAAGACAAGATTGAAATAACAATGTTATAAAGGTACAAAAGATATAGAAGATGATAGAAAGATGATAGAATGAAATTACCCTGAGATATCTGATTTCAATTCAAAGTGGTTCAAAATCAAGACTTCCTTAGAAAAAGACTGAATTTTTCAACACATCATCAGTCAGTTCGGATTTGAAATTTAATTAAATTTTGGCTTTACATTTTGGGATGCATTAAATATTACAAACTTTATTGCTGTTACAACATAACAGATTCAAAACCATGCTCAAAAGGATAATACTCATGAATCACAATATCAAGTAAAGGGAATATATAAGTCTGAAAACTACAAAAACATCATGTTTTCAAAGAGATATAAGCCACTTGTCTATTCTATGGGCTATATCAAAGCAAAATTTTCCTGCCATTTTCACCATTAAATAGTTCATATAGTTAGTGTGTACAATAGTATGACATAAAAACATAAAATTACTGGAAAATTAATTTTGATTCCAATGAGATACTGGGGCTTTTTTAAATTTCAATTTAAAAAGGCACATAGAAAGCCTTGTTAATCACAGCACAGATACATATTTTTAAGAACACACAGACAAATATTTTTAAGAACTGGAAGTTCTCCATTCCTTAACAATTCTGCATCAATTGCTATGGAAATCCATGAAAAGTGTTAGCTACTTTACCTGCTTAATTATTACTGTAATGATAAGTTTTGGGATCCAGACACAGAAGCTT
Organism: Onychostruthus taczanowskii; assembly: GCF_017590055.1. Lineage (NCBI taxonomy): Eukaryota > Metazoa > Chordata > Aves > Passeriformes > Passeridae > Onychostruthus > Onychostruthus taczanowskii. The sequence goes on along the minus strand of NW_024502125.1, from coordinate 2,361,253 downwards.
ATTAAATAAGCTTTCTTGCTGAAGATGTTTATAAATGCCACATTTCCGTCTTTGTCAACAGTGTATTGCGACACTTATTAAATTGGGGAAGGGTGTGCCAGCTTGATGTTTAGAAAAGGATTTACATGTATCTAAAGTGAGCTATCTTTTGAGACCTTGTCAAAACGAACAAAATATTCTTATACTTTGAAGTGTCAGCAAAAAGGTGCCATCACACATCAAGAAAAATTGTTTGCCAAAGAAACTCAGTATCTTAATTCACTAAAATCACAAATAGTTATTAACATACACCTAAAAAATATGTGTATTAAGAAGACCAGTCAAATCAGTGCAAAGATTTACATGCTTGAGGTTAAGCAAGGAACAATAAGAGGAGTTTTTTTCCCATCCATGGTGCAATCTTTGTATGACCTGGTGATTGAATGGATGGCATGATCACTGAGTTGCTGTTTCAGGGAGATGGAACATGTTACATTCAATAAGCATAGAACTAATTAGTCTGGCCAGTCAACATGCTTCACTAAATTAAGGATAAGTTACAGCAAGACTGTCCATGTCAGTCCTTGTCAAAAGGCATCAGTGGCAGGCAAGTGGCCCCACCTCACTTTCCTTAAACCCATGCTCTTCTCTGTCCTGCCACTCCAAACACTGACACCAGCTGACCATTGTGTTGAGCATTCTTACACCATGCAAGATGTCAGCATGGAGACTAAAACCCATCCTTCCAGGCAGAAGATAGAGGAGTGAAATTCAGAAGCTCATACACTGATGTCACACTAGGAAAAAGCAGACTTACTGGAGGAACACACACACCGGCATGCCAGCACAGTGTGCTCCTTTCCCTGGCCAAAAGCCAACTGTGCTCACTGCCAAAGGCAGGTGGGCACCTCTGGGCTTCCAACAGGGGCATACACACAAGGCACTTTGAGGGAAGATTCTCAGTTTTGCCCTTTTTTATTTCCAGAATTTGGTGTGAAGTGAAAATACTGAATCTCTATCAACTTGTTTCTAAGGTGTCAATAAATAGATATTTCCTAAAATGCTTGTTTATTAAAATATTCCTGTGAATATGTGGGTTTTTGCTAGGTCTAATGGAAGGTGTCTGGATCCTTTTCAAAACAGATTTCTGGGACATTTCTGAGCTGCTGGCTTCAAATACAGGACTGCACTTCACAAGTTGAAGTCTAACAACTTCAACATTAAGCTTTTTCTGTACCAAGCCTGACATACATAAATGGAAAAGCTAATTGAAGTCATCTGACCTCCAGAAAACTAGTGGTGCTATGGGATTATTAAGAATTTTGTCATGGGGATTTTAAAATTTTTCTAAGTTTTGTGTCTTCACAGATACACAGAGGAGCAGTACAAACATAACCCTATTAATATTCCAGCTATTGTTTTCTAAATAACAACACCTCAGTGAAATCAAGAAGTCCTCCAATGCTTGTAGTACTTTGTTTATTCAGAGTCTTAAATTGTCTCTGCATTTACGGTATAATTGAGAAAGAAATAAAGAGTACATGTGTAATACAATTTTTTTAAATGAAACCTCTAGAATTTCAACTACGCAAACTCCAATTTTTAATATTTTTTTTCATACAACTGTGAACATTAAGCTTTTATCACATATACCTCCTGTACCAAGCTTTATCAAGAAAGACAGCTGCAGGACACAGCTACTTTAAATAAAAATTAGTTTAGAAGTTAGCATTTATTTAAAAGTTACCAATTGGCCTTTAAAACCACCTTAAGCATAATCATGTCTCTTAAGTTATAAATTTTTATTTTCTTCTTCATCAGAAAATATTAAAAGATAATATCACATACGTAAAACCCATAAAATACTCTACACTCACTTTCATGTGCTTTGCTATAAATGTATTTTAGATTAAATTTAAGTATCAGCATAATCCCTAATTCCTCTTAGCAACATTAAAAGAAACCCAGCAGTTTTTTTCATAATATGAATGAAAGAAATTTCAGAGAAAAGAGTTTGAATAAAATCCCTATATAACACCCAAGCTGCAAATGAAAAAGAGACAGGTAATTTTTAGCACACTTACCCAGCATCATGTGCATATGAGACAATGCAAACCTTCACCCTCCATGCCCTCCTCTCAGGTCAATTGCAACACCAGCAAAGTGCTGCCATCACATTCAGTGAGGTGCAGGGGACACACAACTCTTGCATGTTACCTAGACAGTTGTCTCTTTTGGGATTGGAGTGCTCAAGCACCTACAAGGATACATGCCTAAGCAGCCTGGCTCTGGAAGGATTTGAAGTTTTATTTTGGTTCTGCAACTTTCTGATTGCAAATCATTAGCTGGAAACACACGGCTACTCAAGTGCGTTAAGGTAAACGGCTTCTCCAGCAGAGCTGATGTGATCCTACTGGTGTCCCAGTGCCTGGGAACATGATCCTGGTGCAGAGGGAGCCCCTATGTGAACCACTTTAAGACTGATGTGGAAGTAGGGCTAATGTACATGGGTGTCTGGGTGGCAGAGAATTGCTGCTTGTAACATGCCCCATTTTTTTGTCCTTCTGCTGTGCTGAGGAGTCACAGTTGTTTTACACCCTGAGGACTAAGCCCACACTGTGTAAGGAATTTAGACAATTTTTAATGGTGAAAAATCCGCAGAGAAGATTACCAAATTCAAGGCTCAAGCACCAAATCCCAAGATGAACATGCTTTGCAAAGTACTGATAAACTCTCCCTGTATGTGTGTGTCAGGTCTACACAATAGTTTTTCAAACAATGGGACCAGCTTAGCAAGGATCTCTTAATTGTCCAAAATCAATTATTGTAACTTCAATTTTTTCATTTTATTAATAGTTGAGTCAGAAGTTATTACTATAACTCTACAGAAAAGTAGGAAATCAATAACACATGCAGAGCTGTGGAACTTAAAATAAAAAATAGAACCTTTGAAGCGATCAAACACTTAACTTGTACTTACAGTTCATCAGAGACACTCAACAAATTTATGTAAGAACTTTTCTTGCAGTGTTTACTTACTCATGGCCCTCAGTGGTACCAGACTCCATTTACTCAACAGGAGGAGAAGGAGATGACATTTGTTTCTCCAGTCTGCACCTTGGACAGTCTCAAGAGCAGGTTTTGTCAAACAGTTACATTATGTATGGGTGACGAACAAAGCTTGTGGTACCAACACTCACATTATTATGCCTTTCTGATTAATCACAAAATCAAACAACTGAAGCAGTTTAAGCCACTAGAGACTCTAGGACAGATTATCATCTACTGCAAAGTAGTAGTAGTTGTGCTGATTTTGAAAACTTGGCCTTAGGAGGAAGGCACTGCAGTTATGGACACCAGCATTCAGTGCTTGGGAGCAGGAACCTGCAGTGCTTTAAACAGCAGATCACACAGATGCCCAGCACAGCACAGACTGACACTGATTTTACTGTATTTTATGCAGTTCATCTTTTCCAAACCCACCATCCTCCTTTTCCTTCCCTGGAGCTGAGACAAGCAGTGCCATCAAGAACACCTTGAATTTCAAATGGGAAACAGCACTATCTTAATATTTCACATCACACTAAATTGTGCCTTTACACTGTTCTGATTTCAGCACTCTGGAAATCCTAGAGTTGTGCAGCAAGATCAGTGATCAAAAAGACACGAGCAGAAGTTGAATCCCAAAAATACAGTGGCACTGCTTGCCACTGACTACTAAATAAAGATTTTAATGCTAGCTAGTTGGAATTAATATGAAGACAGATTTTTTTTAAATATGCTGTCTAAACTTTTTTTTTTTTTTTTTTTTTTTTTTTTTTTTTTTTTTTTTTTTTTTTTTTTTTTTAAATTCAAGCCTTTTAAATTGATTTCTTGCATTGATTTATAGGCAGAAAAAATTTCAGTAGCCCATCCGCCCTCCTTTTTGCTTCAGCTTAACAGTTTTGGAGAACTTAAACCAGACTCAGTTCTAACTTGTCTCCCACTAATAAAAATGCTAGAACTTACTTGACTCACAAGAAGAGTTTTCTGAAATACAAAGACCTGGTTGGTCATAGTTGGTCATAGTGCTCTATCTACACAGTAGCTATAAGCTGAGTTAATCCTTAGATAAAAAGTTGTCTACACTAATCATCCTGAACAAATATTCCTGAATACATAGTCAATATAATCCTGAGGTCACTTTTCTATCAATCTTATCATCTTTAACTTGAAAAAAAAGATCTACATATTGTCCTTCTGTGAATTTAATCTGATAGTGTTCAAAAATGCAATAAAACAATGTCATTATTAACACTGATAAAATAGATAGCAAATATGATATATGAATCAGTAACAAAAAAGTATGTCCTTCTTTCTTATTATTGCTATAAAAATTGGTAATTCATCTGACAATACGCATGTTCACTTACTAGCTTATCTGAAGATGCAAAGGCATATTTTTAAGATTACATTTAAATTATTTTCTTGAAAATAAAGGATTTCCCTTTTTAATATTAGTCTATGAGAAAACCATTTCAAAATTTAAAAAAAGATCAGGCAAATGAGGCCCATTAGTAATGGCATCACTCTTAAATAACACTTAAAAATTATTCTAGGAAAATTCTATCAGTAAAGGAAAACACTGTGACCTGGGAGGTAGTAATTTCCAGAACAGAGAGAGAAGCAATGGAAAAAAGAAAGACAAAAAGAGGGTGTGGATGTGATAGAGGAGAATGTTTGCTAGCTGGAATCAACATTATAACAGAGCTTTTCTCCATTATAGGCCGTTCCACTTCTGAAAACTTGTTATCTATCGCCATGATTTTCCCTTTTATTCTTTTGTCTTTTCTGATTTATCATTCAATACAATCCACTAGATCTGTCAGAGAAAATTGCCCAAGACTGACTGGCTTGCATAATCTTTTCTTAATATCCCCCAGAAGCTGAGTTCAGAATAACTAGTTTAAATTCTACATCTTTCTTCTATTTCTTTTCTTAAAGGCTATGTTTAGTTTCTGTATCTTCTCTGTAAATCCCCACAAAGCAGAAACATTACCAGAAATACGTCACCTTTTTAACCATAGAACTTCACTTTACCTATCTCCATGATTTGAGCATACAAATTACTTTTCAAAAGCAATTGCTTATACCTTTTATTTCATACTCTTCTGTAACACTGGAGTCTAGATGGTGTCAAGTGGCACAGTTTCTTCTGGTATCAGCACCAATTTATCGGCTGATGTCTTGGACTTTTCCATTTCTCAGTTCTTATGTTTATTCACCCCCCTCACCCACAAGGGATAACGCTTTTAAATACCATGCAGTTCTTACTGTCTGTCTTTTTTATCATCCTCACTGGATTCCTGCAATACAAATGACATTCATATTTTTTTCAAGTGAAAATATAGAGAAAATTCAGCTCAAAATTTCAAACCTATTACAAAGGATATATAGCTCCTGGAAATTGCAGTGTTTTTACAATGGAATCAGAATAAACATCAACCAGCATATATGTTTGGACTTGGTTTTTTTTTTTTTTTTTATGTTGAAGACATGAAGTTAGTTAAAAACTGTGTCTTTCACCTATAAGCAGCCACCTTCACATTGTTGCTCAGTAGTAATTCTACCTCTGCATGAATAACTCTAGAGATCCAAATTCTGATAAAGTTCAGCTAGTGATTAATGTGCTGGACTGGAGGAATAGAGTTTGTTGAAAGAACCAATATATGGAACATCTTTGCAGAACTTATAAATATCTCTCTCTGCAATATACACAGCTAGCTCTGACTCCACATAATCTCAAAAGATTTTCTGAGAGAGGTCTTTTGGAACACAGAGAAAAACCAGAGGTGAACTTTATTCTTAAACTTGTTCAAAACAAGACAATCTGTAGAACCTTCTGCTTTGTACCTGAAATCCTTACAGTTAGAGCAATCAAACCTGCTTTTTCAATATTGTTATGCACAGGTAGATACAGAAACAACAGCTGTTGTTTCTCACTGCAGCTGTTTCCCCATCAGTGTTCTGGCTGCAGTCTGTAACACATGACTGCACAAGTTCTTGTACTGTATGTGACATTTTGCTGGTCTGGGGGTGCAGCTGCCCTTCACCACTGTCCTCGTACAGTGAGAAGACAGCATTAAAGACAGGAAAATGTCGAGTGTCAGTCTGTCTTTCAAAAAGGTTGATTCAATCCAAAACAAGAAAGAGGAGATTTGGATCTTATAAATAATGGAAAAACTCACACAAAACTCGATGACTCCAAAGGTGGAAAAGGAGATCATGGAATATGTGTCCTCCAGGATTTTCACCATCTGAGTGGCGTAAGCCATGAACAACCTGACCATTAATGTTAGCCCTGCTAAGAGCAGGAAGCAGGCCTGAATGACCTCAGAAATCCTTTTCTACTGAAATTTTCGTACGAAAATAGAGAATGACGATTTTAATGGGATTTTTAATAAGTTTAAGTTATGTTCTATAAGGAAATACAACCAGCAACCATCCTCCATTAACCAGTTTATCTGTTATTAAAAGCTTGCCAATATTCAAGATCTTCTCAGTATGATACCCTCTCTTTATTTCTTAAGCATTTTGACCATAAAAGCTAACAAAGCAGTGTTCTGTACTCCTCACCAAAACTTATGGCAACAGATAATCCATCTCATTGCTTTTCTTTTACAGATTTTTGCAAGTCAGATTTTGCTGCATCAGTTATGGATTGGAGAGTTCCCTTAGTGGTCATAATGACTAATTTCAGTATTTATTTAAGTTTAATTATCATTGCTGCTGCCATTACTAAGTCATTGATGACATAAGATGAAATCTGGAACTCTTAAGAAAAACAGAATGCTTTCCACACACTTATAACAATTATTTTGTATCTCTCTGTAAATAATAGTATCTTTAAACAAAACTATATAGTTAAAATAATAGTACATGAAGGAACTTAAGTTCCATCTATTTATTTTTCTACTCTGAACATACTTTAAAAACCCCCAAAGACAGAAACATTTTGAAGTAAAAAGGAGAAACATGTAGGAATGACAGATATACTTTAGGTGGTTGCAATACAGCAGTAGAACATCACTATATGCAAAAATCAGCAAGAAATGTAGCATCTATAAACAAAACAGTGGGAAATAAAAATATTAATTGCTAAGGGGAGCACAGGCAACAGAAACACAGCTGAACATCTTGAGTTATGTGGTACAGGAATTATTATGTTGTGATGGTGTTTATAGTACACACATAGAACTTCTGGAGATAATTTTTTGTGTTTTACCCTTAATGATATTCATATGCTGTACACATGTCTCATTTCTGACACTTTGGGCCATGATGTCTCCTAAGCCCAGAGCACTAATAGGCATCCAGAGACACTCCAATGTGGAGGACAAAAGGAAAAACAAATCACAATAGTGGCAGTTTAAAAAATTTGGAAAGTGACGGGGATGCAAACAATAATTTCTGCCAGAGGAAAAGAATTCCCAGAGGAGAAACTGCTGCTCTGCATTGCAGCAGCTAGAAAGAAGCAAGAGATGTTGGTCTTGCTGTCTGTATTGTACTATGCAGAAGCACAAGAAAAAGCAATTGGCTGGAGGAAGGCAGAAAACGTCTTTGGCTGTTTGTACTGCTGGCGTGTCATAATGTGCTTGTCATCACCACCACAGCAACAGCCACCATTACATCACAAAGTTACTACTGAGCTTCAGTAGGGATTACTGTCTTGGCAATGGGGGGACGGGGGGGCGGTTGGGGGGGGGTGTTACTTTCCCAAAGTGTGAAAGTGGGTGTGGTAGTGTTGTGTTTGGATTGGGGTTTTTTTTAATGGTGAAATGTGAATATTGCCCATAATTTCACTGAAAACAGTTTTATTTACCATATTAAAGATGTTAAAGCACAGGTAACACAGAAGTGGAGTCACTCTCTGACCAATGAATTCTGAATCAACCAAATACATATCAGTGCATTAGTAAACTGTCTCTGCCATTTTTTGAGGGGTTTTTATGTCTGGGGTTTTTTCAGTTATCCTTGCATATTCATGAACATTGCTTGGGTTAAATATCAAATTTTCTTTTACAAAGATCTTAAAAAAAATTGAAAAAAGTTGACATACATTTTAGAAGTCCCAGGATGAAACTATTTTGTCTTCTTATAGGTAGTTTATAAGATAAAGACAAATATGGAATAAGAACAAAGTCAGAACAGAGATTTGCTATGCTATTCCAAGCAGCTGACTTTAAATTATTCAGAATTTAAAAATAAAAATGCAAAGGGAAGATATAAGGCTTATTAATCATATTAAGTAAGCTCATATTAATCACATTAAGGATTGTTCTCATAACTGTCATCTGTTTCCTCCTGCATGACTCTGAAAAATAAGTACTTAATGTCCATTTCCCCAGATGATGACAACGCTGCATGATTCCAAAGAGGCTGGAATGATCTGAGCACAGAGGAAGGATACAGGTGCTCCAGGTCTCTCCTCTGTGTTTGTGGTTCCTGCCTACTTGATCTTGCAATACTAGAGTGAACAAAAGTCCCACTCAGGGAATTTCCTGTGTGCAAGATGAAGTCCCTCAGTGACTCCTAGCACATAATTTAATTCCATTCTTTCCCACAGTTATGAAATTCACATAAAAATGATATTTATTTGAAGCAGAAGTCATTGTAATGCCATAGCATATAATTAATTGGGGCTTAGCTGTGAACTGGATCAGCCTTCAAGAGAGTGCAGGTTGAGGGACAATCAAAAACCACTGCTACTTCTTTCAACCCTACCATTAAACAGTGAAGAGGAGCAACCCCAAAGTCTTAAAAATGAATAGTTGCTAACAGTTGGGTGCTATGAATGTAGATTTATATCTTGGCTCAGAGTAACAGACAGCACACTCCTATAAAGATAGGGAGGTTCAACACTCATAGCACAGGGGAGGTCAAAATATAGACACTTCACTGAGCAATGAGGATTGCACAGCCTCAGGGAACCTACTTTACTCAGTGTGGTTAAAAACACATGGTTCATACAATTCAAGTCCTAGACTTACAATTCATATAAATAATACATACATTTGGCCTCCCCTCCCTCAATTCTTTCATTAATAAGGAAATTATCCACATTTAAAGTAGTTTTTCATAATGGAGATTGAAAAACTAATCTTCAAAGTATGAAACACTTCACCATTTCCATGTCACAGGTCATCACATCACAAGCTGGAACCATTTCTCTCAGTGCTGATTTCCACTGGGGTAGAATTAATTTTCTTTGCAGTGGCTGGTGTGGGGCTGTGTTTTGGATTTGTGCTGAACACTGAGCTCATACTATAGAGATTTTTTCTTTATTGCTGATCAGGCTTGCACAGAGCCAAGGCCTTTTCTGCTTTTTGTACCGCCACAATGGCAGTGGAGATGGGAGTGCCTGGAAGGCTGGGAGGAGACACAGCCAGAATAGGTGACCCCAGCGAGCAAAGGGATATTCCAGACCATGTGTCATCATGCTCACAGTATAGAGTGTGGGGAAGAAGGAGGAAGGGAGGAGGCATTTGGAGAAACAGAGTTTGTATTCCCATACCATTATGTATGATGTGGCTCTGCTCTCCTGGACATGCTGAACACCTGCCAGCCCATGGCAAGCAGTGACTTCATTCCTTAATTCACCTTGGTTTTTTGTGGGGCTTTTGCTTTCCTTATTAAACTGTGTGTACCTCAACCCACAAGTTTTTTACCCTTCTGATTCTCTTCCTGATCCTGCTGATGGGGCAGTGAGGGAGCAGCTGCCTGGAGTTTGGTTGATGGCACTCTTCTGTGCAGAGACACATTGCTTCAGACTCTGGATACTTAATGTTCTCTCTGCTCTTTGTAGATCCATTATCTAAAACTGGGAAAAAAGCTTTCCAAACAATATTAAGATTGATAACACAAAGAGCAGTCTTTTAATGAAAGCTTCCATATGCACATATGTGCATACCCAGCATCAAAATTTCACAATATTTAGAAGTTTAACTAATTAGCATATCTAGCGAGTACATTCAATAGGAGAACAGTTGCCCTGGTAACCCACTCTTGGATGTATCTACTGGAGTCCCTCTAAGGGTTCTTAGCCCTATAACTCATTATGCCTTTGCAGGATCTTATTAATTCCCCCTGGTACTGGTGTAAAACAGGATGTCCTTGTTAGAAATTCTTGTCCTTAAAAATAAGATCAAACAATTTTAAGAATATAGCATAATGTGAGAAAGGGTAACTACTGTTCTAAAGCATGAGAAGGCGGTAGAAACTCTACAGCTATATGTATTAAAAATCTAGAAAGCTACAAATATATAAAAAAAAGCTAAAAATCTTTAGGCATCAGATCGGTCATGACACTTCCTTCCTATCATCCTAATACTCAAATACTGTGACTGAATAGCTGGTGTGGGCAACCCAAAATGTCACTGTATTGCATATCTATCTGTGTCCCAAAATTGTTACTGTCTCTTTATGAGCCAGCGCAGTTGGAGCCAGAATTGTGGGGCAGACAGGAGGTCCTGATCCCTTTATAATGTTGGGTCATGGAAGCCCCTTCCCCCTTTTGCCTGGCAGCATTTGTGGGAAGGTTTCTGTGCCTGAAACCATAGCAACTCAGGAAAACTACATTTCACAATTAACTAGAGACTGTTTTCTGAGTAAATTTGCAAACTCTATCAGCAGTGAAGGTTGAGCCAATTCCCCAGGCTCATGTCACCGAGCGCTGGTGCCGCAGCCCAGCCGTCCCCTGTCCCCAACATCAGCACCCACACCAGCGGAGTCCCGCGGGTGGCAGGAGGAAGGGGCAGGCGGCGCTTGCTGTGCTGGCAAATCTTTGTCTGTCCCAGGAACTGCTCTGTAAGCTCCTGCTTTCCCGGGAAGGTTCTTTATTTCTGCCATCTCTTTTTTCATACCCTTCATCTCCCAGGCCATGTGGTCAGCCAGGGAGTGCCATGGTGGGGTGGAGAGCTGACACATTTTCCCTTTGACTTTCAAGCCACACAGTCACCCATGGTGGGCTCCATCTGGGAAAGTGTCTGGTGCCATTTTTCCTTTCCCTACACACAGCCAGGGGGCCATCTCTGAAGGGGGCAGTACCTTGCAATTTTTGGTACATCTTTGTTTCTCTGGCATTTTGTAGTTTTGTATCTAGTGATTATTTACTGGGGATTTTTCCTGTTGCTGCTTCTGTTGTTAGTAAACTCCTATTTTTTCTTGTATATCTACTCAAATTTGTCACTTACTGGTGAAAAGCAACTGGCTGAAACTAAGGGGAGGTAACTAATTTTAGAGTGTCCACCTTTTAAAATTGTCTTAGAACAAGATATAACCCATGGGATGTGCCCTGTCTCATGACAGGATGTCACACTACCTCAGAAAAATAACTTTGCCATAGACCAAAATTATAAAAAAAAGACTTGAAAATAATTATTTTGGTGAGTATATTTCTCATAAGTGGCAATCTTGGAGAGAAACACAAAGCTGAAATTATTTGCAAGTACAAATTGTGCTGGGGCAGAGTTGGGGCAGACATATTTTCCTGAATAATAAGCATAAAGTAAATTGTTCTTCCAATCTAGAAAGCTAGGAGAAAAATGACATTTGTATCCTTTGGGGTTTCCGAGTGCTTACATTATTACATTCTCATTTTTTTTGTAGCCAGGAAGTAATAAAACTTGAATGTGCCACATCAGGAAAAAAAGCATTGCAAAATTTCAGAATAATAAGAATGTGTTTGCTCCACATTGTTCAGGATTTCAGAAAATCTTTTTTAATGAAAGGAAAGTCATGGCAGACCTTGGTCACTTGATTTTGGATGGATATATTCGCAGTTTCTGTGTCTCCCAGGAGTTCTGCAGTGGTGCTTACCTGAAGAGGTAAACAATAAAACAGTGTCACCTCTTTTCTGTAGGACATTTAGTTTACTGGATGTTAGTATATTAGCAATTAACTAACTAGCAATTATTAGCAAATAACTAATTAAAAAAATCTGGTGAATGACTGTTATACTGTTTAAAAACAAACCCTGTGTAAAAGCATAGAATCACAGGACCACAGACTCATAGAGTCATAGAATGGTTGGCTTAGAACATCTAGTTCAAATTTCCCTGCCATGGACAGGGACACCTTTCATTAGTCCAGGTTTCTCAAAGCCACATCCAGCCTGGCCTTAAACTCTACCAGGAATAGAGCATCCTCAGCTTTCCTCACCAACCTATTCCAGTGCCTTACCACTCTCACAGTAAGGAATTTTTTCCTGATGTCCAGTCAAAACATTCTCTCAGTTTACTTTCTATGTTAGTGCAAAAAGTTTGTCTATTCTTTCAAAGTGAAGGATGCTTATGGATGCTGCATGAATCTCTGTAAAGGCAGAGATCTGACAGAATACTAAAACTACAAAAACTGGAACAAGAAAAGAGTTTCTCTTTGAAGCAGCCCCTTTCAGAGCACATCACATATTTCTGGCATACATTAAGGTAAATAAGCAAGGAAAAGGAGAAAGCATAAAATCTTGACCACGTCTTGTACTGAAGTCATTAACATTTAAAATCTGATTTACTTTGACATTTTCCATCTCTTTTCTGTCTTTTTGCAGCACTGTATTATTGAGGACAACCAAGCAGCTTGTCTTCATTGCTGAACCTAATTTCTTAACCACAGCTTTTAGCACAGATTGAGGGTCCACAATGCTACAGAGAGATTACTCTGTCCTTCCAGGCAGCAGGATGGTCACTGATCTTCACTATGATCTTCACATTATGATTGTCAGATTTCATCATCCTATTTTCTGTCTGGTTTGGAATTGTTTTGAATTCTAGTCCTCTGAGTTTCTCAGTCTTATATGAACCTGCTTCAGCATTGGAACTTAAAACATTTAGCCCCTTTTCTGTTCATTTTATCCTTTCTGTTTTGATTTTCTCTTTGATTCTTGAATTTTTACATATTAATGATTCTTGCATCATTTTACCTATTCAGATATTTATACAATAAGCTAATCTATGTGCTTCAGTCCTGCATGGCTCCTGCCACCTTTTGTGTCTGAGCCAGCAGGAGGGACAAGAAAGAGTCAGCTCTCTGTTCCTGGGTCAGCTGGTACCTGAGAGAGCCTCAGGAATAATTTGGAACAGATCAAAATCAAAACAAGATAATAAGAGAACCATGTGAGCACATAAATCAATGCTCTAACGGGTCACTGAAGTCACAGCTTGATCACTGGCATGCAGCCTGTGTGTGTGAAATGAAATAGCTAGAGAATGAGGTGAAATTTTCAAATTAGCAGCACTAATGATGTGCAAATCTTGCTAATATTATAGCTCCTAAGATGAGATATGCAGGAAAGAAAATTATATACAACCAGTTCTTTAGAAGTGTTTTGATCTACCTGCATCTGCTGTGGCCAGTAGGAGCATGAGTTTCAGACAACAATGACTATGTAACTGTATTTCTGATAAAAAAGGCATCTAAGCACATGCTTCTGTCCTGAGCAAATGAACAGGAAAGAGATGGACCTGTGTGTCAAAAGCTTAATCCTGTGAGTTTTTAAGCAAAGCATGAGTAGCAGGTGTATGGATGTTTTCCTGAATTGAGATTCAAAACATTAATCTGGGCACCACACAGCCTCCATGCATCATCAGTGCCAAGGAACAGTAGGATTAGACAAAGAATATCTTCCAGTATGACTAATAATATATGCAGTAAAAAAAAATCACGATAAATGTAAAAAAAAAAAAAAAAAAAAAAAAAAAAAAAAAAAAAAAAGTCTGAGAGAACTGCTTCAGTTTGGAAAGAAACTTTTCTGAAAAGCAAGATATTATATGACTATTTATGTTTAATGTTCTACAACTTCTTCTAGTACATCTGGTGCTGTTTATAGTAAGAAAAGCTTATTGGAAAACTCCTGTATGTATTTCAATATAGATTTTCTTGTTTTGTCAGTGTTTGGACATGTGCCAATGTAAATATCTGCTGCTTGAAATTAAACAAATATGCAGAAGACTGGCAAAACCATCATAAATCAGAATGAAGAAGGTGCTTCAATTTGAAGAACTTTCAGTTCACACTGACTATGTAGAAACTTTGGCTGAGAATACTTATGACTGAAAATTTTGCAGACACAGAAAAGCAACAGGCACCCAAAAAAAGTGCTTCTAGAGACCTAGTAAAGAAATTACATTTCACAATTTTCATTTCACAAAAAGAAATTAACCTTACTGATTACTGGTATACCAGCATGATTGCAGGTCTAATTCAGGTGCAACTTCATTTAAGTTTTTACATTAGCATCAAATCACTTATCAGCAGGAAATCTGAAAATCTGTGCAAAAAGGGAGCAAAATAGGCATGAAAAATACACAGTGAAAGACAGATGCCATTACATATCTATCTGTGTAGCTATATACACACAGGTGTTTTTTGTGTTTGTGTATACACAAACACCCAATGCCAAGCACAGTGTGACAAATGCATGTAGTGGCCAACATTTTGCTAACAAAAGCCAAGTCATGCCAGGACTACTAACGCATGACTTCTGCAACCTCTGTTCCTTGCCTGAAGAGCCCCTGGGTCCCTTGCCAGCCCAAGGGGTCTGTGCCCCAGTGCAGCTGCTGGCAGGGGTGGGGTGGGGAGCGCAGAGAGATCCTCCTGGAGCACGAGTGCCCACCTCGCAGGGAACCATTGAGAAACTGCCTGAGTGGGGAGGACTTCCCTTGCGTGCTTTGATGCCATTTCTTTGGCTATGGGATTTGTCTTGTGAGAATGGCTGCTATTTTTTAGGCAAAATCTCCATACATAAGCTCTCAGACTACATATAATTTGAAAAACTGTTCCAAAATTTTGGCTATCTGCAGTCTAATTTGTAGTTGTGAAACTAAAATCACAATTTTTTTTCAGCTTATACCAGCAGAAAAGACCCACATAAGAAGAAAATGCATACTTTGAAGGATGTGTGGATTTGTCTCTTCTGCAGTTAACTATTGCTTTGTCTTTGAGAACCCATATTTCTTTTGTTCCATGTCTCTCCAGCTAGCTAGGATCTAGAGTGGCAGTTGGAGTCTGTACAAGTTTCCTTATCTTTCATGAAGAAATAACTGACAAAAATACTTCTGTAACCAAAAGAAAAAGTAAAAAAAAAATACATTATTCATTATTCTTTGCAGAGATGTAGCTACTTCTCTCCACAATGTTTTATATCACATTTCAGTTACATTGAAAGAATGTTACCATAGTGCAACTTCATTTAATATGTTATGTTTTTGTTTACTTGTCAAAACCGAAGTTTGAAGAGAGACATTTTTCAAAGAGACATAAAAGCTAAGAATGACAGAGGCAGACTCATGGGCGTGGAAACAGTTAGACATGCAGCCTGGGTAGATGCTAGCAACACGAGCTATATCTATTGTCTTTTGTAGCAGAAGTCTGCCCTTGAAGTAATTTGGAAGCTCAATAACCATATGAACATTATCTTAACCCCAAATTAATTTACTTTGCTTCTCACAGTAGTTATTAGCTTGCATGCTGTGTAAGTTCTCATGGTATGCATGGCCACAGTGTTTCTGATGAAACCACAATAAGCATTCTTGTTCACAAAATACATCTTACTCATCTACAGATGGTCCCTGAAGGAGTACAGGTTTGTATGTTACCCTGTGGTAACATAAGTGCAAAGTTACCCTCCTGAGATTAAGCAATGTCTCATTCTGAGCCTTGCTCTGGGGAATAGCCCACAGTCTACTTGCACTGGACTTCTCTTTATTTAATCAATATTTGGAATCAATTCAGCAAAGCAAAAGTTTTAATCTTTCTGACCATATTTTCTTGTTCATAGTTTTTTTCTTACACATTCCATAATTAGGAGCAGCATCATCCTTCAATGGTTGCTCTAAAGTCTCAAAAACCAAAATGCCCAAAGTCTTAGACTAGATGGCAGTATTCTCATTTTCCTATTACACCACAAAACAATATAATTCCAGTTAATTTACTACAAGTCTGGAAGCAGATTTAATGAACCCCTAACAGCTGCAGAATTTAAAGTGAACTTTGATGCACTAGGATCTCTTCATTGACTCAGATTGCTATCAAACAGCATTGATCTGAATTTTTCAGTGATGGACAACAACACCAGGCAATTAAAAAAGATTGGGATTGCTAAAAGGACCAAAATGGGGGATATTTGTGCTCATAATCCCACTGGTATGTTTGTCAGACAGGGACAGTTTTTGCATATCCTTCTAGTGGATTTGCCAGACTGAGGCTGAACCCAACACCTTCACCCCATTGAGAGGTGGTGTGAGGTATGGGATATCACAGTGTGTACACAGGATGTTTCGCTGTGGGCCCCAAGGGGAAAATCAGAAAGCAGCAAGACTGGAAGGTTGCTGATGCTGGCAATTCTCCCCTCAGGATGCTGCTAGCTCTGCAACAGGCAGTAACTCTTCCTCTTGATGGGATGAGGGCAGCCAACGAGTTTTCCACAGGCCAGGAAAGGAATAAACTGTACTAATGTTATGACAGAAATCACTTTTCCCATCAAATTGAATGAGTATACATTCAGGTTATGTCAATTTTTTATCCTTCATTTTCAGTGTTTTACCAAATCATCCATGGCAGCTTATGGCAGGAGAAACATGACACTGAGCTCCCTAAATATCTTCTGCTAACTAAGCAGTGATGTGAAAATGTGAAACCAGTTTTAGAGAAAAATATAGGTTTTCCACTTGCTGCATGACGACAGAAGTTATTAAAATAGTCCTGGTGGATGGCGGATGACTTCATACTAAACCTGTCTCCAATTAATATTTGAATGCAGAGTCTGCAAAACTGACAAAAAAAAATAGTCAAAATGCTGATGCAAAATTTTTATCACACGTTCACACTAGTTAACTTAAAACATGTCTAGAACCTCTAGGTCTTCTAAATAAATTTGGTTTGAAGTTTATTTAAAGCAATATGTGGTTTTGCACTAGGGAAGTGGTGGTGCAAGCACAGTTTTGAACCAGTTCCAGTCTGGAGATCATACTGAGTTTTCTCTCAAGCTGTTAGTTATGCTTCCCTGCTTCTTTTTCCCCTTCCACTAAATTACACAGCCATGCAGTTATTCTGACAATTGGCAAAGGTTTCCTTTGAAGGAAACCTGCCAGAGCATGCTAGCCAGTACTAAGCCACTCCCACTTACCTCTGTAGCAAAGAGGAAGCAGATTAAAGCAGAAGGGAGAGAAGAGTGCTATAAAATTATATCTATTTAAAAAGTGCAATAAGTGAGTTGGCATTAACTGCTGTGAAGTTAAAGATCTGCTTATTTTTATATGGCTAGTCTAATTAATGACACCACCACATGTTCAGGAGTCATTTTTATTAAGCATCGTTCTCAACTTCCTTTGGTGCAGCATACCATCCCACCTATGCTGTCTCTGGTTTTGCTGTCCTGGGGCACCCCACAGCCCTGGTGTCCCCACTACTCAGAGCTGGGTTCTCACAGAATTACAGAATTGTAGAATACAGAATTGTAGAATTGTGGAATCATAGAATGATAAGGAGTTGGAATGGACCTTGAAGATCATTTAATCCCACCTGCCTCTACCATGGGCAGAGACACCTCCTGCTGTACCAAGTTGCTCAAGGTCCCATCCAGCCTGGCTGTGAACACTGCAAGGGTTGGGGCATTCACAGCCTCCCTGGACAACCTGTTTCAGTGTCTCACCACCCTTACAGTAATGAATTTTTTCCTAATACGTAACCTAAATTTCTCCTCTTGCCCTATCATTTCAGCTCCTGATGAAGAGCCCCTCAGGCTTCCCTGCAGCCTCCTTCAGATACTGGAAGGTTGCTATGAGGTCCCCACACAATATTCTCTTCTCCAAGCTCAACAATCTCAACTTTTTCAGCCTGTCTTCACATGGAAGGTGTTCCAGTCCTCTTATCAGCTTCATGGCCTCCTCTGGACTTGCTCCAGCACCTCCTTGTCCTTATTTTGGGGGCACCAGAGCTGAACGCAGCACTCCAGCTGGAGCAGAGGGGCAGAATCACCTCCCTTACCTGCAGGCCATGCTCCTTTTGATGCAGCCCAGGATTTCCTCGGCTTTCTGAACTGGTTAATATTGAGTTTTTCATCTACCATCACCCCAAATCTTTCACTGCAGGGCTGCTCTCAGTCACTTTGCCCAAGCTGTTGGTGTGTTGGGGATTGCCATGACCCAGCTGTAGGACCTTGCACTTTGCTTTGTTGACCCCCATGAGGTTTGCACTGGCCCAGCTCTCAAACCTGCCCAGGTCCCTCTGGATGCCATCCCTTTCCTCCAGCATGCCCACTGCCCCACACAGCCTGGTGCTGTCAGTGACCTCACTGAGAGTGCCCTTGATCCCACTGTCCAAGTCACCAACAGAGATGTTGAATATTTCCTTTGAAAATGTTGTGGCTTTCTCTAGACTTACATAACCATGTTTCTTTCCTATTTGAACCAGGGCAGAGAGGAACAGCAAGTATATATTTATTATATCTAGAGCTGGAGTGTAGCTGGGGCTAGCAGAAGTCCTGGGTGTATTTTCAGGTGACCCTGCAAAATCACAGTCTTATGTCATTGGACTCATCAGCCCACGACTGAGCTTCAACAGTTCAGGTGTTCTGCCTGTACACAGCACCCCAGGGCTCTTCTTCTTATTTATATCCTAGCAGTATTTCTACTGCTATGGCCTTGTCCAGAAACTGAACAGCTTGCATTCAGCTGGTCCCCTGCCACTATTCAGGTCTTATCTTGACCTCTTCAGCTATCTTAAAGATTGTGTTCACTTTGACATCTTGGATAATAGCCTGAATCACTATAGCAACAGAAGGACCTACAGCACCTGATCCTTGCAGTTTCGCTGAGTTGTGGATGAAGAAAACTCATCCATTTGCATGAAGACATCAATTATTTACAACACAGGTAGAGAACACAAAAGCCAAATCTTTAACTACATTGAAACTTTTGCCCACTAGTACCATACTCTGCCCCACAGATCTAATGGCACAAAAAATGAACCCATCCTACTTGCAGGATAGGTTCTACATAAATGTGTGTGGAGTCTTTGGATACTGCTTCCCAAACAAGCCTCAGACTGAGAGATGGGCTGGCCCGCAGCCTTCCTTTGTGTCAATGGTAGGCAGATACCTCTCCTGGCTGGGAGGGCCAGGAGTCTCCAAATAAGACAATTTAAAAATCCACATGATTTTGAAACATTTGGAAGCACCATTTCTTGAATTAATCTGATTTTTTTTTCCATTGTTTTCTTCTAATCCCAAAATTTATTCTATGGTATCCTGTAATTAATTGGAGGGCTTGGTTTCCAGCATTAATAAAAGTCTCTTTCTTGCAAATAATCATGCTTGGAATATATAGCATAATTCAGGAGAGATACAATATCTGTAGTAATTTCAACCCAGTTTGTAGCCTGCTCCCATTGGGAGTACTGTGGTTTTGATGCAACCCTTCTCACAGAAAAAAAAAAAAATTTAGAAACATTAAGATCTTTCCTGCCGTACAGTAAGATTTGTTGATATATACTTCTTACAAAATATCTTGTTTTAAGCTTAAAAAAAAATGTATCTGAACCAGATATGTGATAAAATCAAGATAATAAAGGGCATTCATCCATCTGCCCATATTTATACTGCACACAACTTTACAGGACGTTCACAATATCTCTACTATTTCCAGCTTCTGCAGCTAGCTACACACTTGGTCTTTCCTTCACTCACACTTAAAGAAAAAATAATAACTGTCCATACACTGAAAGTCAGACAATATTCTTTGGTACAAGTTTTTTCAGCATAGTGTTATATCAGGAAATTATCAAGTACATGCTCATTTTCAACATTTCATTCCTGGTGTGACAACAAGGCTTTAAAGCATAGCTCGCTAAACCCAAATGAATCCCTTTAAATCTGTTTTCTCAGTTATTATGAAGACAGGTATTTTGTTTGCCCTTTAGTTGGTTTTGTGCCTATTGCATTCTCTCTCACATTGCTTCAAGCCTCCACACACCACAGGTTGTCAGAGGCAGCTCCAGGGCTGAAGGTGAGATGCAGGCTCTGAGCAGGCTCTGCAGGAGAGCCAGGGAAGAGTGCTAAGGAACCACGAGTTACCTGAGAGGCTGCAGGGCTCACAGGAGACTGGGAACAGCCAGAGCTGGGCTCAGAGCTGGCCAGAGAAGGATTAGCAATTCTTCCTAATGACTGATCCTCCCTATTCCCCAAAAATGTTGAACTTACCTTTGCTGCTCCTTCACAAGAGAACAGCATTCCCTCTGCCCAGCACCTTCACTTCGATACCTCTCCACTGGTCTGCAGGAGTGGGGGCAAGGGTTGATGGGAGGCAGGTTTTTCCTTCCACTATTCTCCTCCAACTTCTCTCTCCTTATCTAATATTTAGCAGGGGCTTATGTTTGCAAATAGAAAGACTGGGTAAGAAAGGAAAAGCCAGGAGGTTTGACTCCTTGAGTCTGATGGAAGGAGCTGGGGAGATGAAGTCTGCATTTAAACTGAGCTGAGACTGCTCATAAACTGAGAGGATGACCATAATGACTGCAGAACAGATTTTCTGTCAGCTGATTTTAATTTATTTTTTGTTAAATGAGCAAAACCATTAAATGTGCTTACACAAACCCCATGGGCCATCTTACAGGTGTGGTGGGGGCCTGGTGGCCACTACCCTGCTTCCATTGTACTGTAAGGTATTTATGTGGTGGCTGAGTTAAGTGAATGCAGTTGCTCTGCTGAGTGTGCTCTCACAGCCAGCTTGCTTTAGTGTTTTTCTGACATTGTGTCTGTTATATATAATTCTTATTCTTCTGGGATGGATTAAAGTGATATGAAATATCCATTCTCAGAAGTAACCAAATGAGCACAAATACATAATGAACAGCAAAGATAGAATAAAAGCTGTGGAATATCCATAGAATAGGTCAGGAAGCTATTAAATCTGCCTTTATCTGTTCTTAGCAGACCTGTGAGTATAGTATGTTGTCTTCTCTTTCCATTTGCATTTCCATTTTTCCATTTGGTTAATGAACATGTAATCAATGTCTCTTTAGCACATAAAGTAGAACATTTAAAAGAGGGAGGTTAAAGGATTGTATAGAAACATTACTTAATATAGATTCTGAATAGTAAAAGATCCAAGTCCTGTGGTAGAAGGGGTGCCCTACATGTCAGTTATAGTAGCAGATCAACTTGATTGACAGCAGTTAATTTCCATGGAAAAGTTAATCTTTACTAATGCAGTTGTCTCAATTGATTTTAAATTCTAATGCATCTCTTGATGGCATGTTTTCAGCTAACTGATTAACGTTTTGCTTGCAACCCTTCCCATCTTTGCTATAAACACTGAGAGAAGATCCAGGGCCCCCACTTAAAGCAAATTTACGTTCCCATTATTTTTGGTACCTAGAGGCTTCATGTTAAATATCACTGAGGGCTTATTAATTTAAGGATTGAATTATTCTTTTAATGTAAATTTCATTATTAGAGACACCCTAAGCCTTTCACTCACTTTGAAATTACAACATAGCTCGGACTTTTAATTACACTGGAATATCAGCAGCACTGCAACTGGTCAAGCCTAATGGAGAAATTAACATCAGACTGATGCTGTCATGAATGTGGACATTCTAGCTGACCTTGAGGACAATAAAATTCAATAAAAATGGAATTCTCTTCTCTCTGTAATTGTCAGTTGATGATGAAATGCTGTGAAGGCATTCCTGTGCAAAGCAATCACATTGTCAAAATAGGCAAGAGTGCAGGATTTGTGATCATAGATCGAGCCTTATATAGTCATAAACACAGTATCACACAAGGCAATAGAGAACAACATTTGTCCATCGTTTGTCTGATCCTCAACTACTTAAAATGGTAATTTCGGACAGCTGATAAAATGGACTTGTTAAATCTGTGCTCATAGAAGTGTTGAATTTCGTGAATGGATTATGCAAAGAGTTATCAGATATGAAGGTTGTTGTTTAATTACATTTATTTGTAGACCTCACTAAAATTTTACACATTACTATACTGTAAATGTATTTTAATTTATAAAATAGCTTTAGTTTTGTTTAAAAAAATTAATATTCTATTTTTAAAGTTACTATTTGCATATATGCATGAGACAGAATTTTGTGCCTTTGATGTTTAATCTGTATTGAAAACTATACAAGAATCACAGGTAATTTATTTTCAATACTTTTATAATAAATATTCAGGGTTCCTTCTATCACTTTTCCCTGAGTAAATCAGATACACAATTTTCACACAACTTATTTATGTTACAGAAACATTTAGTCCCTTCAAGTTTCTTGGTGCATGTGATAGATATTTGAAATGGAAACAGTGCAAAAATATTGCTCTAGTGTTTACAAATCCACATAAAGTTTAAGACAAGAGGTATTTTGCAAAATTGTCTCATTGGATTCTATCCAAATATATTTCCAACAACCCCCACAAAACTAATAAGTTCCAGACTTTTTCCCATTTTTCCAAAACTTGTGATCCAACTGGCAACATCCTCCAAAATGTTTTCCAGTTAAAAATTCTTTTTTGTTTTGTGAAAGAAAATGAAGTGAGATGTGGCAAAAACTGGGAAAGCAATTGCTTTATTAGACTATCTATAACCTTCTGAGAAATGAATGAGCTGAAGACATTCAGACATTTAAATGGTTATGGATAGAAAATAGAAGAGTAAGAGACACTGCTAAAACTCACTGTGAAGGGGACACTGTGAAGGGGACAAGCAAGGTCTCCAAGTAAATCCTTCCAATGCCCATCCATCTTGCCACATGTGAAACCTGATATCTTCATTTTTGTTCTATCTGAGCCCTGCCTGTGGGCTGGCTCGGCCAGCTGTGGTGCTGATCTTGGGTGACTGCATCTGGCCTGACCAGATTTCCCTACTGTCCAAGATCCCATCAAGAGCTGTCAGCATTACTAATGGATAGAGGCATCAGGAGCGGATCTTTAAGTACAACATTAGAGCCACCAGAAAAGTGACTATACACAGGTCTGCACACAGCCTATCATACCATAAACTTATTATTTTCATCCATACATGAACTTTCCTCCTAACCTTTGTCTCCTAGTGGATGGCCCAGCTTTTGTTGATTTTTTTTCTGTATTTGACTTTCCTCCATTGCCAGAGGGCGATTAAGCTAACACCTGTCATGGAAATCAGTATTAAGGTTGAAGAAAGTGATGCTTTGAGGAGTTGCTGAGAGCTGGGGAGTGGGATAACTGAAACCATCAACTTCAGTTATGACAGTTCTGTTAAAAGAAACCAGGACTGGACTTACCAACCACCCTTATAGCAGCAGTGTGGACTCAATTCCTCAGTTGGGGCAAAGTACACTACATTGAAGTAAAACTGTTTGCAGGCATTTAATATTGTCTTCCATGATTCCTCATCCTTTTGAGGGAAAACTGTTGCAAAAACAATGTGAAGAATCAAATTTGCAAAGTCTGGTATTTTCAGCAGCATTTTTCTAGTCTTTTTTGGCTGTCAGAAAATTCTTACACATTTATAGGAAGTAAGTTATAAATCTATTGCAGTTGCTTCTGCCATCCTCAGCCAGCAAATACTTTGGCATTGTGACCCCAAATACCTCAGAGATGTCATATCTGGTCTCCAGAATTGCCAGCCATGTGGTCCTCTCATGAATCATGACTACAAGTTCACTTTTGTGGTAGCCTGTTCTGCAAGACAGGCTGCTACACTCTTCTTTCAACAAAGTGTTAACAGATGAATGCCCATGAGGAGTCTTGGTCCATAATCCATGTCACTTTGGCACATACAGAATTAATATCAAGTTTGATTTCCCTTTTACACATACACTTGCTAAAACAGATGTCCATATCCCATCCCTATCAAAGCCCATAAGAGCAGCCTATATTCATTAAATTTAAAGTCCTTACTTGTTTTCCACAGGATTTTATATCTTATAGCATTCTCCCAACACCAGTAGAAATTCTCATATAGACTGTGTATTAGCAGTCATGACTTCTGTGGAAGCTACCTTCATTAATGCTTCAGGAGGCTCTTAGATTATTAGACGTACCAATCAATGGACCAGCAAATTGCACAGCACCACATGTGTGAAAGATGCATGGAGAGCTATAAGAAAAGAGTATTTTTTATAATGTTTAAATAAGATATGGAAATAGGCAGGCCTCCTGTGCCCAGCTACTAACACAGCACTTTATTAAAACAGTGGATCATAGTCTCTGAAAGCTGCTGTGCACTGTGTAGGATTCAGTCCCTTGCCTGACTTGACGGTAATGTCAATGAACTTCAGATCAGCTCCTTGTTGAGTACTAGACAAATGCAATGAGACTGATGCAAGTTGTTTATGTTTAGTGCCCGTCAAAACATGACCCAAAGAAAAATAAAATGAGACAGAAAATGAGATGAGTGAATGAAAGAAAGATATGAAGCGGCACAACCTATGACTAAAAAAAAATTATGTGAAGCAATGAAAATTAAGAAAAATGTTTTCCTAACTTCTGTTAAAACTGTTGCACTGAGTAAGGTGTTAGAAAGAGATTAGAAGCTAATACTCTCTCTTATGATCCATCTTGCCTTGCATTTTTCCCTTGTGTACCTTACATCTGGTTCCACATTTATTTACTTTTTGGTACTCACAAAATGAGTCTATGATTCCTTTTGGTCTTCTTTCTGCATACTTCATAATTGATTTTCTGTCAACTTTACTTACTTTACTTCTCCTTGTGATTACCAGAAAGATCCTCCAAGACTGGCTCTGAGGCCAAAGTGATCACATTGGAAACTCTCCCTGAGTTTTCCAAAATGTCACTACTCTTCATTTGATTCTAACCTAGTGCTGACCAACCTAATGACACAGTAAAATGAAAAAGGGATAAGCAAGTGTGACAATTTCAGCACATGAGGCATTTAGTTTCACCCTTTCCAGGTCCACTTATTTTAACTTCATTGTTTACTCATCTGATCCACCAAGCAGTATGGGATCACAAAAAGCAGAGAGGATGCGGGAGAAATGGTGAGACGGAGACCCAAGACGACAAGGCTTCAGTTAGCTTCTTGAGAAAAGATCTTTCCAGCTCTCACCACCAAATCCACATTGTTGCCTCTCCATCTGACACTGGCTTAAAAAAGAGATGTTCTTTTATTTTCTGGCACAATATCAATAGTGGGCACTTTAAATTCCAAATAGGAGAGGGTGAAAATAAGAAAATAAAAGTGTTGTTTAAGGTACATGCAGGCCATTGACAACTGAAAAACTATGCTGGCAAGTGGCCTTGAATTCTTCTGCTCAGCCTTGTTCACGTGAAATGAGGAGCTTCTATCTGATGGCAACTCAATTTAGTTCTTTAGGGAGTCAAGCTACTCTAATCCTTAGCAGATGTCAAGTCATGTCCCAGCATAAAAAGAAAAGGAATTTACACCAGCTGATGGAGAGCCATCATGGAGGTTAAAGTATTCTTTTTCTAGAGCAGTTCTCAGGTTGAAAACAGATGTTTAAACCACTTCTCAGCTACCAGTCAGTTTACCCTTTTAGGCAGAAATCTCATTTTTCTTACATGCACAAATTTGTCCCATATCACAAACTGCATGCAGATTACTGTGAGGGTGTGTTAATTGGTCCTCATTAACTAATGGAAATACATCTTCCACCATTTCCTCAGGCTTAATATCATTTTATGCAACATCTCTTTTTGTTTGTTTTTTTCTCACAGTGTGGGAAAAATCAATCCTGCCTTATTGTACTTTCACAGTACTGCAGGTAATATCTGAAACCCAGAGTTTATGCTGAATACTAGATAATTGGGTAAGTGTATCAAAGATTCCAGAAGGAATTCATGGTTATAT
Organism: Onychostruthus taczanowskii; assembly: GCF_017590055.1. Classification (NCBI taxonomy): domain Eukaryota; kingdom Metazoa; phylum Chordata; class Aves; order Passeriformes; family Passeridae; genus Onychostruthus; species Onychostruthus taczanowskii. The sequence continues at coordinate 2,335,424 of NW_024502125.1, read as the reverse complement.
TAAAAATTTGGCATAGATGGTAATAAGAATTAGGATCTTATAATTTTGTAGTATGCTGACCTTATAGTCACAACTGTTGATTTTTGGATACAAATTTTAGAAAAGATAGTTAACTATTTATTCAGAGTTAATATATGGTATCTACAAATGATGTCATTTTCAATACAGTATTCCTACTGATTCTCAAGAACACCCATAACCTGTGCAGTGAATCCAACTATAATAGACATTATAAAGTGATTATCTGCAGTGCTTTTCTAGCAGAAAGTGGTGAATACATTTAGAGATTAAACCAAAAAATATGGTGAGATCATGTTCTAAAATTTAACTATGTAAAATACATATGTAGGTTTTAGACCAGCATAAGTTCACTTTATTGATGCTCTTCTGTGGCGATTAAAAAAGCCAGAAAAATATATAAAAGTAAGAGCAGCTGCTGACTTCACAGGGCCAGATTTTAATTGCTCAGTAAAAGCTTAATTTGATTTCTAATATGTTGTTTCAGTTGGAAAAGACCTACAACAGTCACCTACTCAAACTGTGTGATCACTTCTGTATTTATTATGGAAATATGTGAAGCACCCAGAAAGACAGAAACACCAGGTAACACTGAAAGAGTGCTTTAAACTGAAAAAAGAAATCCCTGCCACCCTGAATTTCATGAAAAGAAACACAGATTAGACTTCTTGGAAAATCATTCCTGAAAATGAAAATTTTAGGGTCACTTTCACCCTCTGAAATGTCTTGCAGGCCACCACACATATTACACCTGTATCCTAGAAGGAAAGTTCAAGTGAAGCTGTTTAGTTGGTCACTGGCTACCAGCAGGCAGCTTGGTCCTACAGCCCATCCAGCTCAGACATGGCTGGAGAAGGGGAACACTGTCACATCTTCAGCAGCCAGACAAGATGCAATACCCAGCATCTGACTGACATTTGACCCCTTGGTTACTGCTGGTATCGATTTATGTGATAACAACCTTTTGGGGGGTTTAATTAATTAGTCTGTGGATTAAAAAAAAAAAAAAAAAAAAAAAAAAAAAAAAAAAGAAAGCTCAGTTGCTCTGACTGTTTGTCCCAGCTGTGAGTCATAGCAAGGTAATAATTATTTAAAGGGAAAATCTTTGCTTTTATTGCAAATGTCTCAGATTTTTTCCCACTTCTTTATTTTTTGACAAATTAATAAAAATAGACTGCTGATTATTTAAAATACGAGCATGGAAGTCCTGCTGCTTTGATGAGTCAGCTACACATAAAGAAGCTAATACCATTTTGGCTAGAAAATGAGGAGGTAAGATTAGAGACCAAAATAGTATCTTCAATCTCATTTTTCATTGCAAGAGTATATGTATTTGAAGTCTTAGATATGATCTTTTCCCTTAATTACACACTGCTCTAAAACACTTTAAAAGCTGAAAGGGGCATATGACTCTCAGAAATATGCAGAATTGCAAGCAAATGAAAGTTTAAAATCTCCAAGATTTGAAAGCCTTTTTCACAGACTGACAGAACAATACAAAGGATAAGTATACTTTTTAAAAGTGTGGATTAGACACTACACTTAGATTCGTCTTCCCTTTGAATGCCTATCTTGGAAAAGGTTCAGCAATAATCTCTGATCTACAGATGTATTTCTGGAAGGTGGGAACCAGCAGAAGATTTTAGGGTCTATAGCATAGAAGTATATAGGAGAGAAGAAGAAATATTAACAAAAGGAATATGACAGTGAAAAACAAAACCAGTTAACAACATTTTTTTTTGTAAAATACCAATGGATGTTATTAAAATTTAAGTATCAAGTATTATTTTTCCATATTAGTATCTTTCCAAGCCTATAAATACAGTGGACAATGTTTTGACATTTAAATTTTATTCCACTATAATCTATAAAGAAAACAGAGTTAGAAGTTACAAGCATTTAGATTCAAATCAGGTGTATCCATTTTTTTTTTTACTAAAACTGGGCAACCAGCTTTGGAAAAAGTAGTCTGGATTCTGCATAACGCATCCAGAATGTTCTCCTTTTCCACTGTAAACCTCAACAACTCCCATATGAGTAGGTAAACCTTCAGTACAAAATGTGAGGCAGATCAGTGGACTGCAAAATAGGTACAGAGCAAAATACAAAAATGTACTTAGGTAATGATTAAATTTCCTGGGCCTGGTTTAGAGCACCTTAACTCTATCCCTTGGATTTGCTGAATATCTTAACAGATTTCCAACTTTATTTTCCCAGAGTTCAAGCTTCTCAACTCAATATCCTGCTGTAATAAACACATATATAGCAGTGTCTCAGCTGCAAATATAATCTAAGCAAGAAAAATTGCATCACTGAATGGCATATAACTCAAAGTGGTGTAAGCTGCCTCTAAACTTTATTACTAGGGCAATTTAAAGTAAAAATTACTGATTGAATGTTTCAGGCTTTTATGACCAATCAACATTTCTTTAATGACCTCTAATGTGCTTCAAATGAGCATTTTTAAATCCTGGCTTAGATCACTCTACATCAGCCATAAGGAACATTTCCTGGCAAGGTGGTTTATGAGTTTGGTGACTGTTACATCTTCACACTAGCCAGTAGTAAAGTGAAAAAAATAATTGAGATGCACCATTAAAGCCTGACCGTGATGGACAATTTTCAGTGGCTATGCCAGACCAAAAATAGTGCTCCAAATTATTTTGAGTGTAAAAGCACAGTTTTTGATTAAGCCTGCTTTAGGCAATGGTTAACACTATCTACACATTTACAGGGCTACCCCAGCTTTATGCTACCTTCTTTTCCCCTGATGCAGCTATTGAGCCAGTGCAACCAACTTACTTGACAGCAAAGGTGAATCTCAGAATCAGGAATTCTCTCTTTCTCCATAGTCCATGATGGCAGTGGATTATCTTCTACTGCAGTTCCAGCACCTCTGTGTAAAGCCTAGATTCTGAAAACTGACCAAATATAGTTCTCTTTTTTTTTTTTTTTAGCTCTCTATTCACTGTATGCTCAACTGCAATAGTTGAACAATGTAATTTTATACCCCAAGGACAAACAACAACTGAATTTTTAATAGGCTTTGTCTTCAAAGATAAATGTATCTGAATATTAATTATACCTCTTGTTGCAGTTCTTACACCTGGAGAATCATCTTCTCACATTCATACTGTATTTAAGGTAGATCTCAGTAAATTCTCCTAAGGACAAGAAATCAGACACCATTAAAATGATTCTTTCCAACCCTAGTATCTGGCTCTGATGATGCAAGGAGCCTCTGTCATGCAAAAATGGTGCAGAAAGAATGCTAAAAGACAAGTTTATTTGTGCTACTGTGTTCTCTTCCTTTAAATGGGAATAACCCTGTTAATTTTCAAGGGTGATACCAAGATTAAATTTATTTAGGTGGTTGACCAGGAGAATTTAATTAGAAGTCACATTACAATAAAGCAAAACAATAGTTACTTGGACTGGAGTTATGATTGCAATTAATCTCCAATGACTCTGCTCTCTAATAAGCACTGCATCCTACAGCTGCTCATAACAGAATACCTTTGCAACTGAAATGCATTTTTTTTAAAGCACAGACTCCTGTAAGGGTAGTTCAAAACTTCATTTTGCATAACATTTTAACATATTCTTAAGAAAAAGGTAAAGCCAATGTTGTGTTCTGCACGGTTCTTAAGGACTTTTTTCTAGATGCAGTTAGATCTAGGTCCAGTGTGTAGATTAGTGAAACTAGGCAAGGTCAATTCTGCCATTGAAGCTGGCACTGAACACGGCAAGGGATGCAAAGTGTCACAGAAGGGACTTCCACAGGTGTGTTAATCAGAAAAGGAAGGTAAAAGAAAACATGCCACTTGATAAAAAATGCTGTTAAATTGGTAAAAGTAGAAGAAGACTGAGGTACTTAATTTTTTTGCCTCAGTCTTCAATGGCAGTCTCTCTTCCCATAACTCATGTATGAATGGACAGGATGGAGACTGGAGAACCAAGTCTTTCATACTCTAAGTAAAGATCAGGTTCATGACTATCTGAGGAACTTCAGCATACATGAGTCTATGGAACCTGATGTAATATATCCAACAGTCCTCAGGGAATTGGATGATGTAGTTCCCAGGCCACTCTCCATGGTATTTGAAAATCCATGGCAGTCAGGAGAACTCACAGGTGAGGATAAAGGGGAACATTACACTCATCTTAAAAAGAGAAGAAAAGAAGATACTGTGAGCTACCAACCTGTCAGCCTCCCATCTGTGCCTGGAAAGATGATGGAACAGATCCTCCTAAAAGCTGTGCTAAGGCACATGAAGGACAGAGCAGTGACAGCCAGCACCGAGGACAAGTCTTGTCTGACCAACCCAGTGGCCTTCTGTGTTTGAGGGACTCATCAGTGGACAATGGAAGGGTTGCAGATGTCATCTATCTGGACCATGTAAATCCTTTGACACAGTCGCTCAAAACATCCTTCTCTCCAAACTGGAGAGAGATAGATTCAGTGGGTGGGCTGTTAGGTGAATAAGAAAGTGGATGGTCACAACCAGAGGGTTGTGGCCAATGACTCAGGCTGGACATTAGTGGTAAGTGCTGTCCCTTGGGGGTCCATACAGAGTTATTTAATGTCTTCAACAATGACAGTGACAAAGGGATTGAGTGCACCCTCAGCAGATTTGCAGATGACCCCAAGCTGAGAGGTGCTGTTGACACACCTGAAGGGTGGGATGTCATCCAGAGGGACCTGGATGAGCTGGAGCAGTGGCTCATGAGAACCTCACTGGGTTTAACAAGACCAAGTGCTGGTGCTGCACCTGGGTCAGGGCAAACCCGGTATCAGTCCAGGCTGGGGATGGGCAGATCACAGCAGCCCTGCCCAGAAGGACTTGGGGGTGCTGGTGGCTGAGAGGCTGGACATGACCCAGCCATGGGCACTCCCAGCCCAGAGAGCCACACGTGTCCTGGGCTGCATCCAGAGCAGTGTGGGCAGCAGGGCCAGGGAGGGGATTCTGCCCCTCTGCTCTGCTCTGCTGAGAGCCCACCTGCAGGGCTGCAGCAGCTCTGGGGCCCAGCACAGGAAGGACACGGACCTGATGGAATGGGTTGAGAGGAGGGACAGAAGAATAATCAGAGGGATGTAACATCTCTCCCGTGTGGAAAGGCTGAAAGAACCAATTCTCTGATTGCTCAGCTGAGAAAAGAGAAGTGACCTAATTTGGAGTGAGCTAATTGTGGCCTTCCAGAAACTGAATAGAACCTACAATGAAGAGAGAGAGAGAGACTATTTACAAGAGCATGTAGTGACAGAACAACAGGGAATCAGTTTAAACTGAAAGAGAGCAGGTTTAAATTAGGTTTTAGGAAAAAAATATTACTGTGACAGTGCTGAGGCACTGGAAAATGTTGCCCAGAGAAGCTGTCGATGTCCCTTCCCTGGAAGTGTTCAAGGCTAGGTTGGATGAGGCTCTGAGTGATCTGGTCTGGTGAAAGGTGTCCCTGCCCATGGCAGGAGGGTTGGAAAGAGATGGTCATTAAGGTCTTTTCCAACCCAAGCCATTCTGGGAATCTACATTTTTGTTTTTCTGGACATAGCAGAAATCTCATGTGGGTCCTGAAAAAAACACTGACTCTTCTGATATGCTTTCCACAGCTTTTGCCACACAAGTGGGCAATTTATCTTTAGTTTACAGTGTGAGAGCAAATACATATTTCAGAATTGCAACACTAGCTATAATCTGAAATTATCAGCTTTAAACAATATATACAACAGCAATTATATTGTGACTTTGATCTGATAATAATTATTAATATCACAAGAGGAAAATGTCTGCATTAAAAAGAAAAATAACATGACTTTACGAACTTTAATTTTAGCAAGATTGCATAAGGTAGCAAACACTCCACAGGCTGACCCTTAGCAACAGAGATGTGCTTATGTTCTTGAAGGGATACAGATTTTTGTTAAAAAAAAAAAGAAGAAGAATCTCATCAGACAATCCTCAGAAAAAGAGGAACACTGAACTGGGCACAAAATGAATCAGCATTCTGCAATATTAAAATATCAATTAATGAATATCAAGATGTCAGTAAATCCATTTCTATGTTACAAATAGATGTAGCTGAGCTCGCTCAAACCTGTCCTTCCTGAGAGAGAGATGAGACTCTGGTAATTAGTTTTTAAACAAAGCTTTATTTTTATTCACTGCATGTCAATAAGAATTCAAGTTAAGCCTCACACAATTAAAGCAATATAACACTGCACAAGTTATTGAATTTGTGCAGGGATACTTAATAGACTGTATATTACAGTGTAGAAAGGACATAATGTATCATATCATTCCAAAGTACACACAAATCTTAAAGGGTATTGTTTCCACAGATAGAAAGTACAACAATTTTTTTAACTACAGAAGGAAAAATAATTCTGTCTCTGCGTATATGTGTTATAAAGTAGATTTCTATGCATGTATAACTGTGAATATTTTTGAGCAAAATTTCTCTGAAATGAGAACCATGCACAGAATCCTGTTCTAGGAAATCTCAGTGAATTCCCCTGAATAGATATTCTCTTTACATATGAAATTCTGCAATATGGAAACTTTCCCCCCTCACTATAAAAAAGTAGGATCTGAAGCATTTATCTCATGTTTAGAGACAAGATTAATGAATATGATACTGAAGTTTATTCAGGGTGGAGAGGGTGTGTAGATCAGTTAGAAAGGCTTTATGAAACTAATTAATGTTCAGCTCCACAGTTTGAATTGTATTGTGCTCTGGAATAACACAAAATTTCTGATACACACTGAAATAAATTTCACAGATTAGAAAAAAGGCTGTTGCTGTGATGCAGAATTTAAAAATAAAAGTAATAACTCATGAAACAGTATATAAATATTTGACTAGAAAGTAAAATTGTGGGCAATAAAGATGTAGGGGTAATAAAGACTTTGTCTTATTTTCAATCTGCAATTCTCCACACAATGATGAATAGTACAAGAGCAAGTGCTGAAGGGCTACAGAGTACTGAGGTAGGAATAGTTAAGTATCATCCTGTAGTCACGTCAATCACAACAAAACTCCACAGACCAAGGAGAACTATTCAGAAGACGTGGTATATTTACTCTTCAAGCCTAAACTAAATCAGTTTCCAGAATTGTAAGTGAAAATTTCAAATGATAGATTTTTGAAGTGCTCAACTTGACCTGACTAGAACATACAGATGTAGAAAAGTTTTGGAGATGAGTTGTCGAGTCACTGGATGTGCTCAGGGTGTGATATCCTTTTACACATGAGACAGTATATATGCTTATCCATAGAGACCTCCTGTGCTAGCATTAATATCCCTCTATCTCCTGGTACACAGGCTGGGGCCAAATCTTCACCTTATATTCCTCTTCCATGAAGACTCAAGAAGACAGTTTCTGCTTTCCTTCTGGAAGGAGGAGTGGGAGAGCGGAGATTTTTTTATAGGTTGTCTGTCCTACAGAGCCTCCAGATCAAACTGCAGGAGAACACCAGGTTTCCTTCTAAATATCTCAGTCACAAGACCTTAATATTCTCTTAGAAATCTCAGAATTGTGCCCACAACCCTCTTGAGTCCAGTCTAAAGCAAGATTTTTGTCCAATGACAGAGGTGGGGACAGCACTGACCCGCGTGAGCCATAGGAAGGAGTAACATCATCACAGGAATGAATCCCACACAGATAAAAAAGTTTACACAGACAGAAATGGACTTTTGGTGGAAAGAGAGTAATTCTGCACCAAGCTGGATGTGAGGCTCATGTGTTCTGCAATTTGTACTTCTTGTAGCTATTGAGCAAGGATAAGAACACACCCTCTTCAAGCAAAGTTTTTGTCTTTATCTATACGCATACTGCTTAAAAAACAAGTGTGTTTTTCCTGAAGTTCTTGCAGTTATTTTAAAAGTTTTAAATATGGATATGTTGCATTGTTTGTTCTAGCTTATGAGAGAATGAGAATATCAGAAAGCTACTGTCTCATTGTACTTTTGACTGAAAATGTAGAAAACAAAAAAAGTCATCACTCAAAAAGCATATCTAAAAAGCATGGTGACCACAGCCAGTAATATGTGTTAATTAACTTTTTTTTATAATTTAATGTGCCTAAAAGTTTTATATGCGATCTTCATTTTCATAAATTTAATTTTTTCTGCCTATATCATGTTTAAGATATTTTTCCTGAAGTTCTTGCAGTAATTTTAACAATTTTTAGTGCATTTTAATGGATCTCCAACATAAATCCAAATGTAAGCAGACAAATTTTCGTAAATATATTCATAAATAAACTACTAATAATATAAAAAATAAATATTTGGCTTATCATTTTAAACATAATTAAATTGTGAACTATTATGTGTTAATAAATATGTACTGAAGTAAATATATAATGATTCAGAATAACCTTATGCTTACCAAAAATTACGGCAGTCATTATAAAGAGTAAAATGATTCTGTATGAAATTATGGTTACCAGAAATTACTGTGGTTATTATAAAGGCAGTATTTAACTTGAAATCAATACATCCTTGTAGCTATCAATCACGTTTTGTAAGCAAACACTTAAATGACAAAATGCAAAGCAAGATTGAAATTGATGTTGCTGATGTAAATCAGTCAAAGACTGACAAAATCCTTTTGGCAGTGTTACACAGCAATCACTTGTGTAACTCCCTCTGAGTCTTTTTGCAAGATGAAGCATTTGGTGCTGATTTTCGGTGCTCAGACATCTCTCCAGAAGGCACTTAGGAGCAGCAATTGGCTTTGCAGTTATTTCCATCACTGTCTTTCAAAGTGATCTTAATGGACCATGTGTTCTCATAAAGGGCTTATTTCTCTTCTGAATTCCTCTGCATAATGAGGAAGGATTATCATAAGCAATCAAAACCCAGGTGTCTCCAACATTTTCTTCCACACCAAAGAGACAAGGCCATATCTGCCAGATTACACTAAAGGGACTTGCAGTGGAGCATCATTGCTCTTGGAGTCCCTTAGTCCCTGGTACAGAACAGTACCACAGTTATAGCTGCACTACTTGCTAAATGTTACCTGAAGGATATATTTGGGCAGTTCAATGACAGCTGTTCCCACTTGAATAGGAGAAGTAGCATGTTCCTCACCAAATACAAATTTATTTTTTCTTTGCAAAAAGGGTATTGATTTTTCACATAGTTTTCTGCAGCCCTTCTTGCTTGTCTTAGCCTTAGATATGGCTTGACATCTTCCCTTTCTCCAAAACTTCCCAACAAGAAACAAGAACCTACCCTAACCAAAACAAGCCCTTTAGGAATCCAGCCACAAAGATCATGTCTGCAAAATGCCGTAGCATTTCTGGTGGTTGTATAACATCTCTGTAAGAAACAGTATACATACCTTAATTACTGTCTTGTTTTCTAACAACTTCAACTTATCAGCATCTTAACTCTTTTCCAGAGTTTAGAGAGCAAATGTGGATATATATATAAAATCACTATTTATGTATATTCAGTTGATAATTTCCTGGTATACAATAAATATGAACTTTTAATATGTTAATGACAGCTGTAGCTGCATAGCATGCCTGAATCAAGAAAATCTGTTTATATATATACGTACTTTGCATAATTTACACTCCCCAAGAGTGAAAATACTGCTCTAATGCAAAAATATCTCACAGGGAAGTTACTTGTTTGATTTTGCTTTTCTTTTTCTTTTTTTTTTTTTTTTTTTTTTTTTTTTTTTTTTTAACCTAAGACAGAGACTTTTCTTAAGCAATCTGCCTAAAATGTTACATTATTCTTAATGTGGTAAAAATTTTATTACAAAACTCTCATGAAATCTGTATCACTAGCTGCACTCACATTAGAGTCAGTGTCTTGATCGAAGTCTTTTAGAAACCCTGAGGACCAGATCCACGGAGATTTCCCCACGCAGCTCAGTGACATGTGAACTCCTGCTAATGCCAAGGAGCGGTTTCCGTTCCAGGGAGGCTCCAGTGTCTGCCACACATTGAGAAGAGGGAAGCAGGAGCTGCATCAAACCTGTTGGTGTGGAATTGTACAAGCAAAGCCCAAAGGAAATCTTGAGAAAAGCACTTGGGCATGGGCAGGGTGCACTGGATTTCAGGGGAGGAAGATGCCACTGCAGGTGTCCCAGAGCATGCTCATGGCCTGGGTTTCGACGCCTGCCTGCTGGGCACCCCAGCAGAACGCATCCTCTGGAGCAATCAGAACCTGGAGCCATGCAGGAATAGCCAAATCACCCTCCTGAGAGTAGCTTTGCAGCCATTGGTAATGTCTGAGTGACAGAAAAACACTTGGCTTTTTCATGACAAATAAAAGACACCTCCTTTTGGGCTTGACCAAACCTTTGCTTCATTGATTTTAAATTAAATATTTTATTGCCTGTTTCAGGCTTTATAATCAAAATGGTTCATTTTTTCCTGTCTTTTGCCCTTTTTTCTTTTTCTTTTTTTTTTCTTTTATTTTCTTTCTTTTTTTTTTTTTCCTTTTTTTTTTTTTTTTTTTTTTTGTGTCTGTATGTAAAACCTTGCACCAGTTTTTTACACAAATTTGAAAACAATTGCAGTATCCCGTAAAATACATAAATGTACATAAAATGTTTGGAACCAATTGCCCAGCTGAAGTTGTAACAGGTTGGGGAAAAAAAATTCTTCAGCAATGCCAGGTATATTAACAGCAAGAGCCTACAAAAAAGTTTTAAAAAATAAAAATCATGATGGTATGCTCCTTTGTGAGGATTTGTGCACATAGCAAAATGCAGGTAAGGCTGCAGTGGCACCTGGTTTCAGTTAGCACAGGCACTGGTGGCAGTGAAGATACTTGCAAAGACTTTTGCTTCTAATGGCAGACATTCCAACCTTCTGTATGTTTGCTCTTCTGTCACATGTGTTGCATAGCTTTATTAGTTATTATTCACCCTGAAATGCTGTTTCTTCAGCCCAAGCTAAGCACAAGCTGGCTGTCTTGATACAGATAGTTTCATGCGCCATTGACCCATCTATCCTGCCTCACTACTGGAATAACTTCTGACTTACTTCTCCCATCTCCCAAGGGTATTTTGACAATTAATTGCTTAAAATTTGAAAACATTTTCACCCCCATTTTTTTATCATTTGTGATGGAATTGCACATAGATCTGAGAAGGGTGCAGTGCATCAATACCCTGATTTCTGTGAATTAGTCAATAACATGCTTGCACTACAGCTATCAAGACCATAATTTTCTGAAGCAGAAGAATTGCTATTGTAAAGCCAAAATAGGAATTTGAAAAACGTTCACTGAAGTTGTCACAGCATTTAGACAGCCATTGACAGGCTGCTCACTACGTGCATTTTAACAGCAGTGTTCCTCAGCAAGCAAACTCAACAGGCCAGAGGCCTGCATGTTCCTCCCTTTGAGGAGGACAACAACCTTCATAGAAAAAAATAATAAGGGAATATTGAAGAAGAATACAGAAAAATTTAATATTTTAACTGCTTAACATATTATAATTAATCATTATTTAATATAGTTTTATATCATGTTATCAGTCTCCAGCCTTTGTCAGAAACAGAAAAGCTGTTCATTGTACTAATCACTGTACCCCCAAAGCAGGGCTAAAGGAGTTGCCATTTGAATGAGGTTTTAGATGCTGATGGGGAAAAGGAGGCTATAGTGGAAAATGGTGGTGCTATCAATGTTGGAAAAGTAACCACAGTCCATTTGGTATCTGATATTTGAAAAAGGGAATTATATGGAATATGCAGCTGTTACTGTTGATCAAGAAATGACCCAAATTCACTAGAAGGCTGGTTTGCACAACAACAGCTTTAATACAAAAAACTCTTTTCTTTTATAGACAGGTCTGACACATTCTATTTGATTGGCTAATTAACAAAAACATCTTTCACACAAACAGTCCTTGTGAAGAACAGAAAAACAGGGTAGAAAACACTACCTGCAGGTTGTTTATACTAACAAGTTATCAGCATTTGTCTACAACTCTCTAAAAAGTTTTACTAGTCTTCTGTGAGAAAACCAATCCCATTTTCTTGCTCTCTGACCAGGCTGTCACATCCACATGCAGCCATATGCAAACATGTTCTGTGTTGCAAACAGCATATCCCAGCACAGTTCTCCTGGAACACTTCTGCAGCCTGCCTTTTACCTGAAGCCACTGAAGTCAGAGTTTGAAATACGCATTTCAGCTGCTATTTTTCTTTCTTATTTGTATAGTTATTTTTCATCTGTTTTGAGGAAATACTAGCATGCTTTTATATTGGACAATGATATGTATTTCTTCCTAGAAAATAATAACATTTTTGGTGTTTTCTACATGTTTTTTGGCTTCAAAGCTCAGCTTCCAAATTCCCAGTTGTTTCAGCTTCAGTAACAACCTGTCTGATTTCCCTTAACATGCTACTGTTTTCTCTTGTCAGGGAAATGCTTTGAAAATAAGCAAAAATAAACAATTATTTTTTATTCCCCCACCGAGTCATCTGAATGTGCAGTGCCAAATCACAGCCTTTTGTCAACCCTGCTGAATATTAGTCCTTCAGCATTTGCTGTCACTGGAGGCAAACATGATATTGCTGACTTCTTCTGGTAACAGCAACGTTTGATGTTTCACATAAAGGCACAAAAATGGACAGGTCCCCAGCCAAAACCACTGACTGTTTTTCCCAGAACTAATGACACATACAAATAACTATAGAGAACTGGTGTTTCCAGCTTTATCCAACATCCCTTAAGAGCCTGTAATTTTGTAGAAGGTAAAATTACAAGTGCTAAGACAGTATCATTCACTTAGGCTTTCTCCGGCTACAAAAACTAATTTATGGAATATAGGTGGGCTACTACAACAGTGCAAGAAATATTTCTGGGGTCTGAATGCCTATCAAAGACACACCTCCTTGATTATAAGGCCACAGAAACACAGTTCTTATGATTCTGGTAACAAGAAAAAGAAGCAGAATTTCAGTGTTCCGTATTTCTGACAATATAGAACTAAAAACAATAACTCCAAAGTGCTAATGTGTTTTCTTAGTGCCATGACTGTTATGATAATTTTGTTAACCCAAAAAAATCACTTTATCCACCCCATAATTTTCTCTACAGTTTTACAGTTATACAGTTTTATAGAGATTGATATGTAATAGAGATTGATATTAACTGTAGGGAAATCTTGTGGCTTTCATTGTCACACTTCAGTGATGTTAGAACTGAAAGGGAGAATAGCATTGTGACAGGGAATTTAAACATGCTGGGTACCTGGTTCACAAATCTGAGGTATATTTTGTTCAGTTTCTCAAATTATTTCAGCTCTAGCTCCTTGCTTCTTTTCATAATGTCCTATAAAATTCTAATGAATTTAAAAATATATAAATTATTCCTCAACAATGAGGTAAGAATAACTTCAGGAGGGTAAAAAACATTATTATGTACTTTGAGCTTAGATATGTGGCCTAGGAAATCTTCTGGAACAAGAGTCACCATTTCAAGTACTGTACAAAAGCAGCTGCCTTGCCTCCAAAGTAACCTCCTGAAATCCTACAAGAAGAGGCGCAATCAAGAGGGGGCTCACAGGAAGGAATCAAAGAGGACAATAGGTGACCTTTGGTACAAACCTGGTCAGACTCAGGTCCAAGGAGGAGCTTGGCTGCTAAGCAAGAGAAGGGAGGGGTGGTTGCCCACAAGCTGGTGGAGAGGATGGCAGAGATCATCAGACCCAGTGGGAAAAGGGCACCAGGGAGGACATGAGTGCTGCATAGCACAGCCCAAAACAACCCAGCTAAAGGTTTAGGCTTTATCCTCATCTGTGGTATAGTGGCTGCTGTAATGAAGTGCTAGGCATGTCAGACCATTTCCAGTGTAATTCTACATGACTGAATCCAAGGAGGGTTTACACAACTTTCAAAAACAAAGTAGCCAGTGAAAAGTATTCCCTCATTAAGACAACAATAATAAACCTGAATCCCTGCAGAACACCTTGGTTAGATAAATGTAACAGTAATCAAACATCTTAAACCACCCACCTCAGCGTGAACAGCCTTTAATTTAACCCATTGAGACTGACTGAATTTGTGCATGCGCCCTTGCCAAGAGACTGGAACCTAACTGTTGCAAAAAAAGCAATTAGTAAGATGACATAAAACCCAGCCTTTCATTTCTGGTAGAGTAATGTAGATGAATGCAGAGTGGAAAAAATTTCACAAGTGGAATAATTTTGTTGTCACTTACAGCAGAAGTAAAAAAGCAAAACAATAAAAAATTATATTTAGAGGAAAATCAGAAAAAAAAATCCTGCACTCCCTCCCACACTCAAAGTTGTAAGCCAACAGCACTATAAATAATACTTAAAAACACTTCATTGCATCTTTCAGATTCCAATCCTGTCTCCTCTTTATCAATAATTGGTTTGACACTGAAACTCAGAATTTTCCATGAACCTGTCTACAGACAGGCTGTTCTTTTGTCCTCAACTGTGCAATCCTCTGTGCTTGTTCATTTATACTGAGAGAATCCTATGGTCTTTTTTTCCCATTCCTTCTGTAGTGAGTTATTTTTTTTATTTTGGAAAAAAGGACCTGTCAAAATCAGTACAAAACAGAGAGATATTAGGTGGCAAAATCATAAGGAATACAGGGTAAGGTAAAGCTGAAGTATTTTAAAGTATGTTAAACTGTCAGCTGGCCATTGGTAGCCACTTAGATAGGAACAAACAAACAAACAAACAAAACCAACAACAACAAAACAAAACCCAAAACCCAAAACAACAACTTACTTTGTTACTTAGAAGATGTTTTAAATTGTAACATAAATGAAATATAATTTATTTTCACCTCATCCAGAGCAAACAAGTTTATGATCCCCAGGGTACATCTGTTGTGCAGCTTCAACAGTTGTTCACCAAAGATTGCAGAGATTATAATTTCTCAAGCAAAAAACTCAATAGGTATCATCAATTAAGCAATGAAGCTCAGAAAAGTAAGATCACTGGCTCACAAAAGAAGAGGGGTTATTTTTGAAAAGCTGAGATTTCTCAAGGATGCGTCACAGGACAATTTTTTTAGAGTGAGAGGGAAGTGATGCCAGAAGAGCTAATCATTCAGCATGTAAGATAGCAGGTAAGTTGGCTCTTTCTGTACAGGAGAAAGCCACCATTTACAGTCTGATGGTGTTCTTGTTTTTCAGCCAACCTTTCTCCTGAGATAAGTAGCCAGTTAGAGACAACACGTTAACTTTCCTGAGGCTACTTTTTTACTTTGAGATCAAGATCAGAGTGCTGCTTGAAAATATTTCTGAAGATTAAAGTGAAATTAAAAAATTCTGAGAGTGATCAGAGAGTCCTAAACAACTGGAATTATTTTACTGAAGAAGAGCCTGGAAATATACCCTGTATGAACAGGACAAAAAGCGATTCCTTTCCTTCTATTTTAAAAATGGTGTTAAAGTGATTTCAGAAAAAACAATTGCAGAGAAATAGATGTTTATCTTTAGAAATGTTCCACTTATTTAATCTAAAAATTAATGTTTATTTGGATGTTTCTAGGTATATTTGAGCTAAAGATCACAGCAAGAGCACAGTGCTAAGTATTTTCAACAGAAAGAAAGGAAGCAATTTTTTTTTTCATTTTATTTGTCACTTGCTTGTTTAAGAGATTCCACAAATAAATGTGTTCTAGCCATCCATGTTAATATTGAGAAGCATATCAGACTCTCTTACTGACTTTACAACCAAGTACATCACAAGCTGCAATGACGTTTGTTCTAAGCAGAAAATAAGAAATGGAGTCTTAGGTTTGGATTGTTAGTTTCTCTCTACTCATGAATTGTGTGTGTGTTTTATTCAACTTCACCACTGATGCTGCCACAACACACTTGTCCTTACTTTCCTCAGCTGTTTTGTGCACAGCTGAACACTGCTGCTATGACCCAAGCCCTAGCAAAGCTCAGCATATCAGAACACAAAAGAAATAGTACCAAGAAAACAAAGTGATCTCCTCCAGAACAAAAGCAGCAGGTCCAGTGTCCAGCTCAGGGACTTGGTAGCTGCTCAGGCACACAGTGGTGGCAGAGCTGTGCAGTCCCAGGAGCTGAAGCTGAGAAACCTTTTGTCACTCTAAGCAATGACAAACAGTCCCCTACCTACCTTTTTGTGACATTTCCTGTTGAGACAGCAGGACTTCTGTTGGCAGATTCTTCTTCTTTTTAGGTGTAAGTCTAAAAGCTGAGGGAGCAGGGGGTAAGGAGATGGACAGACAGGCAGAACAGGTTTCCAAACCCTCCTGTGTTTCAGAGGAAATTGTTTCCTATTAGTGGTGTTCATGTGTTGTTTTTTTTTTCATGCCCCCTTTCAACAGTTTTTCACCAAACAAGCTTGGCAGACCACTGGTTTCTAACTTGTCTCAGATAAGTCACATTTTGAAACAGGAAGTTAGAAAAGTAATAAAAATGCAGAGTCAGAAGGGACTTTAACTCTTATCCTGTCCATCCTTCTGTAAGCGTAAATTGCAACCAAGCCACCTCAGAGAAATGCTTTTTTTCTGTGATCTCTCTTCATGGCTTGTTCTAAAGCACTGTTTCTTGGTAGCAGGAATCTTTTCCTTAACAATTCTTATATTTCCCATTTAAGCTCAGCTTTGTTTTATACTATCTCGCCAGAATTATTCACTCTTTTCTTCTATAATAAGCTTTGATAAATCAGAAAACACAACAAAATCCTATGAGTATGTTCATTCAGCTTTTCTCTAGAGACAGATTTTCTTACCACATGTTGTTTTTTCTCAGATTGTTTCTATTTTCCCATATTTTTCTTTGAGTGTACTCTTCAAATCTCAGGAAAGTTGTTGAAATAAGTGGTCTCTGTTTCCAAGATGATGTTATGTGAGGTGCTCCATACATAATTTCCTGCTGAACTCCTGCCAATAACTCCAGTTATTCCCACTTCTACACCTGTAAAGTTAATTTTTTTTCTTTCATTTCCACACTTTGAGTTGTCCTCTCTGAATTTCATCCTCCTCATGTCATCTCTCCAGTTTGTGAATCTTACATGTCATGTAGCCCTGTTCCCCATTCTTCAGAAAGGCTCTCATTTTGTTGTCACCTTGAAAGTCACTCTCTGGACATAAGCCAGAACAGATAACCTGTGGTGTCCATTTGAACTCTCTTGCAGACAGCTTTCTTCAAGTATTTTCCCTGTTGACTTGTGAAGTTGCTTATCCTAAATTACCTTTTGCACCTAATTTTCAAGTGCCTCATTGTTACAAGGTCATATGGGACAGTATGCAGAGCCTCTCCGGTGCACATTTCTGCCATCTAGTACCGTAACACAGGTGGGCAAGTATGTTATTCTTGAACAATCTGTACTGGCTTCCATCTTTAGTTTATTGGCACTGAAGTTCTTTTGAAATGATTGAAAAGCACTGGAACAAATATTATACTGCATAGTGAAAGAAGGCAGATTGACTGATGAGGAGAAGGCAGAGGTGCTTAACACCTTCTTTGCCTCAGTCTTTAGTGGGAAGATGGCTTGTCCTCAGGCCAGCTGTCCTCCTGGGTTGATAGATGGTACCAGGGAGCAGAATGGTCCCCCCATTATCCAAGAGGAGGCAGTCAGAGAACTGCTGAACCACTTGGATGTTCATAAATCCATGGGACCAGATGGGATCCATCCCAGGGGATGAGGGAGCTGGCAGATGAGCTTGTGAAGCCGCTCTCCATCATTTACCAACAGTCCTGGATCACTGGTGAGGTTCCAGAGGACTGGAAGCTGGCCAATGTGACTGTCATTCACAAAAAGGGTGGGAAGGAGTATCTTGGTAATTATAAGCTGGTTGGCCTGACCTCAGTACCAGGCAAGGTTATGGAACAGTTTATACTGAGTGTCATCACACAGCACTTACAGGATGGCCAGGGTATCAGACCCAGCCAGCAGGAGTTTAGGAGGGGTGGGTCGTGTTTCACCAATCTGACCTCCTTTTATGACTGAGTGACCCACCTGGTGGATGCAGGAAAGGCTGTGGATGTTGTGTACCTGGACTTCAGCAAGGCCTTTGACACTGTCTCCCACAGCACACTCCTGGAAAAGCTGGCAGCCCACGGCTTGGACAGGAACACTCTGTGCTGGGTTAGGAACAGGCTGGATGGCCGGCCCAGAGGGTGGTGGTGAATGGCACTGCATCCAGCTGGTGGCTGGCCCTGGCGGCCAGGAAGGCCAAAGGCATCCTGGCCTGTGTCAGGAGCAGTGAGGCCAGCAGGAGCAGGGAGGTCACCCTTCCCCTGTACTCGGCACTGGTTGGGCAGCACCTTGAGTGCTGTGTCCAGTTCTGGCCCCTCGGTTTGGGAAGGACCTTGAGACGCTGGAGGGGGCAACGAGGCTGGTGAGGGGCTTGGAACACAAACCCTGTGAGGAACGACTGAGGGAGCTGAGGGTGTTTATCCTGGAGAAAAGGAGATTCAGGGGTGACTTTATCACTCTCTACAACTCCCTGAAAGGTGGCTGTGGTCAGGTGGGGTTGGTCTCTTTCACCAGGTAGCAGCTGACAAAAGAAGAGGACGCAGTCTCATGCTGCACCAAGGGAAATATATGTTGGATATTAGAAAAAAGTTTTTCACTGAAAGGGTGATAAAGTACTGGAATGGTCTGTCTGGGGAGGCGGTGGAGTCACCAACCTTGGATGTGTTTAAAAAAGATTGGATGTGATACTCAGTACAATGGTTTAGTTGAGGTGTTAGGGAATGGGTTGGACTCAATGATCTTGAAGGTCTCTTCTGACTTAGCCATTCTGTGAATTCTGTGATTCTGTGACTGTCATCTTTCTGTTGATGATAGTATTTAACACTTCTTCTTTCCTTGAATTTTACACAACCTCAAAGACTTTTCTATTCATTTTTCCTCCAATTTTTCACAATAAAAAATTAGTATCCCAAGGCCTTCGTCACATGGAGAAAAATGGACTATCTAACACCCAATAGACACATAGCAAAAAACTGCATTATATTACTCCGTGATGTGACCGTTTGAAGGTGCTGTTCACAAACTATGAGTCAGATTTGAGTTTATGAATTCTACGCCTAAACCAGTAATACAATAGCACACATAGTATGTCTGCTGGAAAGAAGCTACAGAACAAACAAAAATCAGTTTCCAGAAAAGATCCTAATATCTGTGAATCATCATAGCCAATGAAGCTTTCAGGGGAAACATACAGAATTTGACAGAAAGAAATTTCCTTCAAGCAGAGTAAAAATCATGAGGAATTAGTGGTCTCATTAGAAAAAGGGGATTCAGAAAAATGGAGGATGATTACTACTGAACAGGAAAACAATGTTAAGGAAAAGAATCTAAAAACAAACCAGAGAAGAATCAGAAGAGGATAACATCTGAAGTATCTGTAGAGAAGAGTGCCCACAGTTGCTCAACACCAGTGATACTGTCTGGGCTCTGCAAAGTCCAAGCTGCAAAGTTAACATATACTTTAAAAACTATTAATGACAATTAAATGTTCTGAACAAGGCTAACATACCAAGTTCATGGGGGTTTGTGTCATATAGAGCATTTAGCCTTTTATCTCTTTTGGAAGAAATATCAGCACCATTTCTTCCGATTTTCTACAACAATGTGATGACATCTATCTGGAGGCTCAGTCTATTCAGGCTCTCAGTCAGGGATGTACATCAAATCAAACCTCGTCTGCTGGCCTTCAGTTCTGTTGTGTTTGACACACAGACATGTATGATTTTGGATAAAGAGTCAGACATTGTCCTTCTCACTGAATGCACTGAACACTTAAACTGTGGGTTAACTGAATTACAGTAAACAGAAACATCAATTAGCTATTGTTTTAAAAATTGTTCAGACAAATTCAGTGGTACTAGTTATCTGTCAGCTGATTAAAATTTTACATTTTCATTCCAAGAGATGATGATTCACACCATGTCACATTCAGTCTGAAGTTGCCCCACAATACCAGAAGTCTCCAGTATCTTCAAGCTCATCAGAGGAGCACTTTTAGAGCAAGAAACACTTTAGCACTATGACAGCATATTTGTACTAAAGTTGTGCCCAGACATTCAGGATCATAGACTAACCAAATCAGTTCTCTTACGAAGAACCTTGCTCCATGAGAGAAAGACTTGCAACGTGGAATAAGGCAACAGAAGCAGTTAGTACAGGACTCCTCCTAGATGAGTAAACAAGGAAGTTCCATCATTTTCCATGGGTGGAATTAAGTAAAAATAAATTAGTATGTTGGTGTACAAAGAGCTGGAAGATGGCAGAACAGCCATTTGTACAAGTTAATGGAACATAGATGAAAAAATACTTTATAATATAATATAATGTAATGTAATGTAATATAATATAATATAATATAATATAACTATATTAATAATTAATAAATGAAATAATACTTAACAGATACTTAATAATTATTAATCTGTGTTATTAATATATTGTTCTAAATAATGATTCTTAATTATTGATATTATATAATGATGTGATATTATATTATACTCTCTCCATATTTATATATATATATATATATATATATATTCCATAATGTGGGAAGAAGCAGGATAGAACAGGATGAAATCATACAGCCATTTGCATCATGTATATGTGTTTAATCCACAGTAAATGTGTGTATGTAGGTGTGTGTGTGTGTGTGTGTGTGTGTGTTATGTATATATATGTGAATATATTTGTACAACTCCATTTCCTTTAAAGAGATTACTCTCCCTTTTAAATAGTGCACACACAGCAGCAAGACAACAGCATGTACGTTAGTCTGAAAGTGAAGTCATATAAGATTTTCACAGTCTTCTCTTGGTTTGGAAGAGTCTCTTTACTAGTGACCATGCTGGACGTGGGGCACCTGGAGAAGGTGGTGCCTCTTCCTACAAAAATCCCCTACAGCCCTTTTGCAGTCTGTCTGTTTATCTTCTACTGAAATTTCTAACCTGTACAGCACCATGGTAACTCCTCAATGACAGTTTAAGAAGTGCAAATGGTACTAGCTGCAGGGGTCAACAGACTTCACACCTGGAACCAAGCGCTACTGACATCTGCAAGAAGAAAGTTAAAAAAGCAAATTCGAGCTCTGACACTGCAGTGCACCTCAGCCCTGATGAAAGGCTACAGGACAAATTCTGTGGTAAAGCCACACACAGAGATAGCAGACTTTCAACTTAGGAGGGAAGCTTTGAGAGGCATCTTTCAGATCCTGTTCGACAAATCTTACTCCCTGTCTCACCGTCCCTGATGAAAGCCTGAGAGTCCTCAGCGAGCAGAAGCAGGAACTAAGGCAGAGCCTCCTCCTGCTGCTAAGCCAATCTCAAAAGAATTTTTCCCCTTCCCTTTGTCTCCAAAGCAATAGCTGAACTTCAACAGATCTTCCAGATGAGCAGGGATTTCCAAGGACCATAATAAGGACCTGCAATAAGGCAGGCTGCAGGGATTCTAACTGTGCTGCTATGAAACTGTAAACCCTATAGATGGACCCAGTGAGGGGCTCAGCAGGCAAGCCCTTCTGTAACCTGCAGGAATCTAAAGCAACTGAAAGCATAAGGAAAAAACATCCTGCAAATCACAGGCCTAGAAAAGTGGATACAGAACATGAGAAACAGACGAGAACCTGAAGTGTTCACTGTTTTGCTCCACAGGTTTTGAAGAGTATTTACATGTACATTAGAGTATATTCAAGATGAGCAGACAGGTTCCCATACACCTGCATAATTCCTGAAGAATCTCACATAATTCCAGAGGAGGCTGAGGAGATCTGAATTGGCTCTGCTACCAGATTGTCCCTGGAAGCTGAGTGCATTCAGCACCCGAGAAGTTCGTTCTCCCTTCTCCTCCCTAGGGACGCAGTCAGTCCATGAGTCTGCAGTTTCTCAATAGGTTTTAATAAACAGCATAGAGAGGCATCCCACCAAACCACTTTATTTTTTCTTAGACATAGCTGCACAAGGTAAATGCTATTAAACACCTATCTGTGTGAAGCTAGGGAAAAAATCTCCACAACTGGTTAGCCAATAAAAAATAGTGCATTATGAGACCACCCAGAATATTCTTCTTGCTTATCACACATGAAGTTTCTCATTCTCTAGGAAATTCAAGGACTAATGCTTTGCCTCCCTGTCAAAACAACTTGATCTGTTGGGAAGTATTTGTTGTTTCCCAGAGCATATAGCTGATGCAAAGATAGGTTAAGAGTTTTAAATAGACACAGTAGAGGTGAGAATGAATTACTGGATCAAATAACTAATTAAACTATTTTGGGAGAAATGACAACTTAAAAGGGAAAATGATAATTTTTCACCAATTTAACATGCTATTGTGATGAAAATTGCATTCTACACCAGATGAGAGAAGTAATTTTCAAATAAAAACATCATTGAAACATCAAAGCCTTCAATATCTGAAATGTAATTTATTTTTTTCCATCTGATAACAGAGTGTATTTGATCTTGTTGTTTTGAAAATGATTCTATCTCAGTTAAAAATATCCTTTTGTTGGAGATTTCAAGGATTTATCCTTGAAAGATTAAGAGGATTTCAATCAGTTTTGTGGGAAATATTAAGACTTTCTTATTTTCTTTTATTTTCTTATCAATATTGTAATGCTCTTCCCCAGTCATATCTGCACACCTGAAGACACTGGGCTATCTGCAATGCTATCTATTGTGTACGTTTACATTTGAAGGAGAAAATCCAACTCTTTATCTGCTATTTAGGCATGGAAAACACTGTCACAATCTACTGGACAACAGCAGCACAGTGGAAAACAATAATTGATGGAACCCCGTTTTAGACTAATGTTACAGTTTTGTTTTCACAAAAGTTATGGTTCCCACCTGTCCATTCAGGAGGCCCCTATGCTTCAGGAGATTGAGCCACCACTGCCCTGATCTACCTACCTACTATAAGGCTGAATTTTACCCACCTTGGAACACGGCTTTGAGTAGGTCCTTCCAAAATAATTTCTTAAATATGTTTATAATTTCCTTCTTCCCCACATGGATTTTTGGGGGGTTGCAAGTACCACACAAAGCATGCACTCTGCCATAACATAACCTGCCAAGACCTATCACCTGACATGACCTTGCAAATGATTCTTGTTCTTCCCCATAGCTGGGGCTGTTTTCTCTAGAGCAGCTTAGTGGGTGAGACACACTCCTGAAGAGCCAAGATAGGCACTGTGACAGCCAACTGCTTGCTGATGTGAGCTACTGAATCTCCTAGAGGAAGAGAGAGTTTGGTATGAAAGCTAGGTACAGGCAGTGAGCATATGGGTCTCTGGTACGGCAATGCAACTCTAGCAGTCAAATATTCAACAAGAGAAATTATTTTCTGTCATGAAATATCTCGAAAAATTGTATTATTCATTAAATTTTTATGAGCACTGTTTTTCCAATTCCCTTCTAGTCTTAATCTCATGGAATCATAGAATCTTAAATATTGGAAGATAACTACAAGATCAGTAAGTTAAACCATGCACCCAGCACCACCACTGTAACCCCTAAACCACTAAACTATTACCCAGCACTGGATCCGGATGCCTCTTGAACACCTCCAGGATGGTGACTCCACCCTCTCCATGGAAAACCTATTCCAATGCCTGACCACCCTAACAATTAAAAATTGTTTTCTAATATCTAATCTGAATCTCCCCTGGCTCAGCCGTTTCTTCTAGACATTTCACTGCAGGTAGTGTAGGAGAGATCAGACCCCACCTGGCTATGCCTTCCTTTCAGGGAGTTCTAGAGAGCAGTGAGGTCTCCCCTGAACCTCCTCTTCTCCAGGATAAACAGTCCCAGTTCTCTCAGCTGTTCTTTATGAGACACATTTTCTAAACCCTTCACAAGCCTTATTACCCTTTACTGGACACCCTCCAGGAACTTTCCTGTCATAAGGGACCCAGAACTGGACACAGGAATTGAGGTGCAGCCTCAACAGTGCCAAGTACAGTGCCAAGATTTTCACTTCCCTAGTCCTGCAGGCCATATTACAGACCAAGATGCTGTTGGCTGGGCACACCCTAAATCATGCTCAGCCACTGTCAGCCAGCATCCCCAAGTCCCCATCTGTCAAACAGCTCTCAAACCATTCCTCCCAGAGCCTGTGGTGCTTCTTGCTGAGACTCAAGTACAGGGCCCTGCACTGGACCTTGTAGAACCTCCTCAGCCTGATGGAATCTGTCTAGGTCTCACTGCAGAGCCTTCCTACCCTCGAGCTGATCAACACTCCCCCCCAAATTGGTCTCATCTGCAAATTTACTGAGGGTGCGCTCAATTCCCATGTCTAAGTCATCAATACAAATGTTTAAGAGGACTGGCCTCAAAACTGGGCTTCAAGCTTCTCCTGTTTGTTATCCTTACTGCATGCATTGGTGTAGAAGCGTTTATTATACATTCTTTTTCTGAAGTTATATTTCTCTCTTCCCTCTGGAAATTCCTCCCCAGATCTGGAGTTGCTTATCCCACAAGCCTCTGCTTACTCTCTGACAGGTTTAGAAAAATTTAGCAAAGGAATGCCTTCCAACATGACACTACCTGAAAATCCTGTAAACATGATGAGTATTTATGACATTATTTTCCCTCTGTAAATTAAAATATATTCCATATATATATATATACAACATTTGAATCATAAATCAGCTCCTGTTTATCTGTATTTTCACATACTAAAGGAGAACATTAAGGACCACATTCACATAAACAGCAAATTATAGTGCAAAAAACCCTTATGCCATTTCAAATTAAATGAAATCAAGCACAATATGTGTGCCAATTTCATAAAACCTTTTAACTTTTGGACACATTGCAGGAGATGCAGTAAAACAGAAGATGCCAAACACAGTCTTAGGTGATTTTCTAGATGCTGGAATGATGTGTTTGAAGGCCTTGCTTTGACAGGTGGGGAAGAACAAAGCCACAGCACAGAATATCTGTGTCCTCCTCATCAGTAGGATGGTGTGTCCATCGGGACCTGCCAGTTCAGAACTCTAGCAGCTTGGGAAGACAGACCGGGCTCTCATCCTTATTAACCAGTGGGTGCAATGCACACAGCAAAAACCATCAGCATTTCTTGATCATCCTTGCTATACTTCCACAGGATCCCTGTCAGAAAAATGACTCTGTCAAATAGTCTGGCAGCTTCCCTTGTACATCAACAGGGCAGACAGAAGTTGCCCTGGCACTAGACAGTTCTCTCCGTGATATTATTCATGCTGGCATCTTCTCTGGCCTTCATCCCTTGCTTCTCTGTGGTGATCTCCTTTTGGTCCATTTGTTTAAGAGCTCCTGGGACCTTGTGTCTTTGGGCAGTACATGGCAGGACTCCCTCATCTCTGGGACAGTACTGCCAGCCTCAGAGGAGTTGTCTGTTTCCAGCGAGACAGGCCTGTGCCCACAAATTCTAAGGGTAGCTGTCATGGTCTGCCTGCAGACAGCCCTTGACCCACATCACAGTCTGAGACCCATCAGTGAACCTGCAGAGAAATGACCAAAAATTCACCTGGGGGACAAGGAGACAGCAGCTCCCACAAGTTGTTCTCTGAACTTTATTTAATATCTCCTTGGCTATTGACTTCAGTGATATTTCATTTCTCCTTTATCCTTCCCCTTGACAAGTGTCACCCGTCAAGGTCCTGCTGTAACCTGTTCTGTAGGCATCTTCCACCTGGATTGCACAAAGGGAACCCCTATGCCTTGGGCATCTCTAAAGACAGTGTCACAATATCTTCCTATTGCCACTGAAATAATCTTCTCTGGTACTTCTCATTCCCATGGTCAAAGTAAAACAAAAGGAACCTGTTAAGGTGAGCTGTAATGGCTCTACTGGAAACACCCTTGGCATTACCATTGCTCAGCCTTGGCACTAAAGACTGGATTACCAAATTGACCAGTTTCCCACTACCTGTAAATAAGCTCAATCTGAAACACAGATCAGGAACCCTTCTTTACAATTGAAGAGCACCATGCAGTATTTCATGCAGTATTTTTGACTGTCTTTGTGAGCCTTCTGTGCTCTGCTGGGCTGTGGTAAGAGATGTTGCATCTGGAGAGACTGCCCCAGCTTTTGGGAAAACTTCCTGCAAACAAATTGTCACATTTTTGTTATGCCATATGGGTCCTGTCTCAGGATAGTGGACAATGTCAGATGATCTGCCCAGCCATAAAATCATGCCACCGCATTGGAGAGGTCCTGATCAGAAAAAGAAAAAAAGAGTGAGACTATTAGCATGTATATGGCCAACTTGTACAATCTCACTCTCTTTCACAGGCACACTTGCTCTTTCCAAGCACACACCAGCATGCAGATGTGTGCACACACTCACTCCTGTTTCCCTGGTATTTGCTTAATGCATTCTATAACTTTCCCTTAATCTGGGAAAGGGTTAAATGTTCAATGAAAGTATCTTCACCCAAAAAACCTTCCCCCTTTCTCACATACAGGCTGTGAGAGTACATGTTAGATATGTTTTTAATTACCATGTTTAAACAGGTACCCTTTTGATGCCGTACTTGATATACAAACACTCATGATCACTTTGTCTCATCTATTAAAAATTTTCTTACAGGATTGCCACTTTATTCTGTTTTCTCAGTGCCTAAATATGATGGGAATTCAAATGTCATACAGGACCTTTTCCCATATTATTAACCTGCTCATTCCTCAGATTCCCCAAATAGAGTAGAAAGAGAAAAAGACAAAACACTTATTTTGTAACCCCTTGTCCATTCAGCTAATCTTAAATCATGGGAACAGAAGAAATCCAGATGAAGTCTGGACTACTGGATCATCAAAGGATGGGCAAAAGACCCTCACGATGAAAGGGACTCTAGAAGAGCAGAAAGTTTTGAGACAGAGGAGGAAGAGGAACTGTAGTGTTGGAGGATAGAGACCAGTGCCAAGGATGTGACTTGAGCAGCAGTGCTTGTTTAAACTTCTCAATAATCTTTTTCAGGATCATAAAATCATAGAATACTTTGGGTTGGAAGGGATCTTAAGGATCTTCTAGTTCCAATCCTCTCCTTGCCCTGGGCACAGTCACCTTCCACTAGATCAGGCTGCTCAAGCGCTTTAGAAGAATAAATTAATATATTGTCATGCTTATTCATCTCTTTAAATACAGTTGAGTAGACTGTAAAATGTGAGCCTGTATGAAGGCCAGAAAATTTAGGCCTGGCTTGATATATTTTCATTTGCAAGTCCCTTATTAGTGTCTCTGCTGCCAATGATGTTACTATTGGAAAGAGAAAATAAATAATTCAGGATTATATTTCTTTAGACACACCTTGTGCAGCTTCTGATATGACTCCCAAGTTCATGATGTTAATATAGTTTCATTAACAATATTATAACTGTCACTGTAAAATCTTAGAACAAGACAAAGAGCCACATCCCCCATTCAGCAGACTTTTTTGCTGAACTTCTGAGTCAGAAAGTTTGGCTTCCTTTCAATATTTTTTTTTCAACCAAATATTTCTGCCTAAGAAAAGAGAAAGATGCTAAGTTTCTTTCTACAACTTTGTTGCATTGTTAAAAAAACCCCAAAAACATATACAAACCCAATATGTTTTAAAGGTTGAAGGCTCTTTCATATTTATTAAGGCAACAAATATCGAATAGAGGGACATTTAATTTTTTCCCTGGAGTGGATTTTCTCTAGGACATTCACAGACTGTGCCTTGAACTTTTGCAGATCAGTAGTGAAAGTCAAAATTTCTAGGGTGAGCAGCAGGAGTCCATTTACCATCAATAAACATTAAAAGTCTCTTGTGCACCTCCACCAGACTCTACTGAAATAACACAGCTGGACAGCATGGAAAAAATGCTGCAAGTATTCACTGCTGTATGTGTCTCTACACAAGAAAGAAAAAATAAGAATAATATTTTCAAATATGTTGATTAATTTTGACTAAACTATTGTGTGGTGTGGGTTTTATTAAACTATGCCCATTTGTAAAATTAAATTGCTCTTCTCAATATAACACTATATTTACACCTGCGATCCACTTTTGAAATGTACTGGACAAAAGTCCTCTTTTAATGATAATACATTCAATGGGAAAATTTATCTTTTTCTTCACAGACACACACACTAGACTAATTATTCCAATTATTACAAATAAAAGAATAAATGCAATTATTATAAATAAAAGAATAAATGCATTGCCAGAAAAATGGAAAAAAATGTGTTTATGCTAAAGAGCATACTTAAAATATCTTAAAATTTATATGTATTTTTCTGGTCTGTATTTACTTTAGTTTTTAAAACTTACTTCAGAAATTAAAGAACTAGAACAGAAATGACTGGAGCAAGCTGAGTTCAAAAATAGAAAGCCAACAAATGTGGTCCACATCTATACAGTTTGCAACAGGATGTCTCTACATATTTGTGCCTGAATTTCCTTGATAAGGACACTGTGGGGAGAGTCCTGAGTGGATTACTAAACCAGGCACATAGCCACTAAAGAGAAACTGAAAGAAACTAAGTACAGAATTCAAGAGCAGTATTTCTCATAACTTGAAGCGTTACTTCACTGGTCATATGTCTGTGCAAAACAAAGTTTAGAGTTTGGACTATCTACTGCTAAAATTTCTTGCCCTTTCTGAAGTCATCCAGTGAAGATTATTCTCCAACAGTAATTATGTTTATGTCACAGGTGAAACTAGTAATTTAAAATAAGTATTCCAAAGAAGTATTCTGAGAAACAGGGGGTGGATTTCTATCAAATCTCCACCACATTATTAACCCGTGCTCCCATTTTGCAGCTTTATAGGATCAACACAATAACCCCCAGGCACACACACAAATTAATTTACAGTACATCTGCCACAGGAGACAAAAGAATATGAAATATTTCACTGATGTAATACTAAGGAGTACTGAGCAACACCAGCATATTCCATGTTATTCAACAAACATGCTGCTGCCACATTACGATATTTTATTTCAACCCACATAGGGGCACAACACATCAATCGTGATGAATGCTAAATTTATTTATCTCTCTGTATTGCTGATGACTGTTCATAAGGGTATTTTATCTTGAGTAATTTCTCTGAAATTCCCCAGAATCTTAATAATTGTATTTAGTGCATCAATGTCAACTTCTTTTGATAGCAGAGCTACTAATGGTGGTAGGATGCTTTTCTGAAAAGTATTCCACTAAACTCAGAAGTTCTCCTTCAAGATTGGGTGAGAAGGTGAAACAACAGTTGAAATTGTTATGGTAATAAATTAAGTTTGCTTGTTTGCTTGTTTCAAATATTTCAGCAATTAAAAACTTAATGTGAAAAATAGTCTGCCCTCATCCTCAATAACTGAACAAAAGGCACAGGATATTAGGTTGCAGTGCACAGGATTCAGAGGTTTTCAGATAATCCCTATTATTAAAATTACAAGAGAAAGGTTTTGAGCTTATATCAACACAGACTTCATATTATATTGGTATATTTTGTGATAATATAACATATTGTACTTTATTATTATCTAATGGGTTTTATTTATTATAACTATGTTTCAGTAAGAGCTGTTGAGATTAATGCAAAATTCCTGACAGCAGGAACTATCTTATGTAATACAAAGCACAAAGCACTGACACTACATTACAAAAGAGGAGCCAACTCACAAATGCAAGTTTTTAGATTTGGAAGTAAAAATACATAAATGTGATCACAAAACAGAAAAGGTACCAAAAATGCCCAGCACATTGCCTGTTTGCATTATTGTTGAAAAGCAGACTTAATGGGACTGAAATTGTCTTCCATTCCACTAACTACTCTCCAGTTGCTTTACAAACAAGACAAAATTGAGACTAAATCAGGAAATCTCTTCTTCTTAAGTGTGAAAGTTATATCTATTTGTTTCCACTTTTTTTTTTTTTTTTTTTTTTTTTTTTTTGTTAATGGCTTTACAATGAATCTGACTGAAAAGTATCCTAAACATACAATTTTATTTCAGTATTCCATTCTGATTTGTGTATGTGTGGAATAAACTATACTGGTACACGTGCAAGAAGTGACCGTGAAAGGGACCAGGCTTTAATGCCACACTGTCCCTTAGAGAGATGTCAGAAAACATGTGCAACCAGCTCACACTCCACCATCATGATTATGCTATGAATATTTCAATTATAATTTAACTTTCATCTACAAATCAAAACATAATTTAAAGAGTAATTTCTAAACCATATCAAGCCTCCCATTATCCTTTGTTCATCTACAGCTCAATGCCTGCAGCTTAATTTCAACCAAAGCCCAAGTAGTACGTTTCACTCCTGTGAAACCTTCTACTGCATTAAATTAATTCATTCTTAAATGCCATCCCTCTGCATCTCTGTGCTTCATCTGAGTAGTTCCTTGTTACAACTGCACAGCTCAGCCTGAATACCAAGCTACAGGATACAGCTTCAGCCCTTCAGCATTAGGTATGGCAGTGACTGTTTCATACAACAACAGTTAAATAAAATGCACCACAGAAACACTAGATTTCTAGAGTACTAGATCAGAGTAAGTAAACATATTGTATTGGGGTTGTGTCGCAAGAATCCCAAGTTGTATGAAGCAAGTTCTGACTGGTTCCTGCAGCTGGCCAAGCTGACCCCATCAGTGACAGCAACAGCCCCTCTAGAATATCATATTTCAGAAAGGAAGGGGAAAAAACTGTAACTGCAGGGGGAGAAATGAGTGAGAATATGCGAGAGCAGCAAGTCTGCAGTCACCAAAGCCAGTGAAGAAGGAGGGGGAGGAGCTGCTCCAGGCACTGGAATGCAGTTTCTCCTGCAGCCCACGGTGAAGACCATGGCAAAGAAAGTTGTCCTTGTGCAGCCAATACAAAACCACAGGGCAGCCTATACAGGAACCCATCCTGGAGCAGGTGTATGCCTGAAGGAGGCTGTCACCCTGTGGGAAGTCTATCATGGAGAAGGATGCTGGTAAGACCCATGGTCCTGTGGAGAGAGGAGCCCATGCTGGAGGAGGTTTGCTGACAGGATTTGTGACCCCATGGGGAATTGGTGCTAGGGCAGTTCATGAAGAACAAAAGGCTATGAAAACTACTCATACTGGGGATGTTCATGGAAGAATGTCTCCCATAGGAAGGACCCCATATTGGAGCAGGGAAAGAGTAAGGAGGAAGGAGGAGCCAAGTAAACATGGGATGAACTGACACAGCCTTCATTGCCCATCTCCTCGTACCACTGTGAGGGAGCAGGTAGACAAATTGGAACTGAAGTTGTGCCCATGAAGAGAGGAGGGGTAGAGGGGAGATGTGTTAAGATTTGGTTTTGATTTTTTTT
Organism: Onychostruthus taczanowskii; assembly: GCF_017590055.1. NCBI lineage: Eukaryota > Metazoa > Chordata > Aves > Passeriformes > Passeridae > Onychostruthus > Onychostruthus taczanowskii. Next base: position 2,304,139 of record NW_024502125.1, on the reverse strand, counting down.
TCATTATCTTACCCTGGTTTGATTGGTAATAAATTTATCTACCTGGTTCAAATCTGTTTTGCCCATGATAGCAGTTGCTGAATGATCTCTCTCTATCCTTATCTTAACCCACAAACTTTTTCTTGCATTCTTCTTTCCCTTGTCCAGTTGAGGAGTGATAGACCAGCTTTGCTGGACCCTGTCTTCCAATCAAGGTCAGCTCACCATGGGTGTATATACCAAAATATGGTTTGTACTTACTGGAAGCACCTGTATTGTCTCCTTTAAGTTACTTATTTTACCAATGATCAGCTTTCTAATGCCACAGAATCAGACACCAAGGACCTAATTTTTTTTTTATTTTCTTTGTACTCTTCTCTTTCAAACATACAAATAAACAATCTTTTGAGACTCAAGTTATTTTTCACCATCTACCAATACAAACAGCATCTCTTTCCCAGCCTCCTAGCTAAGCTGGGGCCAAAGATGTGTTTATCAGGGCTCCAGTCCTACTGTAATTAAAAGTCCATTTTCTCTTATCCTTGTTTCTCAATATGTAATTATAGAGCTTTACACAAGACTTCTGTATATTCCACACAAACATATGTATTTCTAGTAAAGATTTAATTGAAGACCTGAAAGTCATATGAAAGTATGCATATTGGTTATTGACCGTCTGCCTAATACTTTATCTCTGCCCTGAAGAAGTGAAAAGGCTGCTAATTTTAGCATTTTTTTTTTGGAGTGGAGCTCTGTCATCATGATTTGTGATAGGATTTGCCAGGTGATCTAGCACACTCTTAGCATCACGTCTGTGGGGTCTACAGTGAGACAAACACACACACTTCTCCCTCTGCAGCAGAGGAGCACAACCAATCCTTCTCAGAGCCGTGCGTGATCTCAAGTGAGTACTAAGGGCCAGATTTATCAATTAAATGACTGGCTGAATTTTCTCTTGAGTCAAGAAACAAATATTTCAGACCAGCTGCTGCCATACATGTGGGCAGCAGCAATGAATTACTCAAGGTGACAAGAAAGCAAACCAATTTATGTAAGTATTGTTAATGCGTTCAGCATGTTTTCACCTAGTATAAAGCACTGGGTAAGTTTAATCAGCATTAAAATACAGAGAAAACAAAATGTGAAGCTCATGGGATTATAGTCACCAGATTTTTCCAGTATGTGCAACTGACTTAATAATAGGTATTTGGTGTATGCCAAATAAAATTAAAAGCAAGTAAAAAAATCATAATGAATACCCAGTATTCATTTTCTCTGTGGAGAAGATTAAGAATGCATTAACTGCTTAATTAGGAGATATTGAATGGTTTTGTTTCGAACACAAATTAACTGAAACTATAAATCAACAATTGCACTTGTATCTAAACCCAAACATTTTCCAAATGAGCAACCTGCTACAAAACTTTAATTTGATCCATTTTAACAGAAAAGTATTGGGAAATGTGTAATTTATGGACAATTTCAAGAGGTCTTTATTTTTCTCGTTAAATTTAAAGGCCTAAAAAAAATCTCAAAAATCAGAAAGATGAAAATGGTAACATGAAGAAACATGAAAGTAGAAAAACAAGAAGTAATTAAAAATGAATTTTTTGGAGTCAACAAGGAGTGCTAATTCCTGAAATAAACATTTGTCATGTGCAGAAACATGTCTAAAGAAATACAGTGCAAATGGGTTTTGTTCCTCTCGTGCAAAGAAGGAAAAAAAACTCCCTAAAAAAATATTCTAACCAAGTGAAAAATATTCAGAAGCACATGCTTTCATGATCTGAGTTGCAAACATGACTAGTAACTGCACTCCAAAATTTAACACACACTAGAAACTGAATGACTAGATAAAGAAGCTATGAGGAAATTTTACAGAATTTTTTTGTCTCCTCCTTTGAAAGGAAAGAACTGGCATTCTGAAAATTTTTTTTCATATATTATGGATGCCAGAGAGAAATGAAACAACTGCAAAATGAAAATGACCATAAATACAAGTGAGTAGAAAAAGTGGGGTTGTAGCCTTTACTGTATTTTCCAAAATATAGTTTAGGTAGAGAGTATGGAAGATGGCCTAATCTGGAGTCACATTTCCTGTTTTTTTAAATCCAGTGTTTTACCAACTGTATTACAGAGCTGAGCCACTCCCTAAAATTTGCCTCTGCATAGACATACTTCACTTTGTAATAAGGGTTATAAGTAAGTTTTGTTTGCTCTGTTGCTACTTCAGATTCATCACTTTTTCAGGCCAGGTTCTTCACATCCCTCTTTGCGCCAGTCACAGAAGAAATTTACATTCTGTTTCATTTCTACTTTCTTCACATACCCCTGCCTAATGCAGTTATGAGGTCCTTAATGAGGTGGAAATGTTCATGACAACTGAAGGAAGAAACAAGACATTAGGCTATGTATGAATAATGTGTGAAGAATCAGGTACAAAAATATTACTCTAGAGTGGAAAAATAAAGATGCATTTTCAAATAACTTCCTATTCACTTTTCTGGCCAGCTGACAGCAAAACCATAAAGGCATCAGGGAAACATGATGGTCACCATTATCAAAAGGACCTAAGTGATATATGGGCTGAAATTGCATTTAGACATAAAAGGTACTTCAGTGTCCTTAGACGCAGGAGCTTAATTGCGGCGACGTGCTGATATGTGCACCTGATTGATTTCAATCACTTTCAAGAACACAGTCCTTAAACTCTTTTAAAGCATGATTTGGACTTATAAATGGCTTCTTTTAACAATACCATGTAAAAGTTACTGCTTTCAAGAGGATTTTGTATAAGACAAAATACATGTAAGGCATTTAAGATATTGGGGACAGGATCTTGAGCATGCTTCAGAGAAAGGAAATGGAATACAGGATACAAGGCCAAGTCATAACTTCTCAAGTATAAGGAAACCAAGAATTGTTAACTTACCAGTGTCTTAAAATGTAGAAATGGATAGAAATACAGCAAAATATACTCAAAATGTTTCAGAAGCTCCTCCATCCTCACTTAATGGTACTTGGTATTTCAAGTGGTAAGACAAGTTTTGTTCATGAGCAGAGGCAGTTAATGAATTACCACATTAATTAGCACAGAAATGTGAGACAGGCTTTGTCTGGGACATAAGAAATCACTCTCCAGTTATGAAAAAAACCTGAAATTAGAAGAACCACAGATTTCCAGAGATTATTACAATGGCATATGATGTATTAAAGCCCCAATCCAAGCCATAGTTAAATTCTAGATGCCTAGCCATAAAGTCATTTAAAAATCCTAGAAAAGCCTTAAAAGAGGTAAAGTAGCCTTTGATTATAATAAAATTTCGTGACTGCTATTACCTTATTATATGATAGGTCAAAAATTTCCTTAAGAATTAAAGAAAAAGCTGTGCCATGGTCACAGATGTTAGCATCAAATAACAGTGGTACACCAGATGCAAATTAAAAGACCAGCTCCTCAGATGCTGCAGTTCTGTCCAAATATATAAAATAAACATCAGATAGTGTAACAAAATTCTTTTCCTACCAGAAGTCTTGATTTTGGGTTTTTTTTCTCAGTAGTTCTTTAGTGGCAACCAGCCCCTTGTCAGTAAGTTGCTGTGTTGAAGAGAGATATTGACTTCATTAATAATTTAGTTGAAATACATTACTTTTTATCACTCCACAGCTTTGCAAGGAGGCAAAGAAATCACACCAATATTCTTTAAACAAAAATCAGAACTCAAAACTGAGTTTGTAAAAATCAATGTGCCTTTTTACAACTGAAATTATAGAACAAATATTTAATTCCTGAAAATCTAGTTTACCTAATACCAAAATCTGGAATTGAAAAAAATAACATGTACCTAAAGATTTAAAAGTAAATATCCCTGGGTAATGCTGGTATCTACTAAATCCTTTCACAGTTTTTTTGCTCTTTTATTTCTACTGCAAAACTATATCACTCTGTAAAACTTTGAGGTATTCTCTCTCTCTCTTTTTAAATCTTAATCAACAGGAACAACTATACCCTGCAGTTCTGAATTCTCAGATCATCACCAAGTTCAAGTAAAATGAACTGGACCTACCACCTTTCACTGGAGGTATTCAATAATTCTAAAAATAGGACCCAAGAACAGAGGAAAACATAAACAGTAGATGCTTTTAACATGCAACTGTGTCTTTCAACAATTTCTTCACCATCCTTTATTTTGAGACATTTGGGGAATAATTTCTTTATTTCCAAGAAGGTCAAGTCGTCAGGAACCTGCAATTCTATGCCACGTAGTATTTTTCTCCTTCTTACTATTTTTATTTTTTTTTAATAGATAGGCCCATTTCAAAGTATTTTAAATATTTGCTTGATGCTGTCAAGATTATTTAACCTAGAAATGCATGAAAATGCATCTTAGAATAGAATGCCAAATAGAATAATATAAGTTTATGTGCATGTATGTTTTTATTATAAAGTTTATATAGGACATATTTCTGAGTTTTTCAAAAGGAAGCTTTTCTATAAAGATGTGATGCACTTTTCTTGTGGAAATAATGAGACCTGGGTCATTGAAGAACTAGGGGGTTTTTCTCAATTTTTGGGGTTTTTTTCATGTGATGTAAAACAATTCAGGTTTTTTAGACTTCTTGTTAATTTAATGATTTTCTGCTCCTTGGTGCTTCAATTCCATTAACTTTAAATTTGCTTTGTAATAGCACTCCCATTAAGGTCTAAATCAGTTGGTTGTGTAGATGTTTGCAGTTTTAGTTCTGAGCATCTGAAACCAGAGGCTCTGGCTTATCTGGCTGAATTGATTTTTCCTGGGATAGAGTTATTTTTCTTCATAGCCATTTTTATGGTCCTCTGTTTCGGATTTGCACTGGAAAGAGCATCGATAACACAAGGATGTTTTAGCTGTTGCAGAGCAGTGCTCACACAAGGTCAAGGCCTTTTCTGCTCCTCACCCCACGAGTGAGGAGCTGGGGGGGCACAAGGAGCTGGGAGTTGAACCCAGCTGATCACAGGGATATCCCATTCCATTTGGCATCATAACGTCCCATCCCATGTGATGTCATTCTTTTAGTTCTCCATTTTCAGCATAAAAATCTGGGGCAGAAGAAGAAAAGTTTTCTTTCTCAAGTAAACATATCTATGGTTGAATGAAATGAAATACACAGATTGTTTATTGCTATATGGTGCTGTCCAGCACAGCAAAAAGGTTTCATTCCGAACTTTATACAATTTTGGTTGACTTTTGTTTGGGGTTTAAGTATTTTAGATAGTATTCATGCATTGCAGACCCGTGATTTTGACTACAAAAGCAAGTTGTGATCAAAAGTTCAACTGAATCATAGTAATAATAGCTCTGGGGTTTTTAATCTACAGAAAACTGCAGCTTTTGCTCCCATTTGCCTTACATAATTTCAGAAAGCATCATTGTCATAGTCAATTGTATTTCCAAGCACTCCAGATAGTGGCATAATTCACATCAATGAAAAAACTATCTTTCAAACTAGCATAGCCAAAGCACTGAAAACTACCTTCTCTGAAGGGAGAAGGGTTTTTCTTCTCCCTTCCCATTTACCTCAGTTTAACAGGCATAGGTGGTTGAATCTTACCTGGTGGAGCAGTGTCTTCCTTCATTGCCAAGTATCTTTTTTCTCCAGAATAATGAAAATGTGTACTTAATTATAAAATTATTTTCCTCATCTACAGCGTCTTCAGACTCCAGTGCCTTGTCATCTGGCATGTCTCAAAGCAGCTGGGAAAGAAAATTAGACAGTCCAAACCACACCACTACAATTCAACCAGCGACTTAGCTGGTGTATCAGGAATGGCTGGCTGATTCTGGACACAGGCAAAAGAGATGTACTGCTGTCAGAAAGAGGGAAAAAAGGGCAAACCCATGCAATTTCCTCTCATTCATCAGTCAGGTTCAACAGAAAATCAGTAACACAGACTGAAGGGAGAATTAATATAAAAACAAGTAAATAAACACTATAAGACAGAGACTGGGAAGGAAGGAAAGAGAGAGAGACCGAAGGAAAAACTTTATTTTGACACTGGAGAAATTAATCCAGGCAGATTATACTAGAGATATCACATGTCTGTCCAAACTTTAAAAGACTAAATATCCTTACAGGTTCCACTATGGACAGCATGTGCTCTCATGTTAAATCAGTCTATTCAACTGTGAAATACTAATGTTTATGTTGGAGAAAAAAAGATACAAATATATATAAGGCAGTGTATAGTGGATTGTGTGTACAAGGAAGCATTGTTCTACCTAACCTCTGAGCAAAATGATGGATGAGTGCCTGAAAACTAGTCTAGCTACAGCATGGTACCCTCCACAGCCTCACAACACCTCCAGCAACTAGATAAAGCTTAAGACTGCTCAGTGATCCAGACAGACTGCTGTGATACAACCCACTGACATCCCTGAACATATCATTTCTTACTGCTGTAAGACTACAGGTCATATGGTAACAGATCACAGTTTTGATCTACAAGCTGAAAAACTCTTAACTCCCAGAGAAATTAGTTGTTTCTCTTGAAAAAACTCTGGCAGAATAAATCTCCCACTATTTAACACAATTAATCACTAATATCCAACTATTCAATGTCATTTTCTTTTTCTGAACTCTCACTCCAGAAACCTGCCACAAAAAGGAAAGGAGATGTTGCATCACAATATTTCCACCACCGCCAAACAGGATGAGGGTTTGTACTTGAGAGCAAAGGCAGAGGCTTTGGCTTGGTTTGCCATCAGTGAAGCTTCTTAGACTAAGCAAAGTGAGTGATTTCAAAAGCTGCTCAGATTAAAAAATAACAACCAACTGAAAACCAACAACAATAAAAGGCTAGAAAGAAGTAATTTCTTTTTCTAATGTTTAATATTTGGGAGAAAGACACCAAGATTTGATGGCAGCTTGGAAAGGGAGACAACATGACCTTTGGATCCTTATGAGAAGTCCTGGTGTCATTGCAGAGGAGGATTAAAAACCATCATTTAGGCAATAGGTTATGGTAAAATTTCTCTTTCATCTTCTCTCTCTCTGTCATTCTTTTAGTTCACCATGCTACAATGATGTTTTGGCAGAGTTCACATTCATTTATGAAATCCTCTATTTCTTTACTTTATTAAAAATGATTTGCAATGTAAAGTAGAAATTTGTTCATCTGCCTTCTCAAACAGAGTTCATATGCAAATTTTCTATTCATCTCTTCTTTATTCAGTATTGAATAAGCAGTGTTTTTTCAGCATTAGGGGATTTTCTTTCTCTCTTATTAAGGCAACTGGCTGTAATCCTTACTTCCTTTGAAATGTATATTATTTTTATAATTCTTTCTTTCCTGCTATGGAAAAGAATAATACTGTATAATACTTTATAGACAAAAGACAAATTACTAACTTCATCCACAGAAATAATAGGAAGTGCAAAACCATTCTGTCCTATCTTGCTAAAGACTTATATCCAGAGAAGACAAGAAAAGTGGATCTTGTTTTATCTCTATTTGCCCTCAGAAGTCCAATAAAAGCAGCTTATTTTTCCCAGAGAGTTACAGGAATTTATTTAGTTGTTATTAGAGATATCCAGAGACAAACATGTGCCTGAATATCTAGGGTTCTTAAAAGGTTCTTACAAAGCTTTTTCTAGGTTATGTTAGAGTTAACAATTTTAAGTACAGGGAATTATCTCAAATCCCACAAAATGTATATTAAGTGTTGGAAACACTTTAAACTACTGCAATCTGGACTTGGAGGAATTTAGTTTACATGGTCAAAAACAGGCAGAATACAAGGTAAAAGGAAAATACACAAAAAACTGCTTGACTGATTATGAGGGCAGTAAGTATGGCCAGTGATACATCATCTTAAGGGTTAAAATGAGAGCTTGACTTCTCTGTCATTTTGGTTCCTCCAGGTACTTCCCCTGCTCTGAGCTGCACAAAGCCTGTCAATAGAGGCTACTGCAGCAGGGGAAAAGCATTACCTTTCTCTGGTTTATACTGGAATAAATCCAGACATAAGAACCTTCCTGGCAGAAAGTTTGGGGGGCAACGAGGAGGGACAGAGTGCAGTGAAACTGCTCATTTCTAGAAAGGTTCTCGATTCATTTGACTTAGATTCTTGAATGTACATAGTGGTTTACACTTACCTTTCTTCCCAGAATTTCTTGATTGTAGAGTCACTGGAAACATGATGGCCCTACCCTTTCTTTACAAGTTTTTGAAACAGCAATGAATGACTCACAGATAAAAGATAACCTACCTTTCCTGTCTCTATAAAAACCATGTAGTATATGGTTTCAGGAACCTAGCCATCTTAAAACACTGATGTGTTTACAATCTGTGGTTTCTTTATGGTCTGGTTTTGATGGTTTTTTTTAAAGTTTGGTTGGGTTTTTAAAGTTATTATGATTAATAGATAAGCACCCAGACTGTACAGACACATTTTTATAATCAGAATTTCAGGAATTTCAGAAGAATTTACAGCTCTTTCTGGGGGTTAAACAAAGCCACAGCCTAAATAAATTTTGTCCTTTGGGACAAAAGAGCAGACATGCTGAACATTGTTATAAGTCCCCTTCATATCTTTTAACTATCATCTACTGAGAAGGTACTCCCACTTAGTTGACAAAGTTGACATTTCCTATGGAAGAAACTGCAGGCAAGCAGGAGAGACAGATTAATTATTTAGAGCAATGGCTCCAATAAATGCTCTTCTTTCTCAAAAAAAAGGTAAACTTTTTCTCACTAACAATTTCCTTCTGGATTATGGTATCCGTTAAAGAGTGTAGAGATTTCCAATTAGACTTTTTAACTGACAATTTCTTTTTCGTGTCAATAGGATTTGAATATTCAAATTTCCCAACTCTCTTTAAACAGACTGTCATGAATATGAGAATAATAGAAGTTCTTCAAAAATATTCCTTATAATTTTTTTCTGCTACAGAAATGACGGCAGCAGTTGCTTTAAATAAATTACCACCCACAGGCTTTTAATTGTTTTGTTGTTGATATTTCTGTAATTCAGTGTTGTTCAAATATATCTGTTGACTACAGCGTTGCTTATCCAGGCCAGGCTAATGATCTCAGGCTCCAAGCACATCATTTCCATCAGTTGTAGCACTCCTGTGTACCTTTTAGAAGATACAAACCCGGTTTCCTCTCTATAATGAGAACAAATGGACAACTCAAGTTCAGAATTACTTTGTTCTCTCTTTAACTTTTTAATCCCCCCAAAGCAGAAAAAAAGTCTTTTGTTTAAAAAACCCCAAAGTGGTTTGTCTTAAACAAACAGGAAAAAGCAATGAAAGGAAAAGCTACAGATGAAGTAAATTGCAATTTAGATGGAGGTCTTCCAAAAAGATTACTGATTTTTCACTGTAATAGATCAGACACCTATTTTAAGCTCTAGGTAATTTAAACTTCATTAAAAATACAATGGTCATCCATAATATAAACTGCAACCCAACCTAAGCCTGCCTCACACACACATTATTAAAATTCTTCTCTTTCTCTCATATTTTCTGATTCTCATATGCTTGTTAGTACCTGTAGCATTTCAATGTGTCTTGAGGATCAAAAATAAATCTAGGAGGAGGATAAATACAAGTAAGGGCTAAAGCACAACCCAAAGGCACAGCTGCACTTCTAGATGAGTGACTTCCAATTTCTGACTGTTCCTAACTTACACAGGAGAAGAGTCTTTATGAAATAATTGCAGAGGTTTTTACATCAAGTTCCTATTTGACACAGTCCTGGTGCTTCCTTCAAAACATACAGAAACAGAGACAACCACACACAGCACTTAGAATAGAAAGAAAACAAAAAAAACAGTGAAATTATAACACTAAGCACTGACATAGAATTACAAACTGAATATTGAACTTCTAACCTAAATAATTTGGAGATAAACAAAAATTAATCTCTACTCCCTTTTCTTCTTTCCTTTTTTGCAGCTAAGATGCAGATAACTATGTCTGCCCTTTCCTCAGCTGAGCATTCCACATCACTACTGTACTATTAAAGGTTTTTTCCTATTCATAACACCAAGGTAAAAGAAATAATTATACTATAGTACTCCTGGAAGAAACAGCAGTTAAATCCTATGCTGCTGAATTTATGATTCTTTCTCTAATTTTTCCCTAAACAGTTATAGAAACTGAAGTGCACTGTAAGATATCTGTGGATTTCTCTATTTGTGGAATCGCCCAAACATTTTGATTTTCTTCCATTAACAGCTTACTCACTGAAATCCAGACTCCTGAGAACCACAAACATTTTAAATTGTTAAACAGCTGAGACCTTTCTTTATTGAATTTTTTTTCCATTATAAAATGGCATTTGTTTAGAAAATTGCCAACCTTTACTTTTAATTAAATTCCAACATTGTTGTTATACTCCTTATCACAGAATCATTGAGGTCTGATAGGAACCCAGAATCCTAACACTTCACTGACCAAAATGGGAAATCCTATAGCAGCTATTTGGGCAATTTTCAGTATAGTGTTCACTGCTATTGTCCCATAAAATAAGTTATTTTCTGCTGAACTCTGAAAAGCCTAAAATCAAATTCCAGAGTTGCTGTGCTGAATCTGCAAGGCAGAGAATCTGTTTCATTGAAACAGAACAACGGAGACATCCAATGGACCCTCATGTTTATTACAGCTGATTATTTCTTCTTCTTCTTACCATTTCATATGCCAATTCTACATCATATATCACTGCATCTCCTGCTCACAGCCACATGCTACATCTTCAGTCATCATGCACCTCGGCTACCTGAGCTGCTCCGCTCAGCAGAAAGGATTGGAGTTCCTGACATGCTGCTGTCACATTTTCTCTTAGTGCACTTTGAAGTTTTCACAATTCATTGAATACTGTAAGGTCCATCCATATAAGAAAAAAAAAAATTTAAAAAGTCTTTTTTCAATTAACAACCTAGTATTCCTTTAGATGTGATTCAACATTAGGATTTGTTTACATCATGGCTTGTTAATTTCTTTCCTCCTCTAAGTGCTATTCACTACTGTCACTTTCCAAACTGGTACGATTTTGTTATAGAACAATCTTTTTCTTCTGTTAATATGCTTTCTGCATAAATATACAGGTCAAACGTTTTCTCTATATACTGTAACCTCATACATTTACTATGTGAATAATTAATCACAATCAAAAGTGAAGGCAAAAGCACAGGGCTGGGATGGCTGCAACCTCACCCAGAGAGGGCACTCTGTGCCTTTTCCCATACCAAACTTGTTAGCATCTGTTCCAGTTCCAGAAAGGGTTGTGGACACAATGGAGCCAAAGATCAGCAAGCTGAATATGTTAGGATTTTCTTTTTACCTTATAATTAGAATTGCTTCTACAAATATTTCCTAGGCAAATAATGGTATGGACTGTAAGCATTGCATAAATGAAGACCCATAGAGATAAGGAATATTGCTTTTTCATTTGTAAATTCCTTAAGAGAAGCACAAAAGAAGACCAAAAGGAGCATCTTTTCATCCTTTCTCAAGTAATAATCTCAATCATTTCACTCAACACAAAAACAGATGAAAATTTGGGTGTGAGATTGTTGTATATATTAACTGTAACTACATAATTTACTCTAAAGGACTCCTCTTGCTGATATGAGAACCTCCCTTGTTGAAGCACAGATAAAGATTGCAGAGCTTGATCTCTTGTAAAATCTTTGCTTTGTGTTGGGTTTTTTAAAATAATTAGCTTTGGATTAACATACTGATGACTGGAGGTTGTGCAGATGCCCTTTAAAGAGCAGAAGGAAACAGCTGGTATGCAGAGCAGAGACAGAGCTACTGCATTAGTTCTCAAGATGCTTGCACATTTCAACACACAGGTGATCTCTGCTCTTGTGATGCTGCATTTTGACTTGTTAGGCTGCACTTATGTTAACCTCAGAGAAAATATACATTGGTTGCAGTAAATAAAGACTTTTTTTGGTGTTGTTTATGACCCCAAGGAATTTTTACATATTTTGTGAATGCAATCGTTCACTTTCTGTTCAGTGTAAACTTGGGCAAAATTTCATAGCAACTAAAGGGAAATCATTCACCTTTGCAGCCCTGAGTGGAGAACTGATGTCCAGAAGTGGATTTTAAAACATGTTTCTTCATCACTCTTTTACACTAAGTGTCAGAAGACAAATTTTTCTCATAATTTTTCAAATATGCACACACTCATTCAAAGAACATCTAAAAATATACAAGCAGAGCATGCAAAAATTGAAAGGGCATAAGTATACAAAAGGGCATAAGTATATAAAAAATACCAAAAAATACCATGTTTCCCTACTCCTGATCAATGATTCTGTCAAAGATTGCACAGGTTGCTGGACTAGACTCAAAAAAAAAATAAAATAGAGGAGCAAAATCTAATAGGCACTAGGGTCAGTGTGTTTGTTACGTTGTTAAGCATTATTAGACTTTTCTACAGTGTTGACATAATGACTGTGAAAAAGGATCTCCATACTGCCATATAAAGCCCTCTGCCACTAGAAGAGAGGAAGTCCTACAGCTAAACTGGAGCATATTGAACGTATTGCATGTGTGTGATGATACAGAGGTGATGCCACCGAGACTGGCTCAGCTGATTAGAGATGGTGCTAATAACTCCAAGGCCGTGCTTTCGATCCCTGTATGGGCCATTCACTGAAGAGATGGACTCAATGACCCTTATGGGTCCCTTCCAGCTCAGCAGATTCTGTGATTTCAGCAAAGCAGTGGTATGCTCAGCTTGGAGTAAGAGGACAGCTCTACTCAGGACATGTTTCTGTGCTCAGCAGAGAAGACCATCCTCTTGCTGCACATTCAGGAAGCTCTGCACAGACAACAGCTTTGCAGTTCAGCAATTCTTTTATCTGGCCCAGAAAAATCTTTCTGAATGTTTCTCCCTTTGTGATACACAGCATGAAATTTACAAAGAAAAGATTTTAGTAACTATTAGTATCACATGTCCAGTTGAGTACATTCAGTAAATTCACACTGACCAACAGATAGCTGTGTTTTTTCCTAGAATTCTATAAGCATTTTTATAATAAATTTTTTTAATGGAACCATCATTTCAACCTTCCATACACTAAAATCTTCCTAAAGAACAAACAACTTCCTCAAGCCAACACATCTCTGCTGCACACTGCAGTTTTCCAGAACGCTGCTGCACACTGCAGTTTTCCAAAACGCTGCTGCACACTGCAGTTTTCCAGAAGTCTCTGCTCTTTTAGTGGCACCAGCAGGGAAAAATATTGACAAGAGAATGCTCTCGATCATGAGCAGCAAAGTAGCTTTGTGGCATCGTACTCACATTCTTTCATAACAGAACTTATTAAAAAACAAAATTAAACAGTTACAGAGCTAGAGTAGGTAGTCTATATATTAGTACAAAGTGAACTAAAACTATCTTGTGTTTCTCCTTCACAAAAATAGATGTAATGGAAAAGTTTCATTATTCTGGATGCTGTACTTCCACAACACGAGTATGTATTACTTTAACAATAGGAAAATCACATAATAGCAAAAAATTACAGTCGACTGGGCTTCATCCACATTTCTCAAAAGAAGGAGCTCATAAAAATGCAGTCTTAACCAAATATACATTTTTGCCCCATAAGTACACATATGAAAAGCAAAGATCACATAGGTAGCATGTGTCACCAGGTTATTTGCACCTGTGTGCAAGTACCTAGGTTTCAAGAACACTATTTCTCCCTTCTTTCCACTGCCATTATCTTCTCCTCTTCCTCTTTCTTGCAGATTTTGTCATTATTTCATCTACATGGTCGCAAGTAATTTTCACTACTGATGATCTTATTTGCATCTTGAGTTTATCTGTGCTATAAAAGGAGGAACTGAGAAACAGCACCTAGAAAGGCAGTCATCTCTTTTATTTTTCTCAGTGGATACAACTGAGAATTCCCTTTCAGGACCCATACCTTCATTGAGGGTACCACTCACTGGTGTAACATATCTAGAATTAAGATAAGGAACAGTCATCTCCTCCCTCCAGATTGGTGAGGTGGGAGCAATCTGAAAATCCCTCTCTTGGGACACCCAACTCAATACACACCCAACAAGTTTATCCTTGCTTTTTGCCCTCTGCCTTGCTCTTTTACAGATGTTTCATATTTTTAGCTCTAGCTAACTATTCTATCTTGAATTTCTCCCTTTTTCTTTAACCCACAAGTGAGTTTTGAGTCAGCTTTATTCTTTATTCTTGTGCTTTTCTCGTGACCTCTGGAAATTATGGGAATGCAAGGCAAGGCAAGGCAAGGCAAGGCAAGGCAAAGCAAAGCAAAGCAAAGCAAAGCAAGGCAAAGCAAGGCAAGGCAAGGCAAGACAAGGCAAGGCAAGGCAAGATAAGAAGAAAGAACAAAGAAGGAAGAAGAAAAAATAAAAAAAAGAAAAAAACAAAATGGAAGAAAATGTTTTAAAATTATAAAAGAAAAAGTGTTAAAAATAACCTGACCACCCAGCAGAAATAAATACAGGTTTCTTTAGAAGCCACAGGCACACACTCAGGTTACTCTAGAAACCACAAGTATGAACTGAGGCAAAAAATTAAGATAAAGAGTGAGGGTGAATAGAATTTGGCTGCAGCACACATATTCCCCATAATATGGGTTTTGGCAAACATTTACTTTTGTTTGCTCTTTGCTTATTAGTATTTAACATAGTCATCCTTTTATAATCCTAGAACAAACATAAAATATTGTGAAAGGTGCTTTTTTTTCAAAAAAAAAAAAAAAAAATTGTAAAAGGGTTTTTTTTTTTTTTTTTTTTTTTTTTTTTTTTTTTTTTTGCCTTAGAGTGGCTACAAAACAAAAAAGTCTTTTTGTATTAAAGATATTTATCACATATCACCAACAGTATTTGAAGTGTATTTGCATAAGTATTAATTCTATTTATCTTAAATTATCCTCTCTGTATGCAAATATTTTTAATTTTAAATAAAAATTTATCTTTTTTTCTGTGTCATAAACATATTCAGTGTGCAACTTCTGCATTTATTTATTCAAATAATAGGTAACCATTTACCATGCTCATCTTTGCAGCATGAATGCTGATAAGAAAAAGTTACACTATTTCTGCCACTTGCTTCATTCCCAGATAATCAGCCTGAAATCTGTCTTCTCTTAGCTTTCTATTGTGACTTGTTTTAAATAAGCATGAATGAGGTACGTGGCAGACAGATAAACTACTTCCTCACTTCCAAGAGCTGTGTGCAAGCAGGTCCTGGTAAATGCCTTTTTTCTCTATTGAAAAAATAACAGAGAATGACCCAGACTAATAAAAGTTATTTTCCCCCTTACTTTAAATTATTTGCTTTTGCAAAATGGGACGTGAGAGAGAAAAGGTTATTTTCCCTCACTGAACGCTTGTGGTAGTCCAACAGTGTCACAAACACCACCACTCTGAAGAGGTGAAGGAGAGAGGGACGGGGTGGGCTTCCAGGTACCCGAACTTATCCTATCTCCACTGGACGCAGAGGTCTGAACATCTGACTGTCAGTGCTAAACCCTCGAGTCTCCACAATGACCTCTTGGTTTGGATAAACAAAGCCTGGAATTAACAACATGTGATATTTAAAACAATGGGTGAGCGACGTCATGAACAACAGCATCCATAAATTTATGTCTACGTGGGAAGAAGATCTGGAAAATGTGGAACAATTTTAAAGACTATTCCTACCCAGGGAAATATCTTATTATGCAATCATATCATCAGAAGAATCCTTTCAGATTCTGCTTTTGCAAAGATACACAGGGATGCTGTTTCACATGGGAACATCGCAAAACTAGAATTCCTCATTTGCACTAGCATGTTTTGTGATACTTATCAAAGAATTAATGCTACGATGCAATCTTTCAGATGAAAGTCACAACCGAGAAAGAAATGGGGAGAAGAAAGAAAAATTATGTTTGCTGAATCATTGTCATCAAAAGGGAAAATTAAAATTAAATTGACACCCTTTCAAAATGGTCAGACTACTTTGCTGTCTAGTTTGCCATACTGAGATGAACTTTCATCAACCTGAACAGGAGCTTGATCATCCCATGGACTAGTTTATTGGTATATTGCTCCAGGAAATGTTTAGGCAACAGACAGAAAATAAATACCATTGTGAACCTTGATTAATGTGGAGTAAACTCGATAATTGTAATTCTTTATTAGTTAGAGAACCAGTGTTTCTAGTAGAGTGAAAGTTGAGGGGGAAAACCCTGTCACAAAGCAAGATTCCTGCAAACTCTACTTTCTCTCAAAATACTTCCACTTCAGTATCTCTTACATAAGCTCAAATATAAACATGATACACAAAACAATTTAAAGGAAATTATTTACTGTTTGAAAGAAAAGCACTAGTCTATAATTTCGTAAGGTGTGACTCTCATGCTGCTCTCACTGAAGAAAAGCTTGTGTTTAGAATACAAGCTTCGTAAAAGTCAACATGATCTCTCCACTGGAGGTCCCTTTTCTGCTGTCTGAAATAGTATCCTTTTGTCGGACCATAGAGCAATATGTGGAAGTTAAAAACTATGCTTAAAATAAACTGTCTTTGTAGATTCAGTACATTACAGGAAACTAGAATTGTGCATCAGCATGAGCCAGAAGTGAGCTTTGCAACTTTATCCAGAATCTAAATAAATACTGACAAATAAACTGCTCTGTGAACTATCCAGACAATTTTAATCCCAAAAATTTAGAGCTCCCACAGCCTTGGAGCAGGAGAAGAACAATTTCAGAAAGACCCACAGTAACAGACTGCTCCATCTCACCACTGTGATTAAACCTTCTGAAAATTTTCATGTGGGAACAGAATTGGAATTAATGTCAAACACATTAACTTCAATGACCATTGAGTGCTCATAAAAATTCTTTCTCTGTAATGAAACTGCACACTATTTTTGTTCAAGAAGCTAGGAATACCTTGCACAATTGAATTTAACTATCACAAGGTTGTATCGGGGGGACACGTGTTTATTAGAAATGCATTCTATTTGCAGTGTAAAATACTCTGCATTCACCAAAAAAAAGATTGGGCTCTGACAATGAAATCTTGGAGTTCTATATAAAGCTTCACTTTTCAATATAAAAAAAATTTAGATACATTATAACTGGAAAAATTCAAGCTGTTTCACTAAATTACTTATTTAGTGAAATAAGTGTATTTATTTAGTGTAAAAAAATTACCTGGGCTTACCATTTGACTGAGAAGGACCTGTCCAGGTATTAAAAAAAATGCAAAATAGGTTATTTGTGGTCACTTTGCACAATAAAATAAAAATTCAGAGTGAGAGTGTGATAATTAGGTGTAATATCTGCATGCCTATGAGATTCACTGAAGAATCCTTCTCAATTCTATTAGCAATAGAACAGGTTTGCATTACCATAATTTTCTATTTATGTATCCAAGGACTCAACTATGGCATTCTGCGCAATGCAATAAAGAGAATCAATTCAACTGAGGGAAATTAGAAGTTTCAACAACTGGAATGTAGGAACTGTATAAATGTGAGTGAGTCTTATAGAAAAGGGAGGACTGACCTTGACATGTCTCCTCTGGATTTCTTCAAAGACCATGCCTGGGAGAGATGCTCCCCCACAGGAGCATGCAAATGGTGTTCACTGAAAACCCACAACTGGAACTAGTTGAACTTGGTATGCAACGACATTTCACAGCATAAATTACAAATTAAAATCTCTTTGGCAGAAAGATTGTAAAAGATTCAGAGCAGTAGTGCCAGTGCCCTAGTAAGAGTTTAACGTTCAGTGTGCATGCACAGAACTTTCTGTAACAAGAGGTATTTCTCCTGCAGAGCACAGCAGGCCATAGCGTGACATCTTGGACACTACACAGAGGAACACCCACACACAGCAGCAGTACCTCACTAGAGAGATGGAGGCCTGCTGGGAGAACTTTGTCACTCACCAGCATTGCATGCCAGAGAACACAGCTGTCAGATCAAGGAAATTTGAGAGTAGCTCCTACACATTTTTTTTTTGTTTGTATTTTTATTTCCACTGGGCTCTCCTGCATGCAAAGAGCTGCATGCCAGAGTCTCCTCTTGAGAGAGGACACCTCTCAGGGTTACTCCTTGAGGTCAAGTCATTCCTTGCAGCAGCACATTCTCAGTAAGTGATTCACTGCATGCTAAACTTTGACGTGTCAGGTAAGCAATGGCAAGGAATGATTGTGCACATACAATCCTTTAAACATGAACTGCTGACCAAGTCTAAGACTAAGTCTGGAGCCAGCCTCACCTAAACTCCTCTCTGAGGAGACATTCAAGACACACGAGGGTTCTTGTCTAAATGTCTTGACCTTAAGGCAGAATCTCCCTGACAGCTTTGTCAGACCTTGTCCCATATGCAGTAAATAGTCAAGCATTCTTGGCCACCAAATCTTGTTAATCCACTGTCACATATGCCACTGAACTTTGTAAATTCACTGTTTTGTATCAATAAAGTATCATGTTGCTCCTCTGTTGTGAGAAAACTCCATCACACATAGAGAATAACAGCTCAGTATGAGGCACCATAATTTCACACAAGTGGAAAAAAGGTGTAAATCATATAGGCACCTTTAGTAATTTTTTGCATGGCTGGATCCTGAATATGGAGAAAAGAACTTATTAAAGAAAAAGCATCTTATTCAGAGGTACTTATGCTTCTTCAGCAGCAATGTGGCACAAGTGGATATACAATAGTTGCACAACATATTTATATTATTTGCAATGCTAGTAATCTTTATACTCTGAAAAGCAGAAAGCAGCAAATATAATGCAGTTCAGGATTCCAAGTAGAAAAACTATGCAGACTAGTTCAGCAGCACTTCTAAGACATTTTTAGCCTCTCTGTTATCTGGCATATGGTCAGGTTTGCCCCTCTCCTGAAATCTATACTGAAAATTGTTCTTGCTCCTACTCATTAGGAAGTGTTCATTCTGGGGTTCTTTGTGCCAGATTATTGAGTCTGGTGCTTCCTCTGCAGGACACAGGGCAGACCATACAAAATACATAGGCAGCATTATGTTGCACATTCTGTGTTCAGCACACCCGGTGGCAGTAGAAGCAGTAGATGGAGAATCTAAACCACTGTGTCCTCTCTTTCACCTTATCTTTGTGTTGGAGTCTCAAACTCATTCCCCGTGAATTATCTTGGGATTGTAACTGCTGTGCAAAATGGGTCACAGCTGCAGGGGCACTTTAACAGGATACTGCTTCTTATGCGCTGCATTGAATTTCTTATTCTTCAGATAAATGCATGCTTTTAACTGCAAGTCTAAAGCAGCAATGAAGACCATGAGCTGAAATGAACCTTACTGAGTATTATAAAGGGATTATTAGGGAAAGAATGGGATGCAGTCATGCATGGCAATCTAAAGTCTTTCAAAATAAAGATCTTTAATTAGGCATAAAAGCCAGAGACTAAAGCCTACTTGATTTGCTCAAATATCAGTAAAAGAAAATACTAATCTTCAATTTAATAAAAGAATAATCATTACAAAACAAAATAATCACCAATAGGGAAAAAGGCAGGCTACTCAAAAAAAGAAAGACTGAGTATAGGGGAGAGAAAAGCTTAGAAAATTTTAAACTGGCAATAAAGCTAGATTCTGCTTTTCATAAATCACAAGTATTGGCAGAGACATACATTAGAGCAGTACACCTGCTTATTAAGTTACCAGTGAGAACATGTTCATTCCTAATCTCAAAAAAGAAATATTGTGCATTTTTAAGTTACAGCATAACATAAGAACATGATAGGAAGACTTCAAGCCTATAAACAGAGCAACAGCAGCTCTTTGGAGCAGGCAAGTGATGTTGCAATAAATCTGAAAAAATGTGGTTTTCTGTGTCTTGCTTCCCTTAAAGAAGGTAAAATACATATGTACATCATGTACATTAGATACATATATATATATATATATATATATATATATATATATATATAAAATAAATTTAGGTTAAAATTTGGAAAGGTAATGCTCTCTTAAGAATTTTTTTCTTGTTTTATCATTCAGCAAGCCTGGAATTAAGTCCTTTTCAAGCAATACTTAGCCTATGAGTAGCAGTGTTACTGATTCTGAAGTACAATTCGTTCTACCTGTAGCAGAGGCTTCTGTACCTATAGCCAGCCTGTGGGTTCTTGTGCTACATACAGCCTAATTTACATGAGAAAACTGAAATTATGAAACTATATGTTACTCCTATAATGGAATAAAAGACAAATGAGTGTGTGAGTTAGAAGTACTCTCACAGATCAGGATCAGTATCTTCAAGCCACTCTTTTATAAAGACAGGAGTTTAAATCAAAATTGAAATCTCATGTTTCTTTTTCTGCTTCTCACAAGTATTTCTCTTATGGTAGCAAACCCCTGCCCTGCAGTCAGAATGGCATGTTGCCAAAGCCGTACAAACCGTGAATGAAATTACCTCAGCGAAACCGGGGTTAGGAAGCGAACGCAGGCTTCTGGAAGAGTACAAGAAAATTACACACACACCTATGTCCTGTGGTGGAAAATCATGGGCTGGTCAGAGAGCAGAGAGCAGCATGATAAAACAGCAGCACAGCAGCCTGGGCTGGTGTGTCTGAGGGCAGTGTGTCCACAGGGGCTGGTGGTGCAGCAGGCGCTGCTGCAATGCCACGGTAGGAGCAGAGGGAGAGCAGCCACAGATGGGAACACACCCCACAGTGCCAGCCAGCCCACGCAGAGCTGGCAATGCTGCTGTAGCACACAGCCCACAGATCCCAGAGAAACCTTCTCCTCAATAAAAAGAGGGAAATGGAACAAAACACACCTCCACTTAAGGATATCAGATTTAAATGCCCTCTGTGTGAATAGAAATCTCCAGGAAAAGCTTTTGAGTATAGGACAGCAGAGAAATTTTTGTAGTCTGTTTTAAGAAAAACATGTTTCTGATAAGCATGTTAGCCAGCTGTTGTTCACAATTTTGCAGCCAGGATTGTTGTCGTCACTGTTAGTCTTGACTGCTCCTTCCTTGTGTAGAGAAACTCCAGCAGGTTTTAAAAGCTCTGCGGTGAACGAACAAGGTGACCATTTTTATCATATTTTGCAACAGAGTTATGGGAGATAAAAGGAAAAATAGGTAGCAAATATTTCTGAAATATTACATATACAGCTTGGGCATCCAACAGCACCCTAGTGACTGCAATCCATAAAACTTTCTCAATAAGTAGAAAATGAAGATTCATCTCAACCCAGGAAGAGGAAACAAACTGCAGATTGTTACTATTGGCTTTTCTTGCTTGTTAGCTATTTCAAACAATTTGTCCTTGGCTGCATGACCTCAGAAGGTGGTCACGCTTCGCAGTTTCCAATTGCAGGAACATATTTTTCTGTTCAAACTTTCAGATTTTTTTATATAGGTTTCTTTTTTTTTTTTTTTTTTTTTTTTTTTTTTTTTTTTTTTTTTTTTTAATCACACATTGTCTTCCAGCCATGGAACATATATCTTTTAGAGTAAAGAACTGTGTTTTTACTCTAGGTTGGTGTTCAAATCCTACAGCCACAGGATGATGTCTCTTGCACTGACCCACCGCTGTTTTCAGTGTAGTTATATTCCCATTTTATATGAAAATGGAAATATGGTGGGTCAATGAAAATGGAGATCTCATCCCATTCCTTTATATCAAAGCGAAAAAAAATATAGCATTCAGGTCACAGTAGGGGAAAAATACTTTTCTTAATGCTTTCTCTCTGAAGACTTACAGACCATCACAAATACAGCACAACTTTTTCGGGATCTTTCCATACTAATACTCTGTAGAAATATACACATACTCAGTTCATCATGACATTGAAGTTACTTGAGAATCCTTCTATTGCCAGCTATGAAGATGGTTAAGAAACTGGAGAGTCCTTCAGCACAGACCTCACGTACTTTCTTCAGTGCAATACACAAAATAAATGCAGTGCATGGCAGGGACACAGATTCTCACTATCATTTCTCCACACAGCACTCCAACAAGTTGCAGGGCCTGCAGTAACTCTCCCATGCAGCAGGCAAAGGTATTTTTTAATAAGACAAACCTTAGCAAAATAGCCCACTAACATTCTTTATGCATAACACACACGAAATGCTTTTATGTAAGCACCTAATATATTCTTAATAGGCTTGGAAGTTACCTCTGCACAAAGAGTGAAGCATGTAAACAAGAACACAGAAAGCTGGATTCATGTGGCATTCTCTTCAGCAGCCACCTACATGTTGGACAGTGTTTGCCCAAGTGACCCAGTAAGTCCATGGTAAAAAGGGAAGTAAACTTTTTAACTTTCTGAAGATTAGATTTCTCCATCAGTTACTTCAATATAAAAGACGAGATAGAAGGTGCATTCCCTTCTGTTCCCTTAGGAGGTCTCTATGTTTGGATAATGTGTTATTTCATTAATGAAACATACAGCATAATACCTACAAGGAGCTTGACAGTCATAAGGTCAGAAAGACTGATATGGAACCTTGGTTCTGACAACGCATTAGTTGATAAGTCATCTCTGCATACAAAAGAAAGACTTGTTTAAGGCTGAAAATACATATGCCTCAGGTTGGCAACTCATTACTCCCTCCATTTTGTAACTAGACAGTAAAACCAGAAGAGTATATAAAGGATGCCTTCCTAGAAATATTTTGACTTAGAAAATTTAAAAGAGTGCTGGCAAATATTTGTTAAGTAATCTCAACTCTGAAATGCAACTTAAACACACTAATTATTTTATAAGCATTGGATTATTTAAGTACTTGAATATTGATATAGTTGAAGTACAGAGTTTGGCACATATTTGAAGAGCAAAAACACACAGTTAATAAGTTCTGTAATGGTCAGAGTAAAAGCAATAAAAATCTAGTTTTTCTTATGGAAATGAAATAAAATTTTATACTCCTTGATGAAAACATAGATCCTTTAATATCCCATCAGGATTGATCTTCAGTACTGTCAATAAAACTTTTTGTCTGAATATACTGTTGTAAAATTACAAGAGTCTCCTCAAGAATGTCAAAGACTTATGCCTTAAAGCTGAAATTACATTTTTGCCAATAGAAAATAATTCCCAAGCATTTCATATGACAGGCTTTCTTACAGAAGAGGGCACCTAAGACTTCCAATAATACTTTTTTCTACTGGAGTTACTTATGTCACGTGCTTCAGTAGGAGGCAGGGCACTTCTACAGCCGTCTCTAGAGAAGGATGCTGTATCATAAAAGAGAATAATGCCTTCCAGACTCTGTTGATTAGCTTAGGCCATGAAGCTTTTTTCTTCTGTAGCACTAAAAAGATAGTTTCATTTTTAGGAAGAAAATTACCTTATTCCTAGGTTCTATATCTTCAGTTTCTTTATAGGAAATATTGAAGATTCATATTTCTATTACAGCAGGGCACCAAGACAAAGAACTTCTCAGCAGCAGTAAAATCTAAACATGTCTTCTTTAGTGCACTGTTTCAACCCATAAAAATACACACCTCAATACAGGAACAAGAGCAGTTTAGAGCACAGACTAGCATTCATTTTATGTGTTCTTTTCCCCAGCCTCTCCTTTTGCAGAAACACAACACTAATGCAATGTGGTTTTCAAATAATTGCTAACATATATGGCATGATATCATCTATAGCACAACTCATTGGATAACTTCATAGTTTTGACTCACCACACACAATTAAATTCTAAGAAATAAAAATAAAAATAATTCAACAGTATATAAAAGTTCTTGAAATGACCAAACCCTCTGCTTAAAGCTGCATTCTCATGTTACTGAGCACCTCAATTTCTTACAAAAACTCTCTATTAGTGCAAAATCAGAAGAAGAAACTCACTTTCTAAGTCAGTAACACTCATTTATCCCTCAGCTCCTGGAGAATGACCATCCCTACTATGCAACTTCACTTGATGAGAGCTCTTTAAAACCATTTGCACCCTACACTAGTAAATAGCTCACAGTGGTCAGTGACATTGCCCGGAGCAGAATCCAGACCAATGCCATTGCAAGGGACCAAATGGGCTGGTATGCCTGTGATCATTAATACAGCCAGAAACCCACAGCTTTTCAGCCTCCTAAATCCTGGAGAAGTCAGAAAAACAAAAGCCTCTAAAACCACTGATCTTCTTTCTGGTTCCCCATTAATGTACACAATCTGGAATATATTATCCACCCACAATTTCTGCTCCATACAGAGATCCATGGGGTAGAGTAGATAAATTGGCATATGGGTACTGAAAGAGACTTTTTTATTTCTTGAGAGTTGCATGTGGCAAGTGACAGGATGTAAATGTGGCTCGTAAATGTGGCTCATAAAGTGACAGAAGTGTAAAACATGACAATAACAGATTGCTCTCCTGACCTCAGCTCTCAAAAGACTCAGTGCTTCAGCATAAAAAACGTTAATTGCAAGGCAAGTGCCCTGTGCAATGTACAGAGAAGGCAGATGGTGGAGACACTTCAGCCAGACAGCACTGGTACTGGACACCACCAGCAGCTGTGGCAAAAGGTGATTTCTTTGAGCTGGTGTTAAAAACGACCACCACAGACACTGATCTGTTCACCAGCAGCCTGAACAGGATTTTAATCCTGTTGTTTGAATAAGTAGCAGGGAGCTGTATCCTTCCCTGCTTTACTTGCTGTCTGACATAATCTACGTCTGTTCAGAAGATTATTTTGGGAGCAATGCCAGCTGTACTGCTGTACTCAGTTGAGGTTGTTCTAACCAACACAATCAGAACTCCACATCTCTACAGCTGACATAAAATAGCATAAAATGTTCTCTCATAAAGTGTAGAGTATGTCTGATGTTTATACTGTTCCCTTGGTGCTTGTACTAGGGTATTACCTGTGTGTATACAATGCTATGGGAAGAAACGTTCTGCACACACTGCGCATTTTCACTTTTGCTCTTCTAAGTAACTCACTCTCATTGTGTCTGAGCACTTCTGCAATGCAATACTTATTGTGAGTATTGCTCCACATTCTATTCTGTGGCAAAATCATGTTAGTGTTTAATGCTATTGTGGTTTGACAATAGTCAAACACCAGGCAACAACCTAAGTCACTCACTTGCCCTCACCTGCTACACCTGGGCAGAGGAGGGAAAAAATATTAAAATTAAACCAGGAGAAAACACTCCAAGGGCAAAACAGGGTCAACTTACAGGTACAAAGTGAGTTTATTAAATCAAAATCAGAGGAGGATAATGAGAAGTACATAAGCTCTCAAAACCACCTTTTCCCCCAACTCCTCCTTCCTTCCCACTGACAGCGCAGGGAAGCAGAGCATGGGAGTTTTGGTCAGCTCATCACCCCGGGTTTTCTTCTGCTGCTCAGGGAGAGGAGTCCTTCCCCTGTGAGACCATGGGGTCCCTCCCACAGGACACAGCTCTCCATGAACTTCTCTGTCGTGGTTCCAATTTTATGAGTAGCAATCCTCCCAAAACTGCTGTGGCATGGTCACTCTTCCACGGGGTGCAGTCCTCCACGGACAGGCTGCTCCAGCCTGGAAGCAAGGGCCCCTCTCTCCATAGAGTCTCCCACTGGATCGCAGCCTCCTCCACCCGCTCCAGCATGGGCAGCTCCCCCATGGGCTGTGGGTGGATCTCTGCATCCCCTGTGGATCCCCATGGGCTGTGGGTGGATCTCTGCATCCCCCGTGGATCCCCATGGGCTGTAGGGGCACAGCAGCTTCACCCTGGTCTCACCACAGCCTGCAGAGGAATCTCGGCTCCAGTGCCTGGAGCACCTCCTTCCCTCCTTCTCCACTGACCTTGGTGTCTCCACGTTATTTCCATCACATGTTCTCCCCTCCTCCTCTTTTCTGGCTAGGAAAAGCTGTGTCCCCACTTTGTTTTGATTTTCTTCTTAAATCTGTTATCATAGAGGCATTACCATCATCTCTAATTGGCCCAGCCTCTAGCAGCATGTTCATCTTCACAGCTACCAGGGACTGGCTCTGCCAGATGTGGTGGAAGCTTCCAGCAGCTTCTCACAGAAGCTTCTGTAGCCTCATCGCTACCAAAACCAGGCCATGCCAAACCAACACAAATGTCTGCTGAATTACGAATCCTATCACAAAATTGGTATAATGCATACAGTCATCCTCTCACTAGTAATTACAAAGGATTTTATTCTTGCTTGGTTGATTTCTAGGTTGCTTTCCTTGGTTTTTAAACAAAGCCAAAGGGAACTGAAGGACTGTTGTGTAATAAATTTCAAACCATGAGTATTCAGCAGAGGAATAGATATTTTAAAACATTTATATCCTGGATTAACCAGAGGAAAATCTTACTTCTTTAAAGAATAAGAGTACTTCTCAAATATTTATCCACTGCTACTGCATAGCTGATTACCAGCAAACTTTTACAGAGCTTCTTAATTCCTTAGTTAAAGAGATAATGCTACCACTTTTGAGCTTAAAAGAGAAATGTTAAATTATGCTGTTTTAATTACATTGCTTTTGTAACATTAATTTTTGTTCTTATTGCAATTAAGTGCATTTTAGGAAAAAATGCACCTATGGCACATGCAAGATGAGGAGGTGATCCGAGACAGCCAGCATAGCCTTACTATGAGCTGATCATTCCTGACCAATCTAGTGGCACTTTACAACAGAGCGACTGGAATAGTTCACGTGTGTAGCCATGATATTTTATGAAAAATCCTTTGCTAGGATTTTTCTCCTAGCTGAGAAGCCTCAGAAAATAAATGCAAACAATTAACTGATGGCTGTGGAATGTGGTCTGGACATTGTTTACCAACAGTTGCATCTGTGATTGGTGCATGTTAGGTGTTTCTAATTAATGGCCAATCACAGTCAGCTGGCTCAGACTCTCTGGGAGTCACAAGCCTTTGTTACCATTCCATTCCCATTCCATTCGTTCTTTCTAGCCTTCTGATGAATCCTTTTCTCTCTATTCTTTTAGTATAGTTTTTGTATATAATATAATATATATCATCATATAATAAATCAGCTTTCTGAAACATGGAGTCAAGATTCGTGTCTCCTCACACAATGCAACTACTATACCATGTGTCTAGATTTCTATAAGGCCTTTGAGACGGTCCTACATGAAATGCCTATCTCCAAATTGGAGAGATGTGGATTTGAAGGATGGACTGTTCAGTGGATAAGGAATTGGCTGGATGGATGCAGCCAGAGGGTTGCAGTCAATGGCTCTCTGTCCAGATGGAGGCCAGTGATGAGTGGTGTCCCTCAGGGCTGTCTTGAGACTTAGGCTCTTCAGTACCTTCATCAGTGACAGAGGCACTGGGACCGAGTGCACCCACAGTACATTTGCAGTGACAGGAAGCTGAGCAGTGCAGGTGGCACTACAGAAAGATGGGATGCCATCCAGAGGGACCTGCACAAACTTAAGAAGTGGGCCAGTGGAAATCTCATGAAGTCTCATAAGGCCAAGGGACTGCACTTGGATCAGGGCAATCCCAGCAGACATGAGTACAGGACTGGGGAAAAATTCACCGAGAAGGACTTGGAGCTTCTCATGGCTGAAAATATGCACTTGAACCAGCAATGTACCCTTGCAGCCCAGAAAGCCAAACGTGTCCTGGGCTGCATCCAGAGAAGTGTGGGCAGCAGGGCCAGGGAGGGGATTCTGCCCCTCTGCTCTGCCCTGTTGAGACCCCACCTGCAGGGCTGCAGCAGCTCTGGGGCCAGCACAGGAAGGACATGGACCTGCTGGAGGGAGTCTAGAGGAGGCCACAAAAACCATGCAAGGACTAAAACACCTCTCCTGTGAGGACAGACTGAGACAGCTAGGTTGTTCAGAAGGAAAGGCTTTGTACAGAGATTATAGCACCTTCCCATGCCTAATGGGCGCTTACAAGAAGGGTTCTCAAGAGCGTAGGGGCAAGTGGTAAGACAAGGTGGAATGGGCTGAAGTTGAAGGAAGGTAACTTTAGATTAGCCATAGGGAAGGAACTCTTTCCTGTTAGGGTGGTGAGGCACTGGAACAGGTTTCCCATAGAAGCTGAGTGTGTTCCACTATTGGAGGTTTTCAAGACCAGGTTGTATTGGGCTTTGAGCAACCTGGCCCATTGGGAGATGTTCCTGCCCATGACAGAGGGGTTGGAACCACGCCATTTTTGAAGTTCCTTTGTCCCTTCCAACCCAAACCATTCTAAGATTTGACAACCTCATGTGAAAAAAAAAAAACTTCTATGATCCAGGAGCTTATGAAGTGTTTCCTATCTGACTGTTTTTCATATCATAAATATAATTTTTTGTATAAGCCAAACTAAAGATAATATTTAGCTCTTATTTGGCTTCTTAAATAACTAATCTGGACATGCCATCTGCCATAACATTATTATAGAAGGCTATTCTATAAACTTAGCCAACCAATTTACATTTCTTTCCCTCGAGTACCTCTTCCAGATTTTAAACCAAGTAATTCCCTGTTTTAGAAACCCCACCTGCCATCTTCTATCCTCTCTTCTTTTAAAACCCTCTTCAAAATGCTCTTGCTTAATCAGACCTGAAAATGACAGCCTGCCCTTTTAAGATACAGTATGGCAATTTATTTTTGTTAAACCCATAAATCACTCATCTATGCCACAATATGAAGTGGCTCATGGCCAGTTTCTGATGTTCTAGTAGACATCTAAATTTTTTTTTAATTCTCTCATTTGTCAGCTGACTTTTATCATGGAATGTAGTTCTGTGAAGCTTAATTATCTGAAAGAGTGTTTGCTAGAACCAAACATAGGTATGCACAAGACTTGAATAAAATATTGCCTTTGTCGGAAAGAGCTAATAGAATAACTCGGATTTTCAAAGACAAATATTTGCAGTATGATGATGTTTAATCTACAGAAAAGCCCACACATTTTTTTACTCTTCCATCAGAGCCATTTGAAATTTGCTCATTTCAGATCTGAAGGGGCCCTGCATGGAAAATAGTTAAGCCATTTTTTTCCAACACTGTCATCAATCTCCCTCTCTCAACAGTCCTGCTTTTCTCATACTTTTATCACAACATTGCTGCAAGACTACTAGTTAAAGTACAAAAATGCAAAATTTTTAAAAGAAATTAGAAAGACATAAGATTAAAATATTACTGCAATAGAAAGTTTAACCAGACTGCAGACACATTTTCTGCTCCTTGGTCAAGCTGGCCACTGGACACATCTGCTGCTCATTGCATACTTCGTAACATGCCTATGCAAACACTACTGCAGCTCTTGACCCTTTCAGGACTTTGTGGCATTTTTATAGATTTCTCTGCATTTATTAACCAAAATCCATGTCTAATTTACTCCTATAAAGGCACGCTGCATTTCTCCAGAAAGTGAAACCTCTGTAACAGCCATTCCAAAGAACTGGGGAGAAGAAACATGCCTATAACCTACTCACCTCTGAGCACTACCTGAGCAGAGCTACTGCATGCTCTAGCCCAGAATAAAACACTCACTCAACAACTTACAAATACAGCAGTAAATATGCTCATCTCATACAATCAAGGACTCACTCAAACCCTGTATGCAGCTGTGAGCGTTATCTGGTCTTACCTAACACACTGGAAATTCTGCTTTAGTTAGAGACTATTTTCTGGGAAGCTAAACCAAGCAGGATCTAACATGAATAATATTGAGGTGACTCTCTGCCTGAAAATGACATCTTTAACATATACAGTTTTCATAATATTGCATGTGTAATAAAAATGCAGGGGCACCCCAGACATAATTTCCTGCTTTCCTTGGTATAAAGGACATATTTAGGGATGATTTACACACACATGCCTTCAGGACATGTGGAAGGCTTTCATACAGTAGAGATGATATATAGTAGAGAAATAAGACAGAAGAGATGGTTGCAAAGATCCCTTATCCACATTTAAAGGTCAAAAGCATTTTCTCATTTATAAATTTTAACTACTTTCCTTATAAGTCAATGAAAATGCAAGGACTCAGCCCTTGCTCAAGTTTCCATCTAAGAATGTTCCACCCAGTTCTACCCAGAACTCATGGCTGCATATTGAACTACTGTTGGCCTTGTTTTCCCAAGGAAAATCCCAGGATTTTTTTTTTTTTTTTTTTTTTTTTCTTGAAAGAAAGACTACAAAAAGCCAGAAAATCTGCACTGTTATAGAGGTAAAAACTGAAATGCATACTAACTCTTTGTGCTTCATATTATGGAAGTGATAATTCCTTATTTTACTGAGTTAGAGTCCAGTATAAACCATGTAACAGAGACAGTTACATCAAGCTATAGTACAATGCAAGGGAAACTTCGTGGCTCAGTAGTACTTTTCCATTGGCTATTTTTATATATTGAGAATCACACATATGCTGCAAAGTTATAAACTAAAATATACTAAAATACTAACACCATTCACGCATCTCCCTGCCTCACACAACTGTTATTTTGACACAGATATACCAGACCACAAAGGAAATGCACAATTTCACCCAGTCCCCAGCATGAGGCCTGGCCACTCCCTTGACTTGTGCAGCATTAGGTTAAGCATAGACAAAGTATTTGGCTTTTACCAAGAAACAGGACACGTTTCTAGGGCTATTATCCCAAATATCTCCACCTTTAGCTCTGTTAGTTTTCTGACTGCACTTATACAGAACAAACTCCTCCTCATCAGGGGTCATTAATAAAAAATGTATCAATCACCAAACACAATGCAAAGTTTGTAAGGTGAGCGACTTTATTGTTTCCCTAGCTTTAATCACAAAATTCATTCAGGGGCATAATGAAAATGAATAATGAGCTGCCACTAATTATCAGAGATCGTACATGACTGTGTAAAAAAAAATCTTGAACAAGGAAGAGTAAGAAAAATTATTTGTAAAACAAAGAGAGAACTACAGGAGCAAAAGCACACATGCAAAACAGTTTAAAACTTTACAGAATTAGCAAAATTATAACAAAAAATCTGCAGACCACAAGGAAGAAAGGATATAATAAGGAACAGATAAAAAATGCAAGCTATACAAAATTAAGAGAAAACCATGCAAAGTAGCTGCAGAAAGAAGGGGAAATTCACATCCTTGACTAAAAGACATCCTAAGCCTTTTAAAAGATGAAAAGAAAATCTTCCCATCCTGAGCCAATACAGATGGAGAGAAAAAGGAGCAGATGTGTCTTTTTTGTCTTTAGTACAAAGTTAAATTGTGCAAGATACTGATGAGCATTTTACATTGCTATTTCTGCTTCTGTAGTTTTACATGTTGAGCTTTTGAAACTGGACAGCAATTATTTTCTTCTAGCATTTTATAATGAAAAACGTGTTAACTGCAAAAATGATTGAAACATTTCTAGAGCTGCAGTCTCACAAACTGCAGTACAGACTAAGAAAAAACACCCTACTCCTTCTGTAGCACCATTGCTGCAGATATCGAAAGAACCTGATTTTGCCAGAGGCTGGTATTCTGCCTGAAGTTATATAGCAGTGTCAGGAGTGTGTATGCATGAATGACCAGTAATAAGCTTTGCTACTCTTTTCTTATAGGCAAGTAAGAAAACCGAAGAGTTAGTATTGGTTCATGTGTATGCCTGATTTTTCTGAAGGGCCAGTGCTGGTTCCTGCTACAGAACAGATTATTCTGCTGTTTTCACTGAATACAGGGAGCAGCAGGTTCCATAAAGGGACTATTTGTACATTAAAATATAATTTACACAGGGCTCAATATTTGTTGTACACATGTAGAAATGTGCTGCATTGCATAATTCCTTAATATAACTAACGTTACTTGATACTAAAATGCTCTTAAGCTAGACAAATTGCCATGTTAAATAGCTGGATTTCTTGAACAAAATGTGGTATTAGTTGTTGGCTGGTATTAACCCAAACTGAAAACTTAGAAACGTCCCTTAAAAGTGAAAATTCTGTTCCCTTTATTTCATTGGAAGGACTCCTCAGACATCAAACAAATTTCCTACACTAATCCTGAGGCACTATGACCTGTGTTCTTTGACCTGTGACAGTGGCTTGCATCCTAATTTATTTTATTTTTTTATATCAAGCTGAAGTTTGACCCATTCATTGTGTCTGCACTGCCTGGAATATTCTCTACTTCTACAGTCAGCCTCAGGGCAAGTGAATCACAGCAATCTCTTCTGAGACCTTTTGTCCTTTTGGGAGAAAGGAAGACCAGTTTTGTAGCAAGCTGCAGGCCAGATGTGACACTTCTGGAAACTGCATGCTTGCCTCAAATTGCACAAATGTGGTAAATGGGATTGTGTATCCTCTAAAGAAGCTTTTTACCTTGCCCAGGCTGGCCTGGCCCTCATTTTTAGCCCTTCTGGCACAGGTCACCAACAATTCTATTTACACCTAGGATATACACTTATAAGAGGTGAAGCACAGTAAGACACCGAGGAATCAGGTCATGAGTAGCACATTTCAAAGAATTCATGCATTTCCACAGTGCATTCTAACCTCAAAGCTACAGTCATCTATGAGAGCTAAATACTTATTATTTATGCAGCAGATTTAAGGCATTTTACAACTGAAGTATTTTTTAAACTTTATCCTTCCTTCATTAAAGGGATTTAAAATCTGAAATATAAAATTTAAAAGTTCAATATAGAAAGGATTCTGAAAGTTTTTGTGCAGCTTTAGCTAAAGAATGTTGTATTCCCTCATGTCAGAAGAGGTCTAAAGCAGCCCATAGCAACAAATCTCTCAATTACAAAGAGCTTTGTCAAAGCTATGCATGTCAGAAGGTACCCCAGTACTCAGAGATTATGGGGTAAGAGCATCTCAGTCCCATGGTAATGAAAAAATATGCCTGTTCAGAGGATGTGTTCAGGCATTGTGCCCTCTAGCAGCAGCAGCTGAGCCATCCAATTCAAGACAAAGAAAAAGCAGGCCTGATCTTTCTCATGTCATTCCTGTACACTCAGCTCACAGCTTGGCTCCCTGCACACACCTGCTTTGGCAAACTCCCAGGCAGCCCATTTTAAACATCTACCCACCCCCCCCCCTCCCTGCTCAATGCATGCTTCCCCCAGAGATTAAAAACCTGTCCAAATGTTCAGTTTTACATTTTTGAAAGCTCTCCTGGAGATGAGCAGCAAGCCCATTTTGAGGCTATGGGGAATGAGCAAAACTAGGGGGGACATTAGGAAGTGAGAATGAAACAGCCTGGAGACACACTGGGTATGTACGAAGGTGCCAAGAGGTGCCAGAGGGACATAAACTATTAATCCATGTATTAACAGTAAGTCAAAGCTGGCAAATGTCATGTGGGACCAATAAAGAACTGACAAAAAAGTTGATTCATCCTTCAGCAGAGCTCTGGCACTATGTGCTTGTGTATTTGTCAGGTACCATTCCAGGGAAAGCTGCTATGACAAAGCATCATCCACTGTGTTATCTACAGCAGACTCCCCCTGGTGTCTGCTGAACCCTCACTCTGTATAATGCAAGGAAGAGATCAGCCCAAATTAAACAAGCAGGCAGTTCTCCCTTACCAGTTTGAATAAATGACAGCACTGCCTAGCAATATCAGAACCTAAATCTATATTAAATTTTTACCAATATCTTTTAGAGCAGCAGTTTCATTTACTGAAAAAGAGGGAGGAAATAAAAGAAGAAATTGATTATAAGGCTGTGAGGTTTGTGTTCATACTGCAAGGAGCAAAGTACCCCAGCCAAACAGTTGTCAGGCGATGCAGAAGAAACATGGGATGTTGCAAGATGGTGTGCAGATGAAGAATATGGCAGAGCAGCTCAGAATAAAACAACCCAACTCCTGCATAAGAAGAGAGAAGTGCTAACTGGACAGTATAAGCAATCTGAGATCAAATGGAAAAGCTTCATCACTTTTTTCCAGTGCTATCTATTTGTTCAGAGACAAAGCCAGTATTCCATGAGGAAGCAGGACTTGTTTGGGGGATTTGGAGGACAAAAAAAAAAGAAAATTCTAAGATAATCTGAAAAGTGTGTTCTTATTTTGCTCCTAGTACTGAAGGACAAGACTCACAACTTGAAAAATTGTCATCCTAGGTGCAAAACCATGATCCCTGGTATTTCACCTGCTTCAACTCAAGCAGATCTACTAGAGCAGAACAGCCAGGCATCCCAGGGTAGGTTTCTACAAATCTTGTAAAATTAAGTGCTAGGAAAGTCTGGCCGTTTAAACTGTTCCTATACCAGTTTATCACTGACATTATTAGCAATTTAAATGTAAAATAACCTCTTAGGATGAAACACAAAACAAATGTTCAACATCTCTGATGAAATATAATCATCTGTATTAATTTGAAAAAGATCTGTTTGAAAGTTTTGAAATGTTTGTTGAAATTATAGAACTGTATTGCCCAGTTTGAAATTGAAATTAAATTTAAAATTTAAAGCATTTCCATTTTTATTAGTTTTCATAATTTTTTGCCTACCTTATTATGACATAATGTTAAGAAACTTTTTTTTTTGTGAATGTTTGCTTTCTGTTTTTAATTTTAAAGTTAATTTCTATAAAATTTTGTGACACTACAGCAAATAAAAGAGTAATGAAGATCCAAATGAAAAAAGTATATAATTAACAGGTAGGAGCAGATCTAGGCAACATTTACAAGACTGAATTAAGAGCACGTGATGACTGCATGTGAGCACAGTGATAGCATGAAAGACATTTCTTCAACATTTCTTCTTACATTTCAAAATGTTTTCACTTGGAAGTTCTTGTGAATTTCCCAGAAATTCACAAAGCACTACAGTTCAAATGGTGGAGTTTAAACAAAATAACATATTTGCCCAAAATCAACCACCCTCTTACCACCTCTGCAATTAACTTAAGATCATCAAAGAATATCCATATTTCTTCAGTTTTTTACTCGCTATTTGTAAAGCATGTTAGAGACATAACAAAGACATTAGAGAGAAAAGCTCACATTATCTCTTTCCATAAAATATTAATCCTAAAATGTCCAGGAGAAGGGGGAAGAGGAAAAGTTTAACTCCTTGCAAAATTACCTATCAGAAGCATTTCTAGCTTTGAAAATGCATCTAAAGTTTTAAACAACATCAGTCCTATTTGGCAAGAAAGGAAGCAGATACATATGCAAGTAGTTCTCACCTTTAATGAGATGGAATAGACAACACTGAAGGAGGCGCTATTACAGATGTACTGGCTTATCTATATCACTTAAATGCATTACTTCATTGTACTTGAATCTATTCCTCTGACTTTAAAAGCTGAGAATAGGGTTTATATTTGCGACCCAGTTTCAGTAGGGCTTAAGACAGTGGAAATTACAGGTGTGATCTGTATAGTAACAGCAGGACTTGTCTTCAAGTGACAAGATGTACCAGAATGATTTATGAGAGGGCACAAGAAACCAGGTATCTTGTACTAATTGGAGCTATCTTTCCATTTCACTTCTTGGCTAAGGCTGCCAGACTCTGCTTCCTCTGTCATAGCTTCCTTCTATTCATCCTGATACCACAAACCCACCTTTCCCCTCACTATTCTTATTGCAAGGGAAAATCATGCTTAATTAGCTACATCACTTACTAGTTTAAAACTCTGCTTTTGTTAGTGCATGTTGCAACCTCATTGGTGACAAGACTGGACTCTTGTATGTATTTTTTGCCAGATCATTGTACTGATGATGGATCATCTAGTCTTCTTATATTTGTATTTTTATATTATTATGGTAAGTGGACTATTTTTTTTAGTGGCATGAGAGAAGACATGTCTTTCTGAGAAAAACCCTCAGAGAAACTCTTATTTTTTTCCTAGGTTTTTGTCTTTCTACATTAAGATTTAGGTATTAGTAAGATAGTTTTTTAGACTGACAGTTCAGCTACACTTACCTATAAACTTCTATTTCAATTCTACGTGTGAAAATTTATGCTTTTCCTTATATCAGAAAAATTTTGCTTAAAATAGATGGTTAAACATCTGCCCAGTTCCAACTTCTCACTTATGGCACCTTGACACTACATTTATCCAGTAAATGGATGTATTTTCTGTGCAAAGCTGTAAAATAATCCTACCCATTCCAAATGAATTATAAAAATAGATTTGCCAAAATGTTTTTTTCATAGATCAAACTGAGAAGTTTCCTGTTGATGATTTTATTCTGTTATTTTAATCCTCCAGCAGAAGAAAAAATTCTGAAAAGACTTTCAAATTTAAAAAAATATACTGGAATTAAATTGAAATATAGTGCACTGCATGAAACAATTATAAGGGTAGGATCCTGTTAAAAAACAAGCAATTCACTTGTTTGCATTTTGGTTCCATCTTTCACAGAGATTCAGGTGGGCCTTCACATTAGCAGCAAGAGAGGAAAGCATTGCTAGTTGAAGGGGACCATTTCACCAAACAGAAATGCAGTAAGGAGAAATGCCCTACCTCAAGACACATGGGCACAGCACACGCTGCTGCCTTGCAGCCCTGGTGTTGGTGACTCGCACAGCCAGCCTGCCCCACCAGAATCGCTTCCCCAAATCCTCCCAGCCTCTGCACACGGACCTGCTTCCTTACATTCTTCTTCCCTCTACATATTTCAAAATTCTTGTCACAGAGCCTGTTAGTATAAGTTTTTGAGAAACAGTGTATCTTGGACTCCAATCTTTTGGGGGAAGAAATTAAATGTTTGTCCTAGTTTCTGGCAGAAAAGCCACCTAAGCAGGACCTCAGAGGGATGGCAACTGAGCTCTCAGAGGCAGGTGCCCAATGATGCTGTTCTTGCCTGTCACTTGAGAAGTCAGACCACAGGACTGAAGGAAGGTTCTCCTCCTTCTCCCTGAAAGTTGCAGCTACTTCCCAGAAGCAAGCTGATGCATCATGGATCCTTGGCTCCATGCCCTGCAGAGTTCATTTGGAGAAACAAGGGTTTTGCAAAACAGGCCTCTCACCTACAGAGCTCATTCCTCATCCCTCCTAGGCAGCCTTGCTGCAGCGCATGTGGATAGGTAGCTGAAAGGAGAGCTGGATTGATCTCAGAGGCCTGTATGCCCTAAACTTCAGATATGTTTCCTTGGTTACAACAGAAGGGGTTCTTTTGCATTTCCTTGAAATGGCCTAACAGTCACCAACACAGACATTCAGAATGCATATTAATAAATGGCAAGAAAATATATTTGCCGTTATTCTTTCCAAGGTGCTTGCCTGTTTTTCCCCTACTGCAGAAGCACACCGTATGGTTCCCTCCAAAGTAGGAGTTATCAGCCAGCCTTATCAACCACTTCCAAAGTCTTGCCATTTCAATTTCCTCTCCTGTTTCTTGATATACTCTGGCACAGCCACTCAGAGCAACTCTCTGTCTGCAGCCTATGTCAGCAGCTGCTGTGTGCAGTGAGCTCATAAATCTCAGAGCCAGTACATCAGATTAAAAAGGCACACATGCATGCCAGAGAAATTGTTAATTGTGAAACTGATTAACTTTTCCTATTCCTCTTAATATCAGAGTGGTGGTGTTACAGCTTTCTTTAGCAGCTAGCAGTCCACCTGCTGTTTGAGACATAACTGCACAGTGACCATAAATTTCCAAAGGCAGCTGACTAGTCAGACACATCATTACACAGCACCAGCAACATCCACACATCTGGAAAAACAAGTTATTCTACACAAACTGCTACCTGGTACATCCTAGTTGCTTCCTTCCAGTTCCTTCAGAAATGTTAGCTGAAGAAGAACAGCATCAGACTTGATGGGAGATAGGAATAGGACATATATTAAAACCTTCAGTGTTGAATTTACTTTGGGTAAATGAAATTACATGCTTCTCACGCACACCACCTTTTTGTAGTGGCAGTTTAGTAAAATAAAGGTTTTTTTTTTCTTCAAAGAAATTAATTTGTGTTCAATTCACTTGTATTCAATCCCGCTGACTTGTAAGAATAATTCCTTCATTAGATCATTCTATCAGTTTTCCCTTGCAAATTAATACTGGGCAATGGGTGTTTACATTATTATTAATGTGTACAAGGATGCAGCCTACAGTTACCCTTTTTAAGTAGTCACAGAATAAATAAACACAACAATGCTTCATGTCAGCATAATTCCCTTTCCTTGTTTATAGTTCATTTCAATTTTTTTTAAATTCTCTGCCGGCCCTTTTGCTTTTCATTAGAAAATGAAACTATACTGTTATTCTAGTTAAGACATCCTAATTATTTTTTTTTTTTTTTTTACTTTAACTATGAAAACAATTCTGTCTAGAATTACACCCTATGACCATGAAAGATGTTTGACATGTTCTGATTTGTTTACATTATCATTGATTTTCTTGAGTGCTATCCCACAGCCCGAGAGATTAAGTTGACTCCAAAAACAAAGAGAAATACACCACAACTCAAGCATAATATATGAATGATATTGTATTGGCTATAGATTTTTCAGAGTTTGTGAAACTGAAATTTTAGCTGAAACTGAGTGTACAAAATGGTGTTGCCTTATAGGTAGCTAATTGCTTTTATTGAGCTTGACAACTGTTTCCTATCAGCACTAGCTGTATATTAATTCAAGTAAGCCCACAATACCCATGAACAAGCCAAAGCAGTTAAATATCTTGAACTTATGTATAGTACAAAATCCTAGAAAGCAAAAACACTTATTTTCCTTACTTCTGGAAATCATGGCTAGCAGGAAGAGGGTTATGTTCCTTGCAAACTCTGTTTTTCTTGTGGAGCACAAAGCACATACAGGTCTTTAAGTTACCTGTCCCACACCCACAGCAGGCCAGC
Source organism: Onychostruthus taczanowskii (assembly GCF_017590055.1). Lineage (NCBI taxonomy): Eukaryota > Metazoa > Chordata > Aves > Passeriformes > Passeridae > Onychostruthus > Onychostruthus taczanowskii. The sequence goes on along the minus strand of NW_024502125.1, from coordinate 2,265,486 downwards.
TCACTGAGGACAGTGCTACACTTGCACTGTGATGTGCAAGGAGCAGCAAGTGTCTGTGAAACTGCACAAATACATCTGCTTATTTTCCTTGAAGAAATTTTATTATCCCTGCTGAATTAATTTTTGGTTTGGTTTTTGTTGTTGTTGTTGTTGTAGGGGGTTTTTGGTTTGGTTTTTTTTTTTTTTTTTTTTTTTTTTTTTTTTTTGCGGGGTGGGTTTGATTGGTTAGTTGGTTGGTTTTGGGTTTTTTTATACTTTTGTTTGTTTTGGTTTTGGTTAAATAATATCAACAACAGAATGTTGTGTGCTAAAATATCAGAACATCCTCATTGATCAAGCCCGCTTGTTTTATGAGCATTATTCTCTCCAAGCTGACATCTGCCAACCAAAGCATTAAATCCTGCCTAGCTGGTACAGGATTTTTTGTTGCTATTTTTTTAATCTTGCTTACACAGATGTTAACTGCTGTACCCATACTTTGTATCCCACATAAATCCATGGCAAATTTAAACCGCAACTTTTGGTCTAAACACAGAAACTATGCCAAGACTTTTTTTCTAAGATCAATTCAGGCTGAGTTTTATGTAGAAAAAAGCTGTAGTTTACCAAAAATCAACAGGGAATACATCACAAAAATCAAAAATACCTCTAGAGAGTTTTTGAAAAAGAATAGTCTAATTACATGTTTTCTGCAAAGCTGATTCCATTTTTGAGAATAACAGATATTGTCTGGCAGTGTTTTTCATACACAAGTGCAAATCAGTTTTAGTTTAACTGTACTAAATGTAACTGCACATGGAAAACCGATTATGAAGTTTCCTTCATCAGTAAAAATGGGAGTATGAAGTGTATTAGTAATAGAGTTATAAAAAGTTTACTGTAGATCAATCTAATGGAAACCACAGGAACATGACTTTTTCCTAAACCTCTCTACTGATATGCAAAAAGGTTGAAAATCTAACATTTATTGAATTGAGAACCTCAATAAGAACATCTCCCCCAGACAAAAAAAAAAGTGATGAGGGAAACAACATGAAAGTAATAGAAGGATAAACATTAATTTTGAGAAAGTAAACCTGTTCAAAGATATGAGACCTAAAATATTAAGTGAAGCTTCAATTTTTCTGGAGCTCTAGGCATTAAAACTTCCACACCCAGATTATATTAAAATAACTTAGATCTTCCTGGGAATTCAGGCAGATTTGGACAAAGTTCAGGAAATATCTGTTTCTTACAGAGTCAATTTTAAGTCTTTATTAATATCATAATTATTTCTGATACTGTACTATTAAACTGTGGAACTTGGGAATTTTATTTTAAAGCTGAATCTCTGCAAATGTTATGCATTAATACCATGAGAGGTAACAATTACCAAGCAATTAACTTCAATATAACAAGAACATAATTTCCTACAATAAAATTTACTGCAATTTGAGCAAACCAATACCTGCCTTATTTCAGGAACATTTCTATGAAGTAAATGGTAAGATCTTTTTCTTTAAATCATTATCAGTCTTCTTTCAAGGCTGATAAAACCCATCAGATTACATGTTATCAGACTATGTTATCATACTATGAAGAAAGCACAGGTGGTTTCAATTACCACTCAAACTCCATCTCACTTTTCAGAATTCTCTCTCCTCCTGTAGGGTTTTGCTAAAATCAGCTTCTACTAAAGAACCCCATTTCCCATCTCTTATCTTGCTCATGTGTATCATCTCAGAGCTAATCAGTACATTGTAAGTCAATATAATAATTGGTCTTGTGAACAAAGTGCAGAGATAACTGTAGGCAAATATTTAGATGCACATCTCGAGTTTTATCACAAAAGGTGCCCTTGAATTCAAGCACATTTTTAAGTGACAGAATATTAAGGTATGTCTGAGCTGGACTGAAAAAAACATAAAAGTATTCCTTTGCACTACCATAGCACACTACCACACTATCTTTCTGGAAAAGATATGCTAAAGCTAACCTTCTGTTAAATTCCATATTGTGCACCATCTTACTTTATTTCCATCCTTTTTCCTTGTCAATGATTAGTGCACACCTGCTGTGGATCACAAGTTTATACCCAGGTACTTTGGCTTGGGCTGGGTAAGGAGCAACAGGGGTGACCTGATAAGTTGGAAAGACCCTGGACCATGTGCAGAGGAACAAAAGTGTCTTGAAACATATTTTGAAAGGTGGTTTTGAAACCCAAAAGTGCAAGATAACCAAAGTACAGAACAAAATACCAGAGCTAACACGAGGATAACTATCTTGTCTCAACTCTGTAAATATTACCGTCAGGACAGGCCCAGTTTGAGCTCTCCCTGAGTTGCAGCTGGACTGCACATCAGGTACTCACCCTCTGAGCAAGGATATCTCTCAAGGTTAAGATTCTTTACCTGAGACTGAAATACCTTTACTCAAGGTGGAAAGATCCTCAGTAAGTGGCTGACAGCATACTGAATTAATACTAAAGTATTACTAACTCAACAAGCCGTTCCAACTTGATTCTGACTCAGTTTTTCCATGTTTCTTCCATACAGTAACTAATAAGATGAATCTTGCCATCAAGCTTATTAAATCTTTTCAAACCACTGTTAAAATTTCATAAATTCTATTAAATTTATTGTATTCTATCAAATTATTATTTTACCTTCATAAAACATATTGTTTCTCTCTCTTTTGAGTGAGGTGTATTCCACTCATCTGCAAAACCAGGAAACATGATGTGCCCTGCTTTGAACAGATTATAGTTGAGGAAAAAATCAGTAATGATTTAAACATTTGCCCAGCTGAAGTAATTCTGAATTTTGCTCCATTTTTCACTTTACTGAAAATTTTAGTGGCTGCACTGGTTTTGGAACTCAGCAAATTACAGAATTAGTCACATTTTTTTCCTCCAGAGACATGTACCCACACTGTCTTCACTTGTGCTGCTCCTCAGACTCAAGATAATATGCAGATTTCCTTCCCTTGGCTACGTCTTTATGACATGCAATGTATCCTTCAGCATCACATACGAAGGGCAACCAATATATTTGACAAACATGTACGCTCATTTCACAGAATCATACATTTAGCTGAAGGCGAACACTTCCCAGACTGCTTTTGAAGACAGAGGCCTTACCTTCTTTTTTTGGAAATGTATGAAAGATGGAAATCGTTATCAGCAAACTATTTTTTTTAATCATAAAATATTTTTATATCATATGATCATGATTCTGTCATGTGATCTATATATTCTGCCAATACCATGTGATATAAAGGTCATGGGACAATTACTTAATAATTTAAATTGGTTGATTGTACATGCTTAAAATAATTTCCACTGTCTGCAGTAAAATTTATTCTGATCTTTTATATCTATAAATATTCTTGATACACAAAAAAGCCCACAAATACTACAAGGACTACAAGGACAGTGAAAACCTCGAGAATTAATTATGCAAATATGGAAAAAATTACTAATGGAAACTCAGTTTCATTATTCTAGCTACAATTTGACTCAGTGTGTATTTCTAAAACCCTAAAACCTGAAGAGATCATATCAAGTACAAAGAGAGAGTTGATATTCCATTTGAGCTCTACCTTTCCCATTGTAGTGTTGATTTTTCTGATTTGAAATTTCAAATCCTAATTTTCAAAAATGTTGTTCCCAAGTACTAATGTCATGTTTCACCTGAGCAGTGAACTGTGAAATCCTTCCAAATGTACACATCAAGAAAGCAAAATAAAACTACAATGAAATCCCAGAAGATAAGGTTTATCTCTTTTTCTAAATCATTAATTAAATTTTGATAGCTATCATATTTTCTTGTGATCTGTTCATTTTAAGATCCAGCGTTTTTGAACACATTACTTCATGTGCATCACCACGCAGGTGTCATACAACTAAACTGCTGCGAAAAGGTGCCTTGTTATAAATTTTCTCAGGTTTTAGAAACCTTACCTAAGGTACTTACAAAAAGAGTACAAGACACTATTAATTCCATTCTCATGCCACTGTAACCCCTAGTCTGAGATCCAGCTACTCTGACCACTATGTTTGAGATCCAGCTACTCTGACCACTATGGCACGCACAGCTGTTCATCCTTGGCTTAGCTTTATTTAAAAAACAATTATTGAGCTGTGACAGAATATAATAAAGCTGAGTCCAGGTAATATATGAAATATTTAAAAAACCAAAAAAGATAGAATGTAAGGCTGTCTATCCTGGAGTAAATAGCAAAATGCAACATAAACAGTATAAAAGAAACAATATGAAAGAAAAAACAAAGCTAATGTGGCAACTAAGCAAGGTCAATGAGGACTGACACATCCTCACCCGACTGACAATTGTCCAGAGTAGCAAAGACCCACTGGGTGACTGCAGGTGGAAGCATTTGCTGTCTTGGACCCCAGCTAGAGCCAGTGCTATCCACTTATTATTTTAAATACAGCATGAGGTCTCTAGCAGTAATGATGGTTGTGGTTGTTTTTTCTTTCCAGATGATGATTCTCATATTGGTTTCTTTTGTTCAGCTATAACTATAATGCCCTGGGAAAGATCAGGCTTGGTGAGCTGTGGGGTCAGGGGTGAGAAAGCTATCTCAGGAATGCCCTGGAAAAGCATTGTTGTCTAAGCCAGAAGAAATTCATTCCATGGCTCGAATGCTGTACTCCCACCCATTCTGTACCCTTTTGTATCTTTCAATAGTTACTCCTGTGGAAACTTTTCTCCATCCCCCTCGACAGGGAGCTGTGCACAAAAACTGTAACTTTCCCTAAAGAAGTAGCACTCGCCCTGGTGTCCTTCTACTGGTTGCTATCTGTCCCTCCTGTCCCTCGGACTCACCGTCTGTCCCTCAGCCTACCCTCCGTGTTTTCCTATCCCTTTTGGACCCTGCAATAAATCAGTTGAAATTATCCAGGACTCGAGCTGCCCTCCTTCAATCTGGTGAAGAAAAACATCTAGCTGGGGTCCGGTGGGTGAAAATCCTGACCCCGGCAGTTGGCGCCCCGGAACAGGGACTCTGGACTCTGTCTCCTTTGTCCTGGAGGGCGTCTCCTGAAAACCGAAAGTTCTGCAAGGAACAATTTTTGGGAAATAAGCGCCGTTCCAAGCCAACCCTTTGGGAAGTGAAGCTTTCGTTGAAGATAGCCATCTCTCCGAGGCTGCAGTGATGACCAGATGTTTGTGAGTGTCCACACAGACCTGAGAGAGCAGGCCTCCCACAAGCCGATGGATCGCTGCGTTTCAGCAGCCTTTCCTGAGGACCTTTCGCAGGCAGCGTGTTATTTCTGTTCTGGAGTGGTGAGTTCGCAGCAGGATGCTGCATGCTATCCTGTGGGGGGGGAGGGGAGTGTGTTTTTTGCTTTCTGTTTTGTGTTTTACCTCAGAAAAGAGCAATTTAAGCTGTGAGAAAAATGGGGAACAAACTTTCTCCCGCTGAGAAGGAGTTTTATACCCAAATTAGAGCTTCCCTTTTGTTAGAAAATATTTCAGTTGAGAAGAGAGAGCTGAAAGCCTTTGTTAAGTTGCTGTTTATGCATTTTCCAAACACTAGTAAGTAGGAAGTGCTATCAGTTGCCTTTTGGGGAAGGGTTGGGCATTGCATTTATCAATTGCAAGTGTCAAGGGACTTTGGAGTGGCAAAGTTTTACCCTATTTTTGATATGATATAAGAGTTTGTGAAAAGGAAGGAGAGAGCTAAGAACCAGGTACGCCTTCCCTGTGTTCCTCCCCTTCTGATCCCAATCCCTCTTACCCTAAGGACCAGACAGGGCTCAGATCTTGCCCTAATTTGGCACAGGATGGTCACCCGCTCCCTGCTGGCTCCTGCCTGGCTCAATCTCCTCGTCCAGCTGAGACTGGCCACCTCAGTTCAGATTCTGCCCTTTCCCTCGCTCCTAAATCCCCTGATTCCTGTTTGGATTCCTGTTGTAATATTACTAACTGTCCTGATCTGGGGTCACAAAATGGTGGTGACCGTGCGGTCGCCCTCCCTGATTTAAGGGTGAAAAGTGGTGATTTGGTTTTGTCCTCAGTTCCAGCCTGCACCTCTGAGGCTTTTCCAGTTGCATGGTCTTCCCTCACATCGGGTTCCCCCCCTTCACCTCGACCTCAGGACTCGCCCCTTCTGCCCCTCCCCTCTCTGCCGCGTTGCTTGGAAAGCCTTCGGGGGGCGGCTCGGTTTCTTCAGATAGTCACACCCCACAGGGTGGATCTAGCTGTTCGTCATCGGGCCACACCTCGGGCGAAGGGACAGGTCAAGTGTCACTACGACCTGCCCCCTCACCCCCTCCTACTCCTTCACTTTCCCACGGTATCCGTGACCGGAAGTCGGCCCCCTTGGTCGGCAAAAATTCCAGCCACCAATCCCGGACAGCCAAAGAAAAAATCCGTGCACTCGCTCACTTTGTCCTCTGGTGAGGATGAGGACGGAAGCAGCCCTGGTAGAAACCTCCGGCTGCGTGAGAACTGGGCCAGGATCCGGGAAGAAGCAGTAAGGGCTGGAGACCTGGAGTTAGTGAGAGATCTAGATCTGTTAGCTGCGCTGGTCGTCTATGATGCCAATGACCAAGCACAGTGGAAATCTATTCCATACACAGAGTTTAAAAAGCTGAGACGAGCCGCAAAAGATTATGGGAGACAATCACCTTATTTCAAAAATATACTCGAGTTAACTTTTGGAGGACATACGCTGACCCCACATGATTTAAGACACTTAGCAACTGCCTTGCTCTCTCCCACTGAGTTTTTGCTGTGGGAGGTGCAATGGAAAAAATTATTTAAACCTTTGATCACAAAACACAACAACCTAGCACAGATTTTTGAAGATGGGGACATTTTAGAGGCATTGGCAGGGGAGGGTGAATATTCTAAGCCTGAAATACAAGCAGAACTCCCTACTGAAATCTTAAATGACATCAAAGCTGCTGGCAAATCTGCATTGCTAAGAATCCCAGATGGGAGCACCCCTTTGCAGAATTTATCTGCCATTGTGCAGGCAGTGGATGAATCATTCATAAAATTTGTAGATCGATTGCGTGAAGCTATCGAGAGACAAATTGGCAATGAACAAGCCAGAGATTAATTGATATGTAAAATGGCAATGACAAATGCTAATGCAGAAACAAAAAAGATTTTAAGAGCATTACCTCAGGATCCTGAGCCAACCATAGCCCAAATGGTTGACGCATGCACAAAAGCATCATCCCTAGAGACTACCCTTGCTTCTGCAGTGAGCAAACGAGTGGGGGAAGCCATGGCAAATGTTAGCAATGTCCATTGCTTTTACTGTGGCCAGGTTGGACATTTCCAAAAGGACTGTCCTCATCTTCCTGTTGGGCAATTTACTATGTTCCACCTCCTAGGCCTCCTCGTTTCCAGCAGCCCTATCGGCCCACATACAACTTTCAGCAGCAATATTATCAGCCAATCCAGGGAAACGCTTGGCGGAGTGAGGGGCCACATCACTTGACGACACCAAATTACCGGCCTTGCCTGCAAAGCCCACCTCAGCTGCCAGCCATCCAGAAGTTCCCTGCCCCAACAAGCTCCTCGCAAAGAACCGCAGACCCAAGGACGGACTCCAATTGTTCCGCAGAACCCAGAACTTTCTCCAAAGCCTCCGACAGGTGTTAGTAAGTTCTGTTCATCTGCTTTTCCCTGAAGATTTAGTCAGAGTTCCAGCTGGGTACTTTTAGCCCCCTTTCTACAATCGACCAACTACAGTCCTGCTGTTTGGGGACAGTGAACACACTCCGGATCAGATAAGTATATTACCAGAAGTTGTGACTGTAAATCCAGGCAATGAAATTACTGTGTCAGTTGTTTGTTACAATCCACCATTTACCCTGTTCAAATTCTCACCTTTTGCACAAACGCTAATTTTCCTGGCCAGGATCCAGAGGTTGACCCTGATTCAAATTTTGATGTGTATGCATGTCACCAGATTCGTAAAGACAAAGCCCTGATTGATTCTTGTATTGCACAGAATGGGAAATCCATTGAACTTCGTCTCATGGCTGACACAGGAGCGGATGTTACTATCCTCCCCAGAGCAAAGTGGTCCCATGACTGGGCGCTGGTGTCCCCTTGTGGCACAATCTCCGGTATTGGTGGAGCTGTCAATTCCATGAGAAGTCGTCATCTGGTAAGCATAGAAGGGCCTGAGGGGCAAATCGCCACCATCCAACCATTTGTCGTGTCATCCAATATCGCTTTACTAGGCAGGGATGTTTTATCCCAGTGGGGTGCCCGCCTTGATATCCCTGACCCCAAGTGGGATTTTTAGCATGGGCCACTGCGGAGCGCACTTTCCCACCATTGAATTGGAAAACCGATGTTCCTGTGTGGGTGGATCAGTGGCCCCTCCCATCAGACAAATTAACTGTGCTCATCGAATTGGTCGAGGAGCAAGTCCAACTCGGGCATTTAGTCCCATCAACTAGCCCGTGGAATACTCCAGGTTTGTCATCCGAAAGCATAGCAAAAGCAGTTGGCGTCTGCTCCAAGACCTTCTAAAAATTAACAAGGTTATCGAGGATATGGGCCCCCTTCAGCCTGGCCTCCCCTCTCCTTCTATGCTTCCCCAAGATTGGCAGCTTGTTGTTCTTGATATCAAGGACTGCTTCTTTAACATCCCACTTTACCCAGGAGATGCCCCCAGATTCGCATTCTCAGTACCATCTCTGAACAGAAGTGAGCCATTTAAAAAGTACCAATGGACCACACTTCTTCAGGGACTGAAAAATTCCCCTGTGTTATGCCAAATGTATGTTGCTCAGATTTTATCACCTGTCAGGAAGCAGTTTCCTGAGGCAATCATACTCCATTACATGGATGACATACTTATTTGTGCTGCCACAAAAAGTTACCTTAGTGCCACTCTCGAAAAGACTGTTTCTACTATTGAGAAAGCAGGTTTTGTAATTGCTCAGGACAAAATATAAATGTCAGCACCGTGGAGATACCTTGGGTATCTCATCACTGGGAGAACTGTAACACCACAGATTTTTTCTATTAATGAACAGCCACGGACTCTAGAGGACATTCAACGCATTTGTGGGATCATCACTTGGGTCCACCCTTTGCTCGGCTTGACAATGCAGGACCTGGCTCCACTGTTCTCCTTGTTGAAGAAAGACACCGACCCCACAGGCCCACAGACTCTGACACCAGAGGCAGAGGAGACAGTGCAGAAAGTAGCAGTGGCAATGAGGACACGACAGGCTCATCGGGTCAGAAAAAACCTTCCGATCAAATTTGTCATTTTGGGTAAGTGCCCACATTTTCATGGGCTCCTGTTTCAGTGGGACATGGCACAGAAAGACCCACTTATCATACGCGAGTGGTTGTTTCTCCCACACCAGCCTGTGAAAACAGTGTCCACACCATCAGAGTTGCTAGCAAAATTAATTGTCAAAAGTTGCCATCGCTTCTGAACTCTCGCAGGTTGTGATCCATCATGCATTTACCTGCCTTTGAAGTTAGATCAATTAGACTCCTTGTTACAAACCAATGAAAACATCTAAATTGCTTTAGATAGCTATCCCGGGAAGGTCTCAATTCACTACCCAAAGCACAAATTATTCAAAGATTCGTTCCATTTAGTTCCAAAAACTTTCAAAAGTTGTCTCCCTATTAAGGGCACTGTCACGGTGTTCACTGATGGGTCTGGCAGGTCTCACAAATCAGTATTTACCTGGAAAGACCTGAACACTCAGAAGTGGGAGTCTGATGTTCAGACTGTTTTCGCAGTTGTGAGGGCCTTCAGGAAATTCCAGCAACCATTTAACTTAGTGACTGATTCATCTTATGTTGCCGGGATAGCTACAAAACAAACATCTGTTTTCCTTGCTTTCAGAATTAATTTGGCTCATTTCTCATAGAGAACAACCGTATCATATTCTGCATGTAAGATCCCACACTGACATGCCTGGCTTTCTTACTGAGGGAAACAAAAGGGCAATGACAGTCACCACCACAATTATCTCACCCACTTTACCTGACATTTTTAAACAAGCACAATTGAGCCACATGTTTTACCACCAAAACGCGCCAGCTCTGGCACATCAGTTCAAATTGTCACAAGAACAAGCCTGTGCCATTGTAGCTACATGTCCAAATTGCCAATCCCATGCCCTTCCAACAGTAGAAACAGGTATCAATCCTAGGGGACTGAATGCACTTGACCTGTGGCAGTCAGACATTACTCATTTCCCATCTTTTGGAAAATTAAAATATATTCACGTATCTATAGATACATTTTCTGGTGCAGTCTTTGCATCTCTGCATGCAGGAGAGAAAGCCAAAGATGTCACCAAGCACTTTTACATGGCCTTTGCTACCCTGGGAGTTCCAAAAAAGATTAAGACAGATAATGGACCAAGTTACACCTCCAGAGCATTCCGAAATTTTCTCTCAGCTTGGGGAATTGCCCATCACACCGGCATTCCTCACAACCCTCAGGGACAATCAATAATAGAACACACACACAAAGAAATTAAAAAGCTGCTAGATTTACAAAAAGATTCTGCCCTTTTAATGACACCTCAAGAAAGACTCTGCAAAGCACTATATGTGCTCAATTTTCTTAATTGCCATTCAAAAGAGCCAAATCTGCCAATCCTTCCGCATTTTCATAACAACACATTTGCACATCTTAAAGAACGCCCACCTGTGCTCATCAAAGACCCTGACTCCCACCAAATTAAAGGTCCTTTTCCACTGATAACCTGGGGCCGAGGGTACGCATGTGTTTCAACAGAAACAGGGCCAAAGTGGATTCTGGGCCGCTTTGTCAAACCCTACCTGGATGCAGATCAAACTGCTGACCCGCCCGAGAAAAGCCAAGATGCATCTGATCAGCCAGACAATGCAGCAGATGCAGTCACTTGGAAACGTCGGAAAAAGAAGACCGGAATTCCCAACATTGTAGCACGAACTATCATCACAAAAAAATATTTTCCCCTGTCATACCTTGCTGCAGAACCCCTCCTTTCCTCCCCAACTATCTCTGTCACTTTTCCCGCATACCTTTCCCTCAACCCATCCCACTAGTCCCCTCACATCTCTTTCCTGCTTGTGTCTAACTATTATTAGAAAAGGTGGAGGGTGAGCAGAGTGACTGAAAAGAGTGTACAAAAATTTAATGTCTTACATTTCTCTTGCTATTTGCTACAGCAAAATCACCCTGGAAGGCCACCCTGGAAAGAATGAAATTCAAACAAGTGCTTTTCGCTGCAACCACCATTCTCCTCCATCCACGGATAGCAGAAGGGTGGATGGTGCAACAACTGCCAGAAAATGTGTGGCTGACCCTGGCGAAAACCCTGAAACAAGATAACATCTGCTTGTCAATGAGCAGTGTGGACAATCCGCTATCTACGTGCCTGGTGGGAATGCCTCTGTCGCAAAAAGATCATCTATATGCGGGTAAGAAACCAAATCCGGTTGACACCTGGCACACCTGGACAAAGATCTTACCACGTGCCACGCAAGAGCCTCAGGAGCTAGATCTCTTGGGCTCTGCTCCAGCTACATACTGTGTTAGGTTTTTCTATGTATAAAAGACACCCATTTGGCTTGACTCTGCAGTCTCAGGCACAATAATTTGGAAAGATGTAACACCAAGTAGCAGAAAATATAATTCAGCCACATGGTGCAACTATACCTCTAGTATGCCATCTGAGTCCAGTGATGTTCCCAGAGTGTTACTGAGAGGCGTGTTTCCTATCTGCGGCGACAGAGTGTGGGCAGGGATCCCATCAAAGATCAAAGGAGTTCCCTGCAGCCTCGGACAGCTGACTGTCCTAACCCCAAACACATCACAAATTATAAATTGGCAGAAGCAAGAACAATTGGCACACAAAAAAAGATCTTACAGTCAATTCGACCCAAATAGCGGTGACAAAATTTATGATTGGAGTGAATCCAAAAGAGTCGCTGCATCCATTTTTCTACCTTGGTACGCAGCTTCAAAGGCTCTCGGTGAAATTTCCCACCTGGGGTGTTGGCTCAGCCACCAGGCCAAAGCCACCTCCACAGCCCTATCAGATCTGCTCACAGAAGAAACCACCAGGCATGCTACCTTGCAAAATAGAGCTGCCATTGATTTTCTCCTCCTTGCTCATGGTCACAGCTGTCAAGACTTTGCTGGTCTGTGCTGTTTTAATTTAACATCTAAAAGCACCTCCATACACGCCAGCATTCAGCAAATTCAAAACCAAGACCTCATGACGGAGACCAGAGACATCAATGTAGTAGATCAAGCACTCACACAGTGGGGAATCCCTGGGTGGCTTGTACCAATTCTCAAAAATTTAGTGTGGATTTTAGTAGTACTTTTCATGATAATGGTTGCCCTGAGCTGTTTCAAAAGAGCAATGCAAAAGTCACTTGGAAAAATTTATTTAATAAACAAAGAAGGGGCAGTGAGCAGCTGCTGAGGCTGCTGGTTGTGGAATACCTGATCAATGTATTGTTTCTACATTTGCTGATGGCAGGTACCCTACACATCAGCACTGTGCAAAACCCTGAAGACCTGCTGGATTTCTCCAAACACTGGGAGCAGTAGTATTAGTGTCCAAATATTTGGGGCTTACTTTGTTTTCATGATTTCTGTGGTTTTGTCCTCCCCTTTTTAGATGGAGTCTGTGCATTTCCATCTCCACCATGGAGTACTGTGTCCCTCCACACAGGTGAGGTTGAGCATGAGGATGATGAAATCGTAACATCTAAAACTGAATGCAGCTCCCTGACTTCCCCATATTCAAACCTCCTGCAGGTCCAACATGCTTGAGGTCTTGTTGCTCCCCAGGGACATTCTGATGACATTACAAGCTTTTAACCCTTGTTTCCACTGATATTAATTGATGAAATCCAAGCAACATCAAAAAGTCCGGTTTTACTCTGTGAAACACTGCAGCATCTGCACTTTGACAGGACAATAATGATAAAGCCATGGATAAGTCTCATTGTGTTTGAAATAAGCAAAAGTACCTTCATTTCAGCTGATGGAGATTACAAAGCACCTACTAAAGGTTGCAGTGAAACCTAGCAACAAAATAATCTTTCATTACCAGCTTTCTGAAGATATTCCAGATTAAATAGGAACTTTTGCAATGATCTATATACTGTCAATATGGGAAATCAAACCACATAATACAAGCTTTCTAGATTTCTATATTATGACAAATGAGCAAGAAAATATTCTCAGTAAGGAGACTAAGATATGGATTAAACAATGGATTATCATTGAAGTTAATTTAAAACTCCATGCATCTTCAGATAATATTGCAGGAAAAGTTTTCCACCAGTCATAACATTCCAGTTCCTGTATTCACCTGTTCATTCAAATAGCATGCTAATTTCTCCAATGCAAGGAAAAGGGCAAGTGCAATGTAAATCTATTTGAGATTTCTTCACCCCTGTTAATTTTACACAGAAGATACTCTATACTTACCTACGTTCTGTAAAATAAAGCCTACTTTAAAAATTTTAATGGAGGTATGTTCCACATAACTGTAGTTTACCTAGTCCCATTTTAAGGTCAGAAGACTTGTCTGTACATCCCTAATGTGCCTGCACATCTGTTCACCACAGGGTAGAGGACAGTTCCAGGATCCACACAACGCAGACAATATATAATCCCAAAAATGCCATTTCCCAGCATTTCCCTCCCTGCTATGCATTGTCAGACCCACTGAGATGGGACATTATGCTGTCTCTGCAGAGGGATACATTGGCTGCTTTGCCCACCTGTTCTGCCTCTGCTGCTGCTGCTGGGCTGGACAGCAGTGATTCTTTCCTGAAAGACTCACATATACAGTATGATACACATATGCAATTTGTATATAATCATGAACAACAGAAGTTCAAGGTATTTCAATTTTAAGGTTTTTCAACGGGAAAAAAAATTTATATATATATATATATATATATATATATAATTTTCAGAAGACATGACACACTGTAGCAATACTACTCCTATAATTGTGGTAAAACATTATATGAAAAGATGAACTAACACATCCGAGAGCTCAGCTTTTTCATCATGACCCCTTCTGAAACACTCTTGCGCAAACTTTGCATGGGGACGATGAGATCAGATGGTCTTGACCTTTGTTTTTTCTATCTTGTTTGTGGGAAGCTAGGTCCAATCTAGTTCTCTGCTGTTGAATATGCAGAATTGCCTTTTGTCTATATTTCAGTCTTTGCTTCATTTTCTTGAACTGAAGCCTAAAATGTTAAGTCAGATAGAACTCTCACAGGTATCAGTAGATGCTTTGTCATTCTGTGTAAACACTTCAGCACAGACCTGAGAATTCTTTGCACACACTTTCATCAAAACAAAGTTCTAAGGACAGCTTAAGTCTTGAAAACCATCCTACAGTAAAAAACAAAAGAGAATATCCACAGAGCAGGAAAAAACAATTTGTGGAGGATGGTATGGTATTCTACAAAACACTTCACCTAAAGTTTTATTATAATATTGATGATATTAATTTTCTTGTTTCCCTTTACCTGCATACTGATTGGAAAATCATCACTAAATCCAGTAGTAGCTACAGCAGCCTATTAAAATATCTGCATCTGAACTGTGAAACTCCTACAATGATAAACATGGCTCTATGCAGGCATTGTCACAAAAGAAGAAATTCAAGAGGCAGCTTTCCACCCAGACACAACTGCATGTGCCTATGGTCTCAATTGAAAAACCTGAAAATTTGCTTTCCTATCTTTCTCTCCTCTATAACCATCCGTGATTACACCACATCATTCCTATAAAATTATGTAACTATTTCATTCTATGATTCAACAAAGATTCAGAATAAACTTTCTGTTTGTTTGGGTGGGTTTTTTTTTAAACATACATCAGTGTTTCATAGCAAGTGTTTCCCATATTATTTGAATGACATCAGTCCTGGAAAGACTGTGTGTTGCTCACATGAGGTCACTGTTAACAGTGGGTTAATCAGCTTTCAATTTGCCACATGCCATTCCTGCTCTTTCACTTCCTCTATTTGTTTATTTGTGAAAAGTTTTATATATGTAGATATTAAAAATGTTTTAGTAAAATTTTCCTTTTCCATTTTTCCCCCAATAAAAAGACAAATTCCAAGGCTTACAAAACAAGAACAAAAGCCCTTAACAAACATTTAGAAATTTATATAAAATTATTGTTACCCAATTCAGGAATTGTTTGTGGCTATTTCTTGTCTCGGTAATCAAGGATTCTAATGACAAATTTAATATCAAAAGAGTAACTAAAAGAGAGGTAGATAGATTTGGGTCATTGAGGTGCATTTATACCTCCAGTAAGGCTGTCATAGTTTTTTGGGCTTCAGGTTTTATTGGCAAAAGGAATCGCTAGTGCTCTGATTTCACTGATTAGACATTTTTACAAGACAATATTTTTATTTGAAAATGATTGATCACTTCATTATCTGACTTTCACTGGTGTTTATAAATTAAACACAAAAGTTCACTTAAATTAATGACTGTTGCTTTCATTAGGACTCCTACTTCAACTCATTTCCTGATGATCAGCACAAAGCAAATACTGTCCATGTTTTGGAGTGAAACACAATCAATGAGACATTAGGATCTGATCAAGAAAGATTCTATGCATACATCTACACATACATCTGGAAAGTCAAGCATGCAAAATGTTTTGTATTAATAGAAATGCCCCTTTCCCAGGAGATCACAGCTGCCAGATTGGGAAGGCAAACAGTACCAGGGTGCCCAGGGATCACAGTGAGAGAGACTGGATTTCAGCTGGAGGCAGTACAAAGGGGAGGAGGAGGAAGAGCCCAGGACTCCTGACCATCAGAACACTGTCCTTCAGGCTCTCTCCATCATTTTCCATTGCCCTGGGATCTCTACTAAGAAGTAAAGGCATAGCTCCAACAGCAATGAGATTCAAGTGTGCCAGAGCCTTCCCTTCACTGTGATTGCAATTCCCAGACTCCTCATTTTACCTGCTCCAGGTCTGCCTGGACAGATAGAGCACAAGCATCAAAGCTTTTTTTCCCAGCAGATTACTATTCTGGCAACAGTACAAAAATGTCCAAAAACTTCAAATAAATAAAAATTTTGTTATATATATACACAGGAAGAGATTTGTGAAGAAAACAAGACAATAAATTGAGAAGTGCTCTAAGGTGGCACATTTAAGTCATCTACTGTTAGCTGTTTGTTTTTTTTTTATAAGTGTCTTATAATTTCCCCCATTAAAAGGAGAACACAAATGAAATAGTGATCTTCATTCCCAGCAGCTCCCTAAAGCTTGCTCTCAAATCTTTATTCTTATTTTAAAATCCTAAACCATATTTATGCTGAACACAGAAACATGTAAGTTGTTTTCTCTGGCATGCATCAGCTGAGCACTAGCTAGATCAAGTCTAGATATCTCAATTTAGCAGAAATTTATGCAGCAGAATAACTTGCAATACATGATAATTAATAATATTTTTTTTAATTCCACTTGGAAGACAAGGACGCCAGAATAGTAATGACCTACAGCATTTCCGATAGCCTTCTTTCCATCTTAAAAAAAACAGAGGTAGAACAGACATCACAAGATAGTTTGACTATCAGAAAAAAGCCTTGAAAAACTACCAGTATGCAACAAGAGCAACTTCAGCTATCCCTTATTCCCAGTTTTTTTGCAAAAAAAACCAGGCTTTGTGATGTACCCTTAACAGCTACTGTTTTAATGCCCTGAAAATAAATGAGCCATCGGACTGGATGGTGAAGTAGAGATTGCACCTCCTTCTTCTGTGCTGCGCTGTATTTACAAATATATACCATATACTCACTGCTCATGCTACACCAGATAAAAGGAATAATGATCCTCTACCAAGACAACAGTTTAGAGGACATCAGAACCTCCAGCATGACTTGTCACAAGATCAGGAGTGTTTTTTAAAGTGGGTTTGTTACTATTCACACACTATGCCCTTTCAAGGTATTAGCCATCATTCCAGGTGCTCTTCTTGGTTAGCCAGGACTGTTGCTGACAACTGAGAGATTTAGCATCAACTGTTGCAGCATTGTAAAGCCTGAGCATGGGGGATTTAATGAAATCTTGACATCAATATAAGTATGGCAACACCCACACTAATAGCTAATGGTCATAATAGCTCTCCATTAGCATTTCCATGAATTTAAAGGTCAGCTGTGAGAATTTTAAGGGAAATTTGACATAAAATTTAGAAGAAACACTTTGTACAAACTGAAACCATGAGAAATTGATGTTAGCTAATTTCAGAAGTTGCAGTCTATAAGCATGTATACCTTTAGTAGGTATAGACAACTATCTGCCCTTATAAGCTGTTTCTGATCAATCAGACTATTTCCAAACCATAGTGCAAATGGAACCATGTGAGGTGTACATGAAACATTTGTACATGTTTATGCACAGTGATTCTTAATTCTTGAAAAAAAGCCAAGTTTATTACATATTTGTAATGCCGAAATCATGTGAAAAATTTTCAGCTCTCAATGAAGGTATGTGGGCTTAACTCCTAGTGTGTTAAATACCATGTACAAAGGCACAGAGTCTCCAAAACAAAGTTCATAATCTAGCAGCCTGGTCCAGGGTGAGCTGCAATGAAGTCCTAGAGGAATGAAGAAAATATAAAAGTTAGAAAAATAAGAGAACAGCTAAGCACTTCTGAATAGAAAGAGCAGTGTCTGCACTAAGCAATGGCATCACTGTGAAATGTCATCAGATTGCACCCAAAATGAGATTTGCCTTGTCATTAAGTGCAGCTTTTTTCTGTATACTGACTTTTTGACCATGTTCTTTTGAGGAACACTTGCATTCTGAGACTCTTACAGAGTCTTTCTGCCAAAGACATGTTTTCTATTCCTTGAAGAATTCATTGAGTGTCATGATAGAAGCAACTAGACCATATTCAGCACTTACAAGTGAAGTTTCAAGGAAATTACCTTTCTTTAAAATTTATACATGAACTTTGATTAAAATTTTGGAATGTAATTTCTTTTTTCCTGAAGATGTTCATGGAAAGGTACAGTAGTAATTTATTTTAAAAGCAAACACATAGAGATCCATGGAAAAGTAGAGGGTTTTTTTATAATTCTATGTATTTTCATCACTTAAAATACTATAATTAGGCTCCTTAACTTCTTCAGAAAAATTAAGAAAGCCCAATTATTTTCTGTAGTGCAAATCATCTTCTGGAGTGCTGACCACTTCAGCTGTCTACTGATCTCAGCAGCCTTTTAGCTAGCAGTGCCTGGTCTTCACCATGGAAACAGCTCCCTTATTTGCTCAGCACAGAGTTCATCCTCTCTCCTTACACAGATTTCTCAGGTACCTAATTGCCAGATGGAGTTGAAGAAATTCTATCCTTGAGAAATGGACTCAGAAAACCTCCTTTGGAAGATAAATCCTTTTAAATGAATAATAATGTTTCTTAAAATCCCCAAAAATCAATGACAGTTATGCACACCCCAAGCTAGAGGCCCAGAGGTGAGCTCCACTGAGCAGCATCTCATCCTAGCACACTGCTCAGTGCCTCAAGTTTAATATTACGAACTGTGTGTGCAGCTACTGCATTAAGTTAAACATGTTCCCTCTCAGTTTACTTTTCACAAAGGCTGGACAGACCAGTGACTGCACTGCTCCATCTGCTCTACAAAAGAGACGTGATACTTTGGTTTGTTACCATATTATGTTCTGCAGAAAGTGCCTGATTTAGCAATCAATTTCAAATTAAAATAAGTTGATTAAATCAAGTATAAAGAAAATTGCAAAACTAGAAAGAAAATGACAAAGACATTTCTTAAAATTTTCTCTCTTATCTCAGCCTGGCTGTACCCAGCAGTCAGGTAAGATTTAATCTTCTTTACAAGTGAACCCTGGAGGGATATGATTACACCTAATTTGCAGTAAATTACAGAAATCAGAACATTAATTTAATCCTGCGTCATGATTTTTATTCTTTAATAACTACTTTCCAGCATAATGGTTTTACAGACCTGGGAAATCAAAGCTGCTCACTTAACCACCACAAAACTAGATTTTAAAAACTTTTCTTGCGGGATGAAAACAGCTGGGGGAGGGAGCTTAAACCTCTTCCTCCAAGCATGGTTACATCAGAGTGCTGGCAATCCATTGATTGCGCAGCACTGCTGGGCTGCAAGTGCCTGAAAGCCAGAAAGCAAGAAAAGTATTAATTTACCCTACAAGCTGATAAAAAAAGAGTTATTGGCAAGTTGATGAACATGAAAAAACAGCTGTAAGAATATTTGCACTTGTAAACAGGAAGTATATCCTTTCCACTCAAATGCAATGAAGATTTAGCAAAAAGTAATTTTTCTTCTATGAATATGGTCACAGGTCACATGGCAGTTGTGGTATTCAGAAGTGGGGAGAACTAAACTTTGAGTCACTCTGAGCCAGTACAAAGTTCTGGAAAAGTACCCAGCGAGGATGTTATTATACCACATTCTTTGGGTTTGTTTGTTGGGATTTTTTTGTTTGTTTGGGGTTTTTTTTTGTTTGTTTGTTTGTTTGTTTTTTGTTTTTTGGTTTTTGGTTTTTGTTTTTTTGTTTTTTGGTGTTTTTTTTGAGGTTTTGTTGTTGTTTGTGTTGAATTTTGAGGGTTTTTTGGTTGGGTTGTTGTTTGTCTGTTGAGTTGCTTTTTTTAAATGGGGATAGTGCTAATCCAGTAGTTGATGTCCTTTAGAAAACAGTTAGCCTTTATGCTCCTGGCCCTACCAGACCACTACCAAGACAAATTAGGGTTTAGTGACATAGGCATAAACACTGGCAGGCTTCACATTTTTTACTTTACCCAGTGCAGAGGAACTCTGTTAAGGAAAAGAGAACTGACTCAATTTCCACTAAGAAAAAAGTGAGGTCGCAGAGGAACAGGTCTTTGAGGACTTAATCACACAGATTTCCAGGATGAAGAAATACTGAAGCTTTATTCCTTTATTTTTCTTTAGTATACCACTTTCTTAAGTGGTGGCAGGTGGTTACTTACCTAACAGTGCTTTTTCCACCAAGAGGCCACATTCCAATTCAGGTTTTAAAAAGTTCTTGTTCCTTTTTCATGCCCCATTATTACGTTAATCTTCTTTAATGTTTTCAGCTACCATATATTTAGGACTTTCATTAAGAGTACTAGTCCATGAAGAGATTTCTATTCAGTGCATAGATCATAAGAAAATGAAACATCAGAGATCATTTTTCAAGCAAGCCAAGGTCTTCAATAATACAGTCAAACAATGCTCTATATACACTGGAATAATCTTTTCATTATCTTTGTATGAAGGACACTGACATCTTCTCATTTTTCTCAGTGACATAATACTGACACCAAAAAATTCTGAAAACTCTCCTTCATATATTCTTGCTTTGATGAAGCATGTCTTTTGAAGTTCTGTTCTGTGAGTGCTTTTGGCTTGTGCTCAATTTGGCATAATTAAACAACGTATTATATTTATGTATGCAAACAATCCCACTCAAAGTCAATGAGCCAACTGAAATGCCCTTTGTACTTGGGATCAAACCCCTGATTTGGAAGGATGGAGGTCATTTTCCCTTTCTTGAGAGGTACATTTGTGAATGTGAGGTCAGAAGAAACCCCCCAAAACATTTAAAATTATTGCACATCATTTTCTGAAGATTCTGTACCACAAAGAATAATTGTATATTAATAAATTAATTTTTATTTTCTTGTTTTTACTTCTGGAAAGAACTTGTTGTGTATCTCTTTTTTTCACAACTAAACATTTAGATGTTCAAGAGATCTGAAAGGAATTTTTCATTTCTGCCCACATCTCCTGTCTTGCACTTGCAACTGGCCCCATTGATTTCAAGAAATATCTCCAAATCTTAGAAGACTTCCCAGGATTTCATTTTCTTTAGCTTTCAAAGAAGGTTTTATAAAATAATGATATGTCTCTCTTTTTGTTTTCTTTTAATTGAATCTTTCTTACTTCCTGACATTTTAGCAGGGAGAACAGAATAGTTTAATTAGGTCTTTACCCTAGAAATTGTTCAAGTTTTATTTCACTATTGTCATAATTTCAAGCATATCTCGAGATGTGCATCTGCCAGCCAGGGAGAATCTGAATATCAGTCCAAACAGGTAATAGCTCAAAAGCTGTATCATTAAGAATATTTGTTTTTCCTATAAAAATCAAAAAGGAGCTGAAAATTATATCACATCAATTATCCTTTTCCTTGAAGGTCATCCTTGAAATAAAGAAGAATACAGCATGATTCAAGCAAAGCAAGCAAATAAATAAAACTATAAATAAAATAATTTCAGTTTATAAGTTGTACATATTGTCTTTAAAAGCAATGAGAATTCTTCTCAGCTGATCCATTTCCATACTCATCTGCTTCCTCCTAACAGCTTTTATAGTGCAACATTAATGAAGTAAAAACATTGATGCTCATGGATGAATTGGATATGGAGGATTCTTTTTATGCAAGAAAGGTTTCATTAACAAAGAAATACACTCAGTGTTAGACAGTTTGGAGATTTACTTCATGTCTTATCTATATTGTGTACACATGCCTGTATGTATTAACTGTAATTTTCAGAGTAACTACATCTTTCAGATTTATTTTTAAGATGCAGTGTTGTGTACTTTTTTTGGTACAGTATTGTATATTCTGCAAGTTATTTATCAGACACTCTTACTGGGAAGGCTCATCTTGATTATTTTAATTACCATAGGATCAATTTGGCAATAACTGAACTATTTGGTATTTGACCGCAAGTCCCAAGGGGCATCTTAGTTCCTTAGGATCCAAACTTGCTCCCTAACTTAAAGATGCTTAGTTTGCAAAAAGAGATACACAACATAAGTAGTTGTTCACAACTGAAAATCACTTGAGGTTTCCTAACCACTGGAATACTATTACATTGCCAATTTTGAACTAACTAGCCACAAAACTTGAGACTTGCGCACTGACGAGAATACAATTTAAAATATTCTCCTGTGGTGTGATACACAGATGAAGAGCAAGCCGTATAAAGAGGCCATACAGAAAAAAAGAAGGGAAACATTTTTCCAGGAACATGAAAAAAGCCCCAGACACAGAAGATCTATTTCTTCATAAGAGTTATATGATAAGAGTTCATTCCTTGTTTGTGTGATCAAAGACAGAAACCCAGAGAGACCAGTGCAGGGCTTTTACCCTCTCATGGAAACTGAAGGAATGACTCAACCATAATACTTTCTGAGAAAGAAACCTCTCTGGCCTAAATTTATGTGGATTCTACTGGGGAGCAGATTACACTCTTGTAGGAGTTTCTTCTGAAAATCCTTGGTGAGAGGGATTAAAATTACTCACTCCATTCTCTTTCTATAAGACAGGGTAGCAAGTTTCTTGGGAACTGATTTTTTTTTAAATCTCCTATACAAATGAAAACCAAAATACATAATTTTATGGGTTTTTAAAAATATTATTACTGGCTACATCTACAGAGTAGACGCAACTTTGACTCTATCAAAAAAACTCACGTGAAAGACATTTGGAATTCCATAGCTGCCGTATAAAAGCAAATGTTTTAAAACAGCTTGAAGGGGATTTTTTGCTGTGTGTATTTTTGTCATTCTTCAAAGCATGATAGAGCCCAGAACTGTGGTCATAATACATTTAATAGAAATCTATTAATAGTAAATATGGATGGATTATTTAGTCAGCCACAATATAATTCCTACTTAGCTTTTTAAACAAACACTTCACACAAATTAATTCCTTTCATTTACATTAAGCAATAGTGTAAAGATTTTCGTATCCCAGCATGGGGAGCACATGAACAAAAAAAAAGTGTTCTACTGAATGCATGTTGCCTACATCAATTTAGACCAGGCACGTGTTGGGGAATGTGGCAGGAATATTTCATGTTTTATTCAAGGAAGGTAGAGGATCATGCAACTGAAAAGCTGCTGAAGAGGAGCTATGGAGAAGAGACATGATTTCAAACTTGTGACATGTTTCTTAGTGGTATTTTTTTTTTTTCAGTGGCCACTTCTTGTACACAAAAGAATATTCAGAAAGATATGGGCACTGCCTAGCACAGTCAGTGTCAGCATGGCAGTATCACTCACTATAAAATGTCTCAAAGCTTGCTGTGGACCTTTGCCTGAGTACACTTTATGCACAAAATACTATGATCTACCTTGGAAGGCTTGGTGCTCAAAGTAAATATTAACATTTTCTTTGTTTTCCTTTGGGATAAATAGCTTTTATATCTTAAACACACCAACTCTTTACACAATTTATATAAATGGGAGAAGAGCAGCCTGGATTATAGCCTCTGCAGTAGTTTTGCCACCTGGCTCAGTTCCAGGCCGGCTTAGATACCACTATTCCATGTAATTATGAACTCAGATAAAGTTAATTTTTTTAGCCTGATACAAATTCTGGCAGCAAGAAAATTAAGAGTATAATTCCATACATAACATTGCTTCTTATACATCCATTCTGCAAGAGGGAAATGGGATTTAGACAACATACAGGCACTGGTTTGTTCCTCTAGACATGGGTAAGTGTCTTATGGTGATGCTGGAAGGGAGAACCTCACTTACCACAAACAGCCCCAGATGTTGTCAGGGACCAAGAACTGCAGTCAGATGCTGTGGCAAGCTGCAGTGTTAGAAGTTCCCTCTCACACAACTCAAGCAATGATACAAACCCCAGTCTTTTGCTAACATTTTTAGTAAAGAACTGCCAAGGTACACAAATACTTGAGAATATAGCATGAGTTTTGACAGACCTACTTACTCAAGGAAGTCATCTTGCCTTGTTCCTCTGAAAGCATATATACAGGAAAGCTGATATCTGCTAAATGCTCCAGTCACAGGACACCACAATAAGCTTTATTACCCATTATCAAACACTGATTCCTTATTAAAACATGCTGTTTAGTAATTTAAGTAGGACACATTCATTGTCAGAGCACTCAGTGGCCATTATTGGAGAGCCAAACATCTCAGAAAATTTCATTTTCTCAATGATAATCCAGTGGTTTAACCATCCAGCTAAACATCAGCAGCCTGTTTCTACAAATAAGGTTTCTTAACTGAAATGGAAATGTAAGTTTCTGAACAAAATTATATTCCCACAGGATAAAAAATTTAAAAAAAAAAATCTTTATTTTCACCCACATATTTTTTTTCTTTCAAGTAACTAATGATTTGTTGAATTTTTTGTTGCTGTTGTTGTTACAAAGAAATTAAAAAGTGGAATAAAACAAGTATTCTAAATTACTAAAAAAGATCTTTGAAAATGGCATCACAAACAAGTATTGTACATTTCATAATCTGATGCAGTTGAAGTGAATATGACAGCACAAAACGTTTTATTTTTTCTAATAACAAAGGCCAGAGCAGGAATCAAAATGATGACCTGACTGACCAGTAAAAATTGGAAGAACAAGAATCAAGATGGGACCTACTTTAGTGAACTTCCATTTGCTAATTTAGAGCATTTACAATTTGGTATTTAAGCAATGATGAAAGCAGTTCAGCTTTAACAGAGTACCATAACATTAGCATAATTTACTAATCCTGAGTGCTAACATTACTTAATATTCTTTTCCAATTTCAAGTGTTTATTTCAGTTCTTCAGGACTGTAAGTTTTCCTACTTTCTCTGTTTTTTTCTTTAAATTCAGAGAGGTCAAGTATCTAGAGAAATATCTCTGTGAAAAGGCATCTCTATTTCTGGCAAAACACAAAACCAGAAGCAATAAAGCTTTTTCTTTGTTCACAATCTCAACAACCATCCATCTCTGATTACTATTTAAACATCTCTGTAGGTCTATACTTCTTCTGAACAGCCTCTGCTGAGACCAAACTTTTAGAAGCCTTTATAAATAGTGTAGCTGTGTAATTTTGTTTCATTTCCAATAAAAATCCAACCACCTTCAGCTAACTCCCTGGACATATGGTATAGACATCAGTTATAAAAATAATATGCCCCACTACAATGCCTGGAATGGATAGTATGATGCTGGGAATGAATGGCTAAGTGGGAATAAATTATTTAGTAGCCAGTATAAAAAATCAAATGGCTGTGATTCATTCCTGTCGTGGGAATGTGAAGAATATCTTCGAACAAGAGTTCATTGGGGCAATAGCAAAAGGAAATTACATGTCAAATCTGCATGCTTCTTTCTGATGGTAGCCTTTGAGCCCAGGGACTTTGTCTTTGCATTAGCATTAAAGAAAAAAGATATATTTAGCCTTAAGAATAAGCAACCATAATCCCTCTGTATTATCTAGTGTTGTAGACTAAAGTACTGCATCAAACACCCAGTTAACAGCCTATTTCCCCTATAACTTTCCAGGTTCCAACAAGACTATAAATTCCATATAATCCCTTGCTTGTCTTACAAGTTTTTACATAAGGAAAATATAATTGTCTATAATACGCAAGTCTTTAGGGCTGAGGAAACTGGGAATAAGAAAGCAAACTTCCATAACATAGAAACCAAAACAGAATTGGAGAGAGCAGCAGGTGTGATTATCCAGGATATTAGTAATGCTAAAGCAAAGGACAGTCAGGAAAGGAGCCTTGGAAAATGATGTTTTTGTATTTAATATTATACATGTAGGATTTTTTAAATTAAATAGCAACTTTCCCACTGAAAACACACCTCCTTTGTGCTGTTCAGTTTTTAACAACTGCACATTTAAAATCTTCAAAGTCAAAAATATCTCTGTCTAAATTAAGAAAGTAAACCATTGGTGTAAGAGGATTTATCCTAGGTCATGGCTCTACCTCTTATTTTTATTTGTTTATTTTTTGTTGCTTTGGGGGGTTTTTGTTTGTTTGTTTTGTTATTGTTGTTGGTTTGGGTTGTGGTTTTATTTGTTTTTGGAGTGTTGGGTTGGTTGGTTGGTTTAGCTTGGTTTTGTGATGGTGATTTTTTTGGTATTATTAGTGGTTGTTGAGTTTTTCCTTGATACAGTTTTCTTTTGTTTTGGATTTTTTAAACAATCTAACTTACTCTGTGAAATTCGCAGCAACAATTTGAATAAGAATTCTCTACTTGCCAGTTTTCCCTTGAATCTTTCCCTTTGTAAAACACTTCATCTCGGTATTTCAGGGTGGCAGGTCAGATTCGGGGTTCCTCCTGCTGAAAGCTGCCTTTGTTGTGCCTCAGCCAGCTACACTTTGCAGCTGTCCTTCCAGCTGCCTGCCACTCACTCACGGGGTGCTGGAACAACTATGTGCAAAGTGAGCCCAGAGCACTCACCTCCAGAAACAACCTTTCACTAGAATCTAGGAGAAATTGCAAAGCTGTGAGGTGTACAAAAAGAAAACTTGACAATGTTTCTTGAAAGGAATGATCAGAGGATTTCTGAAAAACCATTAGTAACTTCTGACATCTCAAATGCAAACTTTCTTACAAAAGATAGCATATTCTGAAAATACAAACCTCTGGGGATTACTCCTGTTTATACCACTGCTGTGCAGCAACTAGAGGGTTGTAAGGTCTAAAATATTACTGAATACAGTAACACATGGAGAAGAATTATTTTATATAAATTTATTATCATAACAACTTCCAGTAAGAAAGGTCTTAAACATGGAACAAAACTCCAAGATGTGGCTTTCCCTACACAAATATATTTTTCAAAACTAAGAAGTTAGTCTCTTGTACATTATAGAAGAAGTCCCGCTCTCAAAAACAAACCATATACCAAGCTGGAACAGTTTAAAATTACAAACAGTTAATCCACAAGTAGCCAAGCTCAAAAAGACTTGCAAACATTTGCTCTTCCTCAGGAAAGACTGAGGAATATGTACAGCAATACATACTGGTGCTACAAGAAAAGTTTCCATTTTAAAGATGATTTCTGATGTACTAATCTCTTAAAACCCTGACTTTAAAACAGCATGGGACTCTTTTCAGAGCAGCTAATGTTCCCTAAGGTGATCACCTCCCATATAGGTTGAGAAATTTCACTTTTTAAGAATTTTATAGCACCTGTAGTTTCTAATTCTTAAAGGTTAATTACAAAATACTAGCACTTTGGTAACATTTTCCATTCTGATTTTTTAATCTTCAACTGGTGCACATAAACACAAGAAAAATAGCTCTCTCCTTTGAACTGCTTTGAAGCATGTTAAGAGGAAGTTATTCACCCAGAGAGTGGTTGAGTACTGGAACAGGCTCCCCAGGGCAGTGGTGACAGCATCAACCTGGCAGAGCTCAAGGAGCATTTGGACAACACTCCTGGGCACATGGTGTGATTTTTATGGTGTTCTGAGCAGATCCAGAGCTGGACTCAATGAGTCAGGTGGTCCCTTCCAATTCAGAATATTATGTGAAGTGATCAAGACCACCAAAGTTGCTGCTTCCTGAATTACCTGTAGCACTAATTCTTCAAACAGGTGTTCTACCTGTAATTACTACACTGAACTTTTCAGAATGGTTCTACAACATTTTGTTGATACAATCAGTCAAGTAAGGTCTGTAACTGGGATTTGTTATGTCATAAATCTACATGTAGGTACATGCTCTTTAAAACCTATTTTTAAAAGAAAAAATGGCCATAGTTGAAAGATACACCCAAAATGAAACCAAAATGAGTTAGAGAAATCCCTTTTCTTTCTAACTGTTTAGAGCTCCAGCCTTTGAACCACTACACAGAAGGGCCGAGCTGGCCAACAGACAAAGCAAGCACACAGTCAGTGAATGATTTCTAAGGACAGGTTAAATGTCACCCCTTCTTCTCAACCAATCATTGCCTAACTGCAGGTGAACATCACCTCTATCCACAACTGACACCCTATTCAGCAGTCAAACAAAATTTATAGTACATATTGGCAGAGCTGGATCAGTTCACCAAGCCTGATTTCATAGCACAGAAAAGCATTTAGCTGAAGATATTCACAAATAGACAGATGGTCTTGCAAACTCTGCCAAGTCAACGGGTCTTACTATTAATAAATCAAGCACAGAAGTGATGAAAATTAAGTTACATACTGATAATTTTTATCTCTTTTAAAGGTGAAGTCTCAGCCAGTGCTAATAAACTTACTTAAACCAGAGACTGTGTGTTTGATGGAGGTTCCAAAAAGTGAAGACAAGTACTGCACTTCAAAAACTCCCTGTGTAATGAAGGCCCAGTGTGATTCAAAAGAACATCAAATCAAATACATGAAGCAATGGCATTTTTAACCAGTCCATACAGCGCAATTTTGAAGTGTGGTCTGTATTAGAAGAATTTGCAATGAAGACACCTGTGTGGAGTAGATCAGGACAAACGGATGTACAAAACTCTCTAGTGTTTATCCTACAAAAGCACAGTCACTACAAGCACAATCCCTTTGCCCCCCAGGCAGGTTACCATGCAAGGACAGACTTCAGCTGCTGTGCCTCACAAAATCTGCTTTGCAGATGGCCACTCATGGCTCTGGCAGCTGCTGGACAGAGGAGAGGAAGACCTGTGCTGGCTGTACTTAGGGAGATGTCAAGCTCAGTCTTGACCAGCCCTTCTCAGCACCACCTTTGCGATCTACAATTGGCAAGGGGTCAATAACAGAGGAACATAATATGTAGGTGTTGCACAACAAAAAGGTGTATGAGCAAGCAGGTTTATAAGAGCAACAGTAGATCTGCAGTTCCCTCAATGGGTGTAGAAGAAAACTGGAAGATGAAATCTCCCAGTTTGAAAATCAGAAGACTGCTTGGCCAAATTTCCTTTGGGTACTTCAGTATTTTACCACCAGAATCCCTGTCAAACTACCTGGGCAGCACGTGATACCCACGGTGATAGTATTGTTTTCACTTTTCTGCACAAATAATTTTGTCCTGTTCTGAATTTTGTTATTTTTAAATAAATTTTAAAGGCCAGAGAAATGGTTATGCACCATAGTATTGACTGAGGAGTTGAAAAATTTATGATCTTCCCATCTATTTTAAATGAGATAACTTTCTGCTCTAGATGTTGAAACACTGATATTTCCAAGCATTACCTCTACATCTTTAAGTTTAAAAAGGCTATGAGTAGGAAGAAAGGCTTTGGTAGGTTTGATATCAGCTGAAGAAGAAAAGATAGCTGACTTTCTTTAACAATAGTCACAGCAGATGAAAAAGTGTTTGCAAAAGATGAAAAAAATAAGGGTTTCAAAATCTAAGTTAACATTATTTTCCAGTTTACATACTTCCAGAGCTTGTTCTATGTATGTATAAAGAATGGTGTCAAAAATGGAGTTAGTGTCTTGCAGCTGAATAACTCCTGGTTGTGTCATATTAGATATTTGTTTTTTTCTCTCTTCCTCATATAAGCTTGTTCAATTCACAGACGTCATAGATAGGTATCCTTTGGATAGAAAATCTCAAAGGAAAACATTTATATTTTGGTAATACCAAGGATATAGGTATACAGTGTAGAATATGCTATTATTCATTTGAGATAGATTTTAGGGGAAGGTCTAAAAAGCTTGCTTTCCCTGGGCATTTTTAAAAGATGTGTAGATGTGTCACTTAGGGCACATGGTTTAGAGGGTAATATGGTGATGCTGCATTAGTGATTGGACTTGTTATCTCAGAAATCTTTTCCAAGTGATTCTATTCTATGATTCAAGAACAGCAGCAGCCAGAGTGGAGGTAACACCATCCTCTCTGGCTACAGGCTCTCCATCCTTCCATCTCTCCCTACCTTCTCTGTCAAGACAGGGGCTTAGTTCCCAATGCCACCTTTTCCCAGCCAACATCTCCTCCCTTTTTTCATTCCTCTTTTCCAACAGAGTAAAGTCTAAGCTGAGACCTGCCTTAAAAAGGGAAACTAACAGTGTTGGATCAATGCTTGGACAAAACTCTCTAAGTACAACTGGATCATAATGAAGTTTTACCACTAAAATCCCAGCTTTTGGACAGGAATATCCAGGAACAGTTTTAGTAAGTGCAGAGAGAACTTTTAAACAACTTTGTCTTCACCACAGCAGAAGAACTGGTGATGGTTGTCAAGACAGATTTATTTCCTTATATACAATATGGACTACCTCTCAGATACCTTATTTATTTTCTTAAGTTACAAGATTTTCCCATCTGAGCAAAATTGATTGCATAAAACAAACAGAAATAAAACCTACCAAAAAAGGACAAAAAAATCCCCAAACAACAAAACCAAAAAACAAAAACAGCACCAAAAAAACCCAAAAAACCCCAAAACAAACCAACAAACAAAGAACAAAGGCAAAATCAAAAAACTAACCAACCAACCAAAAAACACAAACCCAAACAAAATATCTAAACTATGTTTATCTAATATTTTACCATAACATCCACTCAGCCTAATTAATTACATTAGTTCACTTGCATCAAGTCTTATTTGTATTTGTGTTTTGCAGTGTTAAACAATCAGTCAGTCCTGCTAATGGAAATGAAATTATGCCAGTAAGGATTACCTAGTGACACACCTCAGTATTTACGCCCACAACACACTGAAGAATGGCCTGGGAAAATGTGTTCCTTATCATAAGGCAAGGTCCCTAGTAAACCTGCTCAGCAATGTGCAGGGTGAACCCCGAATTTAAGAACACTATTAAAAGTACAGACTAAGAAGTCAGCCTTTTACACTTCAAGTTCATTAATGGAGAGAAAGGCATCATGTCAAGGAAGTAGAGTCATGACACTTTTGTAGAGGGTAATATGAAACAAAACCTCATCTTTTGTAACTTGTGAACAATTCTTTCTCTCTGAACCAAGCTCAAGTCACCCTTTGAAAACCATGCAGTCATTCCCTTCAGCCATGATTATTTGGGGTTGAAAGGGATCTCTGGCGATCATCTCATCCAAACCACCACCAAGGCAGGGTCACCTACAGCAGGTGACATAGGAACTTGTCCAGCTGGGTTTTTAATGTCTCCAGAGAGGGCGACCCCATACACTCCCTGTTTATGTCTGTTCCAGCACTCTGCCACTCTCAACATAGAGAGGTTCTTCCCTGTGTTGAGGTGGAACTTCTTGTGGTTTTGTTTATGGCTATTTCTCCTTATCTGGTACCTGGGCACCACTGAAAGGCAGCAGAGCCTTCAGGTGTATCAGCCACTCCCCAGTTTGGATCATCAGTATGAAATCAACCTTGGCTAAAAGTGAAAAATGCAGAGAAATCTGAGAAACCTGTATGTGCATACATGGACAGAAACAACACTGTAAATATATATCTTGCCATTAAAATATGGTCAAGTAAATTGATTCCAGTTAGCACTTGCGAGAAGTTAGATATTGATGTGATTAAATCAAGTTTTACTAAATACAAAATTCATTTAGCCTAGTTCTCACAACTGAAAACTGATTATTACAAAGCAAAATGAATACTCATGAGCATATCTGAAAAATGGGTATGCAAATTTAAGATCTGATGCTAATAGGTGGATAAAAAACAAATATTACTGACAGACATACACATTAACATTACAGACATACCTTTCAGTCATACTGGTTTTCCAAGCACAGCCCAGAGTTACCACTAATGGGTAATCTAACAACAGTGCTTGTAGCTGACAATTTAATGCACGCTTAATCATCCTGCTGTGACAGAAGAGTGAAGAACATGTTTGTGAGAAGAGAAGGCTCAAGAAATGCCAGACCTCTGAATCAAACATCTTATTCAGAGTCTGGTAGCAAAGCAGCAGCAGCCAAAAGTCCACGACCACAGAGATTAAAGCTATAATGCCCCATTCACTCATTCCAGCTAATTCCCCTGAAAACTCAATATCTTTGCTAACACTTTGCACCATTACCTCTCATTACTTTTATTTTTCAGGTATTGTCTTCACCTTTGAGGTCAGAGCACACTGAGGAGAAATTACTTGGAACAGTGAAAACTAATTGCACTTTATCTGTAAAGAACTATCTGCTTTTCATTATAATAATAATCTCAGTTTACCAGAAAAAAGGTAAGAAAAGCACAGATGATTGACTCAGAACATTTTCATTTTTAAAATGATTACTATGGTTTACATTTTGAGCTGAACAAAAAAAAATTTCAAAGTTCTTTTGAGTGAACTTGACTTGCTCCGTGCTGATGCTTTATGACCTTTAAACTAGTAATTTGAAAAAAAAATAAGGTGTATCTCCAGACACTTCTTTCTGTAAGTTGTTCAGATCTGTGGTTTATCTATTTAATTTTGTTTTCATTTATAAATAACTGACCCTGCATATAAATGGTAGAAAAAAGAAGATGGTCAGTTATATCAGACAAAATGTACCTTCAAAATTAAGGAGCCTAGCAACATAAAATACCAAACAAATCTGTTATGTAGACAATGCAGATACATTAAAATTATAGAATACTAAACTGAAAGTACAGGCTGTTAAGGCAGGTATCACAATATTAAAAATTACCTGATGGGAAATTTCTAGCTTTGATCTGAGTCAGTCCTCATAGGGACAAAATTCAATTCTCAGACAAAACAGAAGACAAAATTCTAAGCCTAATTTTGCATTTCAAAAGAGTCTTCTGTAAAGTCAACATCATGCTTGAAATGCTTTAAAGAACGCAGATGCTTCCCTTCTGAGAGGGAGTTAGAACTGGCACTCAGGGGTACAATGAGGAAGCACCACTCCGTGAGTTGAAATTCAGGCTCAATGAGCCCACAAACAAGCAGCTGAATATGTGTTACTCATTGCATCTGAAACATATTACATTTCACATTAACAACCACAAGTATTTGTCTCTAACAAGAGTTGCTTGTTACCTCTCCCCAAAAGCAATGATACGAAGGAATGAAAGCTGGTATTCTCTAGGGGGCTTTTTTCGTGGAACAGAAGTCAAGTTGTATTGCACCTAAATTCTTCAAGCACAGCACAAATTTCAGACATGTCAGTAGTCAGATGCGTAGAAGACAAACCAATCCTTGCAACAGACAACTTTTCTGACTGTATTTGGAAGCAAAAGTGGGGACAGGGAGAGCAAACAATTACTCCTGGATATAGGAACAGAGACAATTTCAGCCCTAAAAGAGGAATTGCCTTTTAGAAGTGAACGGGAATACTAGCTGCAAGCAGTATTTTTTTTCTCTCTGTGTACCCAGCATAGTGGCCTCCCAACTAACTCATGGTGATAGCAAAACTGTGCATGGTAACAGTATGGCAGGAAAAATCCTGTTCAGTCTATTTTTGGACAAGTACTGCCTCACAGATATGGTTTCAGCACCAGAGGAAGCTCCTGTGCTGATCCCAGCCGCCCATCTGAAAACCAAAGTTGCCCTCATACATTTCTGAGCCAGTTGCTCTGGGAGCTCTCCCTGGCACCAAAGCCATTGGTCTTCAATGCTCCATGGACAGCAACACAGCACCTGGGGGAAGGGAAGTCATTCTGGGACATCAGCTATCTCAGCAGCAGCAGGAAACCCTTCACAGCTTGGGAGTGTTCCTTAAGCCATGCTAATCCACAGAGGAAAATTTAGAAGGGATATTAAAAGCACAGGGACAACAAACCCACAGATTAATTCTGTCCTACCCAACCCCTCCTGCTCACCCCTTGTACCAGCAGCACTGTAGGAGCAAAGTCGTTTGCAAAAAAAAAACAAAACCAAAAACAAAACCAAAACCAAAAACAAAAACAAAACAAAAAAAAACAAACAAACAAACAAAAAAAAAAAAAACACCTGAAAAGCAACAAACAAACCCCAGCAAAACACAGACTGATTAAATGAGCTTTCAGCTGAATCAGGGTGGCAGTATGGAGGCTCAGATGGTATGAAAGGACAGCCTGGCACTTTTTCCCTGCTTTCCAGCTTCACAGTCTGTTTCCTAGACAACTGCATTGTCACCTTCACACTTTCTACCTCCGTGCACAACTCCCTCTTCAACGTAAAGAAGCCAAAGTGTTCGTCAGGAGGTGCACCATCTGCAGTGCTAGTTTCTGCAACATCTACATTTAGTTTGGCAGTCTCACACCTACCCATTCCTTGCCAGCTACAAACTAAGTGGATTAGATAAAATACAACTAGATCTCAGCAGCACAAATGAATGCAGCAGAAAACAGTTAACTCACTGCTGGCTTGTACAGCTCTTGTTCCTAACATTCCTCCCATATCATGTTGTGTCATCAAATAAACTAGATAGTAGAAAAGCATTCAATCTCTGTAATTACTTTTTTATATACTTTTGACACATAGAACATTGTTTTTAAACTCAAGGCAATTTGACAGAGAGAGAAATGCATATATGTTTCTCTGTACGTAACTCAACGAACTAAAATGCTTCTTGCTCTGGCTCTAGGGAGGATGAAAACAATTTCTTCAGCTTTAACCTTCAAGGCATTATTTGGTATGTCAGGGCATTTTAAGAAAATCAAATTTTATCCAGGCAAAAGCATTACAGAGTGAGGAAGTAACCATGAATGAAAGTTACCCCACATCCTAAGAGGCTGTGAGAGTAATTTCTATTTTAGGAAAAAATGAGGAGAAATCACACTTGTGCATACTTTGTGGCTTTCTTGGACACTTTTGGTGCTAAATCCTGAGTCCTCCTGACCTAAACTGGTCTGTCACAGAGATAAATGTTCATGACTCAGCTTCCATATTTCAAAAAAGCACACGGTTTTCCTCAGTGAGTTTTAAGTAATTTAGGAAATGAACCCAGACACAGAACAAAAACTTTGGATGATTACTTAAAATCTGACACAATCATACTGTCTGGAAATACAGGACCCAAATCCCAATACAAATTGCTATAACAAAAATTCTTTTTTTCCCTGTCTTTACTCGGACACAAAAAATTCTACTTTCTCCTACTCCCTGTTACCTAGACCAGTAGGATTTATATAAGTTTTATCTCCATTTTAATATCCTCTTTTTCCCTTCAGAAACCCTGCCCTACAGATAGAATACATAACTGCATCATAACTCCTTTTGCCTCTATTTATCTTTTACTGCTTTATCAGCCCCGTTCAATTTTTGCTCAATGTGAACATAAAGTTCAACAACAACAACAAAGATGATTCTGGTTCCTTCAGACCTTGCATTGCCTTTTGAAATTTAGTGATCCCTGAAATCCTATAGTCAAAAGAAGGCTATTTTAAAACAGCACCATCAGCAGTAACTAAATTAATCTCAGAACATGACTTAAAGTGTGCAGTCATTAATGCCACTTCCTAGACACTGCAGATGATGAATAGGACTTTCCTCAGATTTGATGACCAAAATAGGATAAAGACCCAATTTATTAAGGCTCTATGCCTCCTATTCTTACCTGCATAACATAAAAACGTTCAGAACAAAGCAAAGGCACAGAAAATGGTTTAGAAACTTTCAGAACTACTTCCAGTAAATAAATGCAATTCTACAAAAATAGGAGTATTCATAATAGGTAATTGAGGAACAGCTATGAACCTCTCACTCAACATATGCACAAACAGACACTGTAATTAGTACAGAAAAGCTGCAAGTGGTAAGAAAACCAAAGTGCTTACAAAGCTTTTTTTTTTAAGAATTGGCCCTTCAGAAGGATCATCCTATGAACAGGTACTAGAGAACCACAAGAGCTGAACTTCCAAATCTCAAAAAACTTTTTCATATTTTTTTAAGATTTATATTAATATACTGGCTGTTGTGGTTTGACCAGGAAGTGAGTTTCTGGGAAAGTTGTGGTCAAACCAGTCAGTGGCCAGATTTGAAATTGGCACCTGGTGTGGCCACTGGGGACCTGGATCCGCCTCTGAGAACACACAGGGGTTAAAAACAGAGGATTGCCAGAGGGACGTTCTCTTTTGAGTCCGGTCGGTGAGTTGATCTGACCTCTCCCCTGCCCAGCTGCGTTTGGGTGGGCGAGGGGAGGCCATGCGGACAAAAAAAACCTCCCAGTTACTACACATGAAGATCAGCTTTTGTTCACTGAAGAAGTTTAAAACCCTTTTTGAAACCCCTGAAACACTTCATGCCATTAGGTCTGCCATCAGCATACAGATTACTTTTCCCATTTTTACAGTACAATGCCTTGCAAAGAAGATCATTCAAGGCAAAGGAAAGAGAAGAGAAAAAAATTGTGAAGCAGTCAAAGTATAGTAAAATTTCTCCAGAAATCTCTCTATGATAACAGGTACTGGGCCGGGGGTGGGGGTTAAGCCTCATGTTTGGCTCAGCAGTCAAATACATTTCATCAGTGTGAGGTGAATGCCTTAAGGTTTTCACAGGTTTCAGGGATGCTGGCCCCAGGAAATTTCAGTTTCTGCATGAAAGAACCTTAGGTCAGCTCAAAACACATTCATGCTAATGAAGAGAAACTGTCACATTTGCATCAGATTTATTTGAATTATTTCAAACTGTCCCTTTCTAGGGACCTAAAATGACCAATTCTGATGTATGCACATCTACACTACAGGCTCACAAGGCTCACCTCACTCTTTGTGCCTCTCATAAGACTGTTGCAACTTCACAGGTAATTGCATACATGGAAACTATTCACACATGTGAAAACGCTGGCCAGATAAATCATAGTAAAAATCAAGTAAATTAAGACAATTCTTGTTTTAATACTGTTAAACTTATGATGAAAAAATACTGTGCAAAGTAGAACTCTTTTCTGACATATCATGTTTTGGCACTAAAGCTGTACAAATACACACATGTAGTTCCAGGATTCTGAGTCATGAGTCTCTAAAAATTAAAATCAACTCACTGTCCTTTGCAACAACCTATTCTTCTCCCCAGTTGTCATGAACTCCTGAGCGCACTGAGTGACAGGGGAACAAAACACCTGACATCTTGGTCAAAAGTGCTTTGCCTAATAAACACCATCTCTTTGATCTGTGACAGCTGTACACGTAACAGGTATCCAGCCTTCATCCAGGGTTTATCAACAAGACTTCACAAAATAAATTCCTCCTAAATAGTGCAGAGACTCCTGAATGCCCCCTATATTCTGTGGGATGCTACCTTCTACTTTCAGGTTATTGTTTTTAAGCACATATTTCAAAAGAACATGCAGGTGGTAAAAGCTTAGTTCACAATGCCTAATGTTTTTTTTGACACAAACATTTTCCCCAGACAAACATATCTCTTACTTCCATCCAAGACAGTCCCTTATATTTACCTCAAATGTACCATCAGAATTACCAGAAGCTTTGTTCTCAATCTAGTTATTGCCTCATTAATGCTCAGAGGACTGACATTTCCAAGCAGCCTGAGCAAAGTGCTGAAATTTTCTTTTGAAAAACTCAGACATGTATTCTCATGTGTGTAGAAGCATCTTCTACTATTGCAGAACACAGCTCAGTCTCTTTAACACGGTTTTTACACACTTCTGTTTGGTTTTACACACTGTGTGCAAATAGGCCATGCAACTCAGTGGGATGGGAAATCCTTTGTGACAGAAATTAAAGATTAAAAATGAGATTTGTAAATACACCAAGGATTTTAAAAGTTACTATCAAGAACAACCACATGTTCTTTTTATATTCTGTCCAAAATTCTGGGATAAACAATGATACTGCAGTAGCTTAGACTCTAGAGGAGACCTGGAGCAAGTGCAATGTTAAACTTAGAAATTTTAGTTGCATTTCGTAGAATCATAGAATGTTCTGGGTTGGAATAGTCTTTAAAGATCATCTATTTCCAGCCCCCTTTCCATGGGCAGGGACATCTCCCGCTATCCCAGGTTGCTCCATCCAGCCTGGCCTTGAGCATTGCCAGGGATGGGGCATCCACAGGTTCTCTGGGCAGCCTGTACCAGTGCCTCACCACCCTCACAGTAAAAAATTTCTTCCTAATACCTGATATAGACCTATCTTTTTTAATTGAAAGCCATTGTGCCTAGTCCTGTCACTACCTGCCCATGTTTAAAGCCTCTTTCCTGCTTTTTTTGTAGGCCACCTTAGGTAGAGAAAGACTGCTAGAAGTCCCCCCAGAGCCTTTCTTTTTTCCTGATTTCACGACTCATCCTTCCTCAGGTAACACAATGGTGTTGCAAACATATATATGCTATGTATGTATAGCTATATCTCTGCAATCCTTCTCTTATTGCTCACAGCAGATACTTGTAATGCACATAACTCCAGTCCAAGAATATATGTAGAACTCACACAATTCAGTCTTGGAAGAGAAACAAATTTAAAATTGAGTGTCGTGCTATTTGTTAGAAATTAAAAACCCAAACTATGATACTAATGTGAAACACTTTTTGTCCCAAAATATCAATTCTTAAGGTCATTACGTCACTACAGAAAGAAAAGGAACAACAAAAAACCCAGCTGAAACACTTGAACAATTGACGTTACATCTGCCAATATATCTGACCTTCTAAAAAAACCCCTAGACCAAGTACACATATTCTGCAATACAATTTGCATAATACTTCCCTTTTTCAGATAGTAATTCCATAAAAACCAGGTGTTTTGATACTTACAGAGCCAAACCAAACCCCTACCTCTGAAATCTTCATGAGACAACTTTTCATCATGTACTTTTTCCATATATGAAAAAATTACTAATTTATGACACAAAATATTGGATAGAGGAAAGTATGTATATGTATCTGATATTGTTGATTTTCAGGGGCTGGTGGTGTGTTTGTTTAATTAGCAGAACTTCAGCTCTGCCAACAGCTTCTACATTACTGCAGAAGCACCGCAGCCGTAGTGCAGTGGAACACAGGATATGATGGATCAGTGATACTTGAGGTTAATGGAATTGACCGTGTTCAGCTGCAGAGTTGAATAACGAGGCCTGGTAAAGCTTGCTAAGGTAAGCAAATCCATGAGATTTATTCCCTTTCTTCCTTCCTGACCACCAAAGCAATAACATCCCAGATAAAATTGTTATTTTGTATTTGGAAAGATTCCACTGGAAAAAAGAGCATTTATCAGTTACATAGACAGAAAACCATATTGTGCTGTTAGTGTGTGCATTCATCTGTTATGATAATTATATTCAATACAGGATTATACCTTCTCCTCCTGCATACTACCATTGAAAACTAATATTATCCCATTTATACTGTTTTTTTTCTTTTCTTCTTCAGGTCCCTTGGTAGAAAGCTTTGCTCAGGTGAGGCTCTCCTCCCAAAAGAGAGTTTGTTCTCTGCTTATGCACATTGTCAGTAGGCAAACATATGATTTCAGCAAATTGTAAAGCATCTAGGTAAATCCAGGACAAATGCATATGTCACCCCCTAAATCAAACACTCCCTATAATTTACAGTCTACTCCAAATTATAGCAATTCAACAAAAAGAGGAATTTGCCTTAGTACTTCTGGGTTTTTTGGCAGACATAATTAGTGCGACATCATTTAATAGCTCGAGTTAATGCACTCCAGTTCGTTTTGCTTGTCAGTTTAATGTCATAATAAGCAAATATCTGATGAGAAGCAACTGAGTAATCTGATGTTGCTTACCTGTAGAAGGGAAGGCTCAGGAGGGACCTTATTGCCCTCTACAACTGCCTGAAAGGAGGGTGTAGCCAGGTGGGGCTCTGCTCCTAGATAACAAGAGGTAGGCTAAAAGGAAATAGTCTCAAGTTATACCGGGGGTAGTTTAGATTGGATATTTGGAAAAATATCTTCACAGAAAGGGTTGTCAAGCATTACCCAGGGAAGTGGTAGTGTCACTCTCCCTGGAAGTGTTCAAAAAACGTGGATGTGGCACATGGGGACATGGTTTGGTGGTGACACAAAGGTGATATGGTTGGATTTGATGATCTTAGAGGCATTTTCCAACCTTAAGGATTCTATGATTCTACAGAAGCAAGAGCCATCATCAAATAAGAGTCTCATAGTTTTAGTTAGGCTGTTTTTCTTGAACAATAATGACCCTTACTATGAAGTAAGACACACAGAAGAACACAGCATACTATTCCCAGGAACAGTTATGAGGTCCAAGAAAAATCTAACCCACATTTAAAGGTGAGGAGAGCAGCATTTCTGTCTGCTGTGCCTTAACCACCACCTTTGTCACCACAGTGAGGATGAACCACATGGTGCATTACATCAAGGCCCTGCAGCTGCCTAGCCTCAGTCAGCAGAGGTACATGCCTTTCCTGAGAGCAGCAGCAGGGAGTAAAATACTCAGAAAAAAAAATCTCCTGATCTTCTAAATTTCAGTGTGCTTTCTGGGAAAAAAAATTTAAAAAAAATAGATCCCAAACAGAATTGGGCAGTTGGGCAGACTACAGATGAAAGGACTGCACTACATACATCTGGACCCCTGTGCCTTACAAGTGCAGGTCAATTGTGGACAACTTAGACCCCTCAAGGTGCTTTTAACTGGGCTTTAGTGTTGTTGAGACACCACTGAGACATTCAGGCTCCAGGTTAAGAAGGCAACAGGTATAGAAACCCCTAATTGCCGTGCTGTTGGCTGAACTTGGATTGACCATGGTTTATTAGCTCAAACATGGACTAATTTGAGAATAATTTACAAATTACAGGCCAATTTAGACAGATAAGTGTGGCTGCTGCGTCAGTGCAATGAGGAGCCAGAACTGAAAGCATCTGTCTCAGCCTGTGCAAGCAGATCCAAACATGGTGTTTCTGGTCGTCTTTCTTCACTTGAGAACACTGAATGCAACAGAACAAGGGCATTTGTGACAAAGCCAGCTCCAGTTCAACAAATGCCATCAGTTTTGGCTCAGCTAGAGCTAATTCTTGCAGAGTCTGTTCATATGAGCCAGGTTCTGGGAAAGCACAAAGCAGTGGAGACTGTGTGCAACACGGACACAGAGACGGCAGAACTCCAGAAATCCAGCCCTAGAAGGACAGCACACTAAGCAGCTCCACAGAAGAAAGAACAGTCAGCTTTGACTTGGAGTCTTAACACCCTGCTAAAGCTCCACGTGGAATAAACAACACCTCTGCACCATTTCTCATTACCTTCTCTAATAGTAACATTATCCAAGCAGTAAACTACAATTATTCTGCTGTATGGGGCCCCTAAACAACTCAGTGGGGAAAAAAAACAAATCCTCCCATCTCTTACACAAGAAGTTTTTTCTGTCCCTGACATCTGCTTTGTAATTTCATGTCTTGAAAGACTGGAGAGGAATGGACTCCCTGGGTTAGTTATAATTTGCCTCTAATACAGTACTTAAAAATCTCTTATAGTAAGAGTGTATGTTAGTTCATTAATATTACAGCCTTTTCACTTTAAATTGTGTCTCTAGTGCCTCTGCTGAAATGTACTGTATTTATGGGCACTAAAGCTTATATTAGTTACTTTATCCAAATTTACTGCAAAATGAAGTTGAGTTAGAACTTCAATTTAACCTGAAGCTGCACACAAAGTCCTTTGTACTTGCCTGAACTTAAGATTGCTTAGGATTTTATTGCTGTAAGACTTTATTGACTTTGAAGTGCAAACATAACTGTGGGCAAAGGGAAATAATATAGGTTTTAATATAATTTCTACTGAAAGAAATGTTAAATTAATAACTCTGTGCAAATTTAGTATTTGGTAGACTGACAACTCCAGAGATAAGATTACAGAAAAAGCTCCACTCTCTGAAGGGGAGGCAAATGTACTTCTGAGGTTTGTTTATTTGTCTTCTCTTAATCATAACATCAAAGTAACGTTTTTCACTGGTGATGCCTACAGTAAGGCTTTACATCCATATTTGGGGTGTGCAAAAATGACCAGGAACAATTGTGCTGTTGCCACTTGGTGATTTATCACTGATCTGCTGCTGTTAAGGTCCAAAGCTTCAGTCCTACACATCTTCAGTAGGAGCTCATGCTGTTTTAAGCAAATGCATTGTGTTTCTCATTCAAAACAGGAGGACATCTTACACCAACAGCATACCAACTCTGCCATGATTTCTATTGCTACTCTAAAATATGGCTGTAAGCAACAAATAGCTTCCTGCTCCAAAACAGAAGTGCTGGTAAACTTGAATGCCCCAGGTGCAAGATTCAAGGGCCTATTTCACTAGGCAAGTTCGGAGAAATAAAATAATCCTGGTGACAGAAACACAGGTCAGTGCATGCACACTGAATAGAACATTGTTACCCTGACACTGCTACCTGTGGTTTTCTTGTTTTCCATCCTTTTGTGTTAATCATTTTCATAATTTAGTATTATCCACTTCTTATGTCTGTTCCCATGTGAATTCTCACCACATTCCTCTTTCTTTTTCTTTTCCACTACATTTTTTCTCCTAAAAGCACTTTTCATATCCTCTTCCTCCCTAAGGCAGTCCAT
The DNA here is from genome assembly GCF_017590055.1 of Onychostruthus taczanowskii. Classification (NCBI taxonomy): domain Eukaryota; kingdom Metazoa; phylum Chordata; class Aves; order Passeriformes; family Passeridae; genus Onychostruthus; species Onychostruthus taczanowskii. Next base: position 2,223,349 of record NW_024502125.1, on the reverse strand, counting down.
TTCTCTTCAGCTGCTACTGAGGAAATCTTATATCCACCTGTTTTCTGTAAGCAGACAGTTAAAATTGTCCTACCACAAAGCTATGAAGAGGAATCCCACAGCAGACAATATAAGTTTGACTACTGGTTGTGGTCAAACAACAAAATTAATCTGCATATGTGAGGACCATGCTACCATCCCAATCTCCAGGCCAAGGAAAATTAGTTTAAAAATACAGTAAATACAGAGGTACACCTGTAGTCTTAGAAACACAGATTTGTAGAATGGCTTGGGTTGGAAGGGACATTAAAAATTACCTAGTTCCAACGCCCTTCCATGGAAATAGACATCTTCCACTAGACCTGGTTACTCAAAGCTCCATCCAGACAGACCTTGAACAGTTCCATGGGTGGGGTATCCACCACTCCTCTGAGCAACCTGTTTTACCACCCCCACAGCAAAGAATTTCCTCCTAATATCTAATCTGAACCTACCCTATTTTAGTTTAAACATATTTTCCCTTGTCCTTTGACTACATGCCCATGTCTCTCTTCATCTCTCCTACAGGCTTCCTTTAGGTACTGGAAATCTCTGGCTAGGTCATCCTAAAGATTTCTCTTTTCCTGGCTGAACAATCCCCATCCTTTCCTCATAGGACAGGTTCTCCATTCCTCTAACCAACTTTGTGACCTCCTCTGGACTCCCTCCAGCAGGTCCATGTCCTTCCTGTGCTGGGCCCCAGAGCTGCTGCAGCCCTGCAGGTGGGCTCTCAGCAGAGCAGAGCAGAGGGGCAGAATCCCCTCCCTGGCCCTGCTGCCCACACTGCTCTGGATGCAGCCCAGGACACGTGTGGCTCTCTGGGCTGGGAGTGCCCCTGACTGGGTCATGTCCAGCCTCTCAGCCACCAGCACCCCCAAGTCCTTCTGGGCAGGGCTGCTGTGATCTGCCAATCCCCAGCCTGGACTGATACTGGGGTTTGCCCTGACCCAGGTGCAGCACCAGCACTTGGTCTTGTTAGAACTCATGAGGTTCCCATGAGCCACTTCTCCAGCTCGTCCAGGTCCCTCTGGATGACATCCCACCCTTCAGGTGTGTCAACAGCACCTCTCAGCTTGGGGTCATCTGCAAATCTGCTGAGGGTGCCCTTGACTCATCTATACCATTAAAGATACTAATTAACTCTGGTCCCAGTACAAACCTCTGATGGTCACCATTTGTTACTGATGTCCATTGGGACTGAGCAGCTGACCACTACCCACTGTATCCAACCAATCTCTTATCCATCCAACACCCCTCCTATTGAATTCTTCTCTCCAGCTTAGAAGGATGTTTTGAGGAACTGTGTCAAAGGCTTTACAGAAGTCCAGATAAATTACATCCACAGCCTTCCCCTTCTCCACTGATGTGGAAATGTCACTCCATCATAGAAGGGCATTGGGTTGGTCAGGGAGGACTTGCCCTTGGTGAAGCTAAGCAGCATGTCCTGAATCACCTCTTTGTCCTCCATGTGTCTTAGCACAGCATCCAGGATGATCTGTTTTGTCACCTTCCCAGGCACAGAAGCAAGGCTGACTGGTTGGCAGGTCCCAGAGTGTTCCTTTCTATCCTTTCCAAAAATTGGTACCATGTTTCTTTTTCTAGTCACCTGATTGCCATCACTAGCTTCCTCAAGTGCCAATTGAAGGAAACACAAAATATTTCTGAAAGCCTGAGAAAACCTTCTCAATTTCTACCTACCAGTTCAGTCCTCCAAGATTTAGTGCCAGCAGAATTCTCTAATGCCACTGAGTTTTACTTAGTTGTAGCAACTAATTTGTGACTAATTTGTACATTCTATATGTCGGTAAAGGTAATGCAGCATATTAACAATGGCCTAAGAAATACACACTTAAGATAACTCTGTTTAAGGGGAAAAAAAGCTTTTGAAACGGGTAAATAGAATAAGAAAATGCCTAACATGGCGGCCAATTAGCAGCAGCATCCTGGAATCCTTCACAATAAAAAGAGGTTAAAAATAAAGTATAGAAATAGAACAGCCTCTGATATGGTCTGCTAGGCCTAAGTGTTCTGTACTACTCTAATGTTATTTCAAAATAGTGAGGAACTGACTCAACACACTAAAACCAATAAATTTCTAAAGCTGGTTTCTGTCATTATTTTTCTGTTTACAAACTGAATTTGCATAAAGTGCAAATAAAAACAATTCCACTCAATGCCTGTGGGCAATAAGACATTAAAGACTTCATTATATCTTTGGTGCTTAACTCCCATTTATATGCTCATACATTAAAACAAGAGCCTCAAATTCCAGAGATCATGCTGTCTTAAAAAACAGTCAATATCCCCATTTCAAATTAAGGTAGATATCTTCCTTGCTGTTTTACAAATGGGCCAAGCCAACATTGCTGGATTTTGTTGAGATGCAATATGGCTGGGCAGATGTGAAGTCTCCAACTAATTCAGGGTTCATCTGTCTCCAGTTGTGCAAGTTCATCTTAAAAAATGGGACAAAATTATTCTGTTGTTCATTCTTCAATCTCAGGGCAGATTTTGTGAGCAAATGCAACCTTAGACATTACAAGATTGGATCACTCCTTCCACAATTAATTTGTCAGTGGTAGGTGTCAAGGCAGGAAGTCTTTTCAAATTCTGCCTTTCCTCAAATTAGTCCTCCCTTTACAAGAAATCAAAATAAAACATGACCTCTTCTCTCCTGAAGCAGTCCTCGCCTCCTTCTGGTCTTGTTCCTGACATACCCTCATTGTCAAGGTTCAGATATTTCTCCTTCCTCATGAAAGAGTACCTGTCACACCCTTCCAGTCTATGGAAATTCATATCCTCTTCTTATTACGGGACCATCCAGTCTACAACCCAAACATTGACCACTACTCTGCTCTAGACCATGAACAATCCTGTTTCTTTTCTACGCCCAGTAACATTAGGATCCACTGAGTTTAACCATTTTCATCTTCCAAGTTTTGTCCTCATTGAGAGAATCTGTCTCCCAAACCCACAGAAAGAGACTGTCAAATTTTGAGATCTTAGCAGTATGTATACATACCCAACAAGAGAGATGAAGAAAAGGGAGCTGAATTCCTCTCAGGCATGCTCACTGACAGCACAAGAGGCAATGGACAAAAACTGAAACATGAGATTTTGTTTCAGCACAAGATGTGAGCATGGTTAAAGAGGCTGTCCAGCAGGCTGTGGAGCCCTCCTCTGTGGACATACTCAAGAACCAGCTGGACATGGTTCTGGGCAATCTGCTGCAACTGATTGTCTTTAGCAGGAGGGTAAACTATATGACCTCAAGAGAATATTCCAACCTGGACAATTCTGTGAAATCTCATTTCCAGCTGTGTAAGCTTGTTCAAATGCTCTCCCTCAACAATGGGACCCTCTAGATTTTCATTTCACAAGCCCCAAGCAAAACACGACACACAAGGGCTGACTCTGAACCATCTGTCACAAGGCAGATCAGCATTTTCTAGCTCTAGAGCTTCATCCGTCTTTGTGTTGCTACTTGTGTTCGTTCTGCACAGCCTGTTTTTTGGTACTAGGGGGGCCAGAGGGGTGGCTTCTCTGAGAAACTTCCAGAAGCTTCCATCATGTCCAGAAGAGTCAGTCCCAGATGGCTCTGAGGATGGACATGCTGCTGGCCAAGGCTGGGCCAATTAGAGATCATGGCAACACCTCTATGACAACATATTTAAGAAAGCAAAACAAAAGTAGTGTAGTGGTACAGTTTTAATTCCAGCCAGAGGAGAAGGTGAGAACATGTGATGGAAATAACACGGAGACACCAAGATCAGTGGAGAAGGAGGGGCAGGATGTGCTCCAGGTGCTGGAGATTCCCCTGCAGGCTGTGGTGAGACCAGAGTGAAGCAGCTGTGCCCCTGCAGCCCATGGGGATCCATGGGGGATGCAGAGATCCACCCACAGCCCATGGGGATCCATAAGGGATGCAGAGATCCACCCGCAGCCCATGGGGATCCACAGGGAATGCAGAGATCCAACCACAGCCCATGGGGATCCACGGGGGGATGCAGAGATCCACCCACAGCCCATGGGGATCCATGGGGGATGCAGACATTCACCCACAGCCCATGGGGGAGGTGCCCACACCAGAGCAGGTGGATGCCTGGAGGAGCCTGTGATCCAGTGGGAGACTCTATGGAGAGAGGGGCCCTTGCTTCCAGGCTGGAGCAGCCTGGACTTGGAGGACTGCACCCTGTGGAAGAGTGACCATGCCACAGCAGTTTTTGGGAGGACTGTCTGCCCGTGGGAGGGACTCATGTTGCAGCAGTTTTGACAGGGGTACTGCTTGTGCGATTAGAAGGTGCTGCTTGTGAGGTTGGAACCATGCTGGAGAAATTCACAGGGAACTGTGTCCTGTGGAAGGGACCTCATGGTGCAGCAGGGGAAGGACTCCTCTCCCTGAGCAGTGGAAAAAAAAAACAAACCTGTGTGAAGAACTGACCAAACTCCCATGCCTTGTTTCTCTGCACTGTTGGTGCAGGAGGAAGGGGCTGGGGGAAGAAAAAGTGGTTTTAAGGGCTTATTTTATTTCTCAGTATCCTTCTCTGATTTTGCTAGTAATAAACTCACTTTGTACCTCTGAGTTGAGCCTGTTTTGCCTGTGGAGTGTTTTCTGGAGTCCTTATCTCAACTCATGAAGCTGTTGTTAAATTTTTCTCTCCTTTGCCCAGCTGTGGCAGTCTGGTAATTTTTTTTCATCAGTGCTCCTAAACCATCCATAGAGTTTGATAAAACTCAATCCTAATACAGAAACTTTGTGGAATCTTTCTTCAGCCAGGCTGAAAATGGCTTGTTCACTCTCTTCATTACTGCCTGTTACTTGGATGTTAGCATTTCACATCTGACTGCACCACCAGCCAGCCTCCCCAGGAGCCTCTGTGCTGCAGCCTTCCGAAAGAACAACTCCTCTCATTCAGCCGTGTGTTTGACACTGCGCTTGCAGAATCTCAACAAAGAGGCTGAGGTAAATTTGTTGATTTCTTCACAAGTACTTCAGGAGGTGGAGGATGAAAAGGAGTTTCTGTGGAGCAGAACAATTCTGCTTGCAGGGCTCTCGGATCGATTCTCAGGAGAGAGACAATAATACATAAAAATGCTTCAACAAATGAGTACAGCTAGCAGCAAAAACCTAGATGAGGACTCTTGGGATCCGGGATCTACCCACACATGAGGCATTACAGTATCATTAAATAAAATTATTAAATAGTTTAAAGCCAGACAGGAGACTATGGGACTCGCCATTTCCTTCACCCACAGCTGTTGGACAAATCAATCTGCATCTTTTATTCCTCACCAGAGTGCTTGATAGCCAGCATACAAGGATTTCATTTATGTATTTAAGAACTAAAAAACACAAGTGTTTGTGAAACAGCAGGCACTTTTTACGGATGTTGTAAACCAAAAAGCTACAGCTGCTTGTGGGATCTCAGCACACCACTGTGGATGTGCAGAGACACCAGGGGAGCCCCTGGGGGGCTCGGAAACCCTGGAATGCTGCCAAAAGGGTTTGGTGGTTGGATTTCGATCCATCAAAAGGAGAAGAACCTGTGAAAGAGGAAATGAGAGTTTCTTGGGTGTGAATGGTACATTTATAGAAGGAAATCTAAATTTTAGAAAATTAGGTACAGGGGGGTCATGAAGACAAGATGGAGGATTCAGGGCGTAGTCCTGTGTTCTTCTTTCTTCTTCATGTCTTCCATTTTGTGTGGTGATGTTGGCACTTGGGGATTGGTTCATGGTGAAGGTACACTTGTCTATAAGGGTGAATAGTATTGGGAAATAAAGGTAAATATGGCACACGTAATTTTTACTATAAAAGACACAGCCGCCCTGTGGGCGGGAGAGAGTGCACTTGACTGTCCTGCTGAGCGGACCTCGGCTGGGCAGAGAGAAAACTTTGTAGATAAGAGATAATAAACAAAACTGAAGACCGAAAATCTAAGAGTCCAGACTCGTCCTTCGCAATCCCGGCCGCCCAGAACCACCTCTCTCCGTGTCGGGGCAGAGACACATAACAGCGGACCCCGACAGCTGCTAGCATAAAGTGTGGGAAAATACAGGGCAGACCATTTCAACAGCTGAATAAGGTGAAAAGCTGTTTGTGCATGTAGTTTATGCCTGTAGGCTTCCTTGCATACCTGCCTGATGTTTAAAGTTGGGCTGGTGAACCACCAGGGTGAAGGTACAGTTTTTAAGTCTCTATTCCCTTGAAAGCTCAGTTAGTTAGTCAGTAGACATTCCCACAATCCAGATGTATGAGAATTACTAGTTTTTCTCAGTATCGTATAAAAAATCTGTAAGATATCTTTGTCATTTTAGTTTTAAAAGTCAAATTGTAACAATTAATAAATAGATTATTTTCCATTAAAAGAAAGACTACTTGGTTTAAAATACTTTTGAAATTTCTCATGGTGTATTTTCAAAACACTGTCATGCAACAAAATAACAAGGTGTACACTTTCTCTGCTCAGAATGTACCTATCAGCAATTTCCATTTTTTCAAGGTGGTAAGTTATTGGGCATTTGTCTATATTGTATGACTGATTCAACTGTTTCCTGAATAACTAATGAAACATTCTGAGTTTAAACCACAACTACTGTCTATCAGACAGGCCCCACAATGTTCTCCTACTTTCCCTGATTAACACCAAATATTGTGCTGGTGCAAATATTAGAAAAACAAATGTATCTTCTGGGTCAAATATCTATGTCACCTATACATTTTCCATCTGTTTCTAAATGCTGCTTTAATTTTTTTGCTGGTTAAAATTCCAGCAGGCTCACAGTAAACATGACTAATTTTTTGTCATAGTTTTAAACAGTATCTCTATATTACCATTTCACTCCATTATAGAATTGGATATGTTTTTGAGAGATTAAATCTAACAACTGAAAACTTTCATACTACTTGAACCAGTATGCACATTCAGCAAATTGTTTTATCTATGAATGTTTATTGTGAACGTTTTGGGCTTTTCACAGGTTTAGAAGTGACAGGTTGACTTCAAAATTGGCTTATGTTTTATTAAAAGCAGGTTAAGAAGTCTTTAAAAAGGGAGAAATACAGCATTAAACCTTTGGTCAAGTAATACGCTTCTGTTGAACATTTTCCCTTCTTCAGAAAGGGAATGAAAAATCAACTGCTTGCACAGCTCCAGCCCAGGTGAACTTCTTTGCCACCTGCCAACATCAACTGCTGACTTCAGAAATAACATATGCCTTATGTGGGTTGTGATTTTATTCCTCATAATCAACTTATAAGAGGCATATCCTAGTTACATTTACGATTTGTTGGTGGAATTTGCTGGTTTGCAGCAAATCTTTTTAATCGTTTTCACTTCATTTTAGGCCAAAACTGATCACCCATTCTGTGTAAATTTAAAAAACTAAAACTCCTTCTTAATCAGTATTTTCAAGCATGCCATATATACCAGTTAGTGCAGTATACACAGCCTAACAAACAGCTGGGCATGGCCACTGTGGGGAGCAGAGGATGCAACATTTGTAAACACTCCTTATGAATACCCAATTATATTTTAAGGGGGTTGTCTCCACTCAACTTGATTTCATTTTCCCAAGTGCCAGCAAAATATGTTGTGAACAAGCTATTGAACCTTATGAAATGTTTTTACAGCAGTAGTCAAATCTGACTACCTGTGATTAGTCAGATTATTAATCATTAGTTAGCAGTAAGATGGAAACTGTGTTAGTATTCATTTATTTTTTGAAGTAGAAGCATTGAAGCAAGACAAGTAAATGAGTCTGAAGAGCCTTCAAAATGTGCATCTTAGTTACTAAGGTGCTGCTTCTGCTAATTGAAGATGTGGCATGTGTTCTAACACTGTGAGCTGCAATTAAGGAGCATTACTAGAGTTTGGAATTGAATAAAAACTAAGGAATAAAAGTCAAGAATTCTAAACAGTATTGAATATTAACTGCAAACTGGTATCTGTGTTAATATGATGTAGAGATTTTGTCATTGCTGAATCATCAGAGAAAAGACCATAGCTGTTACAATTTGTAGCTACAAGCGTGATTCTGCTTAGGATTTCGGCCTCCACTCCAGATACTGCGGCAAAACATGTCTGAACACCTGACTTTCCCTCCTGCAAATCCTCTAAGGCTTAGAATCATCAAATCGTGGAATGTTGTGGGTTGGAAGGGACCTTAAAACCATCTAGATCAAATCCCTTTGCCATGGGATGACACCTTCCACTAGCCCAGGGTGCTCAGAGTCCCTGACATCTGAAATAGTCTCATTAATTTAGGGAAAATACTGGAAAATACTGGAAAAAGCTGATAAGTTATTTGCGTATGCAAAGATTCTGAGGAGAAAGAAGTAGACACGAATTATCTGCATGGCATGTTCTTCTCTGGAATCGTGGAACCCCTTCTCAGTGAAGGCACAGTGGGCAGAACGTCTGCCAGCTATGCCCGCAAGCAGTCGCTTCCCTGGCAAGGAGCGGAGCTGTCTCCAGCAGCCCTGCCCACGAGGGCTGCTGTGACAGGCACTGCCTCAGCACCTCCTGGGACACAACCATGACTGAGGTCTCAAGCACACAGCCTGACCCCAGCACTTGCTCACAAATGATGCAAAATCCTCCGCCACTTCACTGCAGGGAGGCTGGGGGGCCACGGTCTCGCTGCTGGCAAGGCAAAGAGCACTGCAAGAACACAAGACCACGTCCACAGGTTATCTAACCTGAAAACATCCTTGGAAGTTATTCCAGTTGTATTTTTCATGAGACAAGCACCTCAGCTATTAAATAGAAATAAGTTACAGCTTGGATAAACTCAGTTTCTAAAGCTGAAAAAGATTTAACAGATTGCAAAGACAGCACGTGTGTTATTAACACTTCAGTTAGGCCAGGGGCCTAAAAAATGGTCATCATTGATACACCAAAGCTAATGTTTTGAAGACAGAAGCAGCAGAATTAGTCCTCTCATTTAACTCTTATCAGAAGCAGAAAACTTTTCTTATCAGAAGGTTTTTCTTCACCTTAATCATTGCCTTTTCTGAAAAGTAAACTCATAGCATTTTTAAGTATTCAGTATGCCGTAGGAAAAAATATATCCCAATAAAAATTTTGTCTTGAAAATAAAAACCTAGAAAACAAGACAACCCAAGATCCTTCTTCACAAGAATTTCAGAAACTGTAGTTATTGCTTTGGCGTCATGCTAATTGCTATATTTGGTTTCTGTTCTTTCCCTAAATATTAGAGTTAAAAATTTCACCATAAAATTGAAAAAGGGGTATAGCTTGCTGCAGTCCTAATCCATACTCTTCCAGTGAAAATTTAATCCTGTGTGTAAGGGTTTAATATATAATGATAGTATGTGATAGTTTTTCTGCTGTTTCAAGATTAAATTTCTCCACTTTGAGTACTAGATGCACTGGCTGCAGATGGGCACTTGTTTGGCATTGTGCTCATTGACAATGGTCGTCATATAAACAGTTACGATAATGATGATCGTTTTCAATTTTAGTCCAAGCCTCAGAAAAATCTTCCAAGATCACAAGCCAAACACCTAGTAACAAATTTAACTTGTTCCCTAATGCATATGAAAATGAACACATGCAGTTGTACAGAGACGTTACTCAGAAAGTTAATCACAACTCCCTGAGCTGTTATTAGCTGAAAGTAGGTCCATCATTCTTGGCAGGGTCTCAGCCACCATCATGCATTAACATAAACGCAGTTCACACCCCAGCACATGAGGCAGTGGGGGTGGAGTTGCTCTGAGAATGATGCAGGCAGGCAGGCCTGCCTCAGCCACGATGACAGAGCTGACCTGTGAGATGCTGCACGGGGAGCTGGGTGGCTTGGCTACACGGCAGAGAGCAGCCTCCAGGCAGGGCTGGACCTGCCTCCCTCTGAAACTTCAGGGAGCACTCTTTGGCACTGCACAGGGCATTCTGCAGAACGGTGGAAGGGCAGTACTGCTTGCTGCCAGGACGTCTTTCTGTACACCAAGCCATCATGCCAGGTGGGGTCAAAGCTAGCAAAGGTGACCAGATCTGCACAGATTTTTACTGAGCTGAAAGTTTAGTGTCTGTAGATTAACTGTGCAACAAATCCAAACTTAGCCAAAAGCTGGCAGGTTCCAGTAATTGTGGTTCACAACTGAATGGGACCATCAGCACACTGTCTCCTCCCTTGCAAGTACCAAATGTAACCAGATAAACGTCTTAATTATGAGATGGTGATGGTGGATGATTGAGGAAATGATATACACATAACACACAAACAAAGAGTAGCAATTCTCCTGGCAATCCTCCCTATCCCACGGAAAAATGGCAGGAAACAATGAGCTGAGTTCTCACACAACTACTCCTGACAGATGATGGCAGCAGGGGACAGGGGAGGTTTTGCATTTAGAACTGTGAGAGCCCAAACAGTCTCTAACACTAATGCCAAAGAAGGAGCGAAAGATAAACCTTCCTCTACAAACAGAGGGAAGGTTTCAAAAGAGATTACTCCCCAAAAGATCTGTAAAAAAGGCTCATATTTTTTAAAGCATCTGGTAATCTAGTAAGATTATCAGAAGCTTGTAGGTGTCTTTAAACAGCTAATCCCCTCTGGAAAAAAAATATCTAATTTAATAGCTGAATCACCCCTTAGTGAGGTAAAGTTAATTTCAACTTTAAAGATGGAAGATCAGTACTTAAAAGGAAAAATCTGAAAATGTAAATCAGAATTTTCTTCCTGTTTCCACCTGCAAGGTACAAAAGACAAAGGCACATAGAAAGGAGGAGCTTTACCCTGCAGGTAACCAATAAATAATGAAAGTGAGCCCCTTGTTTGGAAATAATTGCTGTGACCATTTTGGCTTAAACATTTTAGCAACAATTCTGAAGTATCCTCATGACATGCCTTTGATGAAAAAACACAAAATATTCAGATACTGTATATGGTAATCTTAAGCAGTCCAGGTACAGCCACAAGTTAACTAGAATTAATTGCTCATCTACCTCTGGCGAGTTTCTCTGTGTTACGACAGCTAAAAACGCAATAGAAGGAACTCAAGAAATTATTTTTTTGGTAATAAAGAAAACTTGGTGATAAAAATGAAAACTCACATCTTCAGACAGAAGCATATACTGATGTTCTCCAAGAATTCAAATACAATTTAAGTGTTACAATCAAAGTTTCTTTTTCTCTGAGACAATTCAAATGGGAATTATTTTTCTCTCATGATGGAATATTTCTGTTTACAGTCTTACAGCTTTCCTAAATCCTTCTGTTTGTAAGGTTGAACAGCCAGTCTAAAAAGAGCAGTAGGAAGGGAAAAAGTTACAGATCAACAGTATTAAAGGAAGCAGCTCCTGATACTGAATTTTAGTGCTGAATTAACAGATGCTTCCCTTTAATATACCTTAGTAAGTTCCTTCAGACCGCTGACTTTACGACATACCTTTGTGAACCAAAAGCATGGTTAAGGGTACCAAAAAATGGTACTATCTAGGGCAGCATATGCCATGTTAGGAATCATGGAAATGTTAGCTTAATGACAGAAACCTTAATTAACCTTTTATCATTAAAAAATCCCCAAAAAAACGAGCACAGCTTAGGAGTAACAGCAGAAACTTTTTTTTATTATTTTGTCACAGGTTATTTTCACCTTTCATTAGACTCATCCATACAAGACTGAATGCTAGAGTTCTTTCATTTTATTTCTGAAATAGAAATTTGTCATAGAAAATCTTTTTTCTGCATATTTAGAAGCCTTGTAAAAATTCTTGTAGTTGGGCAACTATTTCTGTATCCACTGTTTCCATAAGGGCGTGAAAACCTTGTTCTCCCAGTAACTCCTGCTGTGCCTTTAACTTCTCATAGATGAACTGCTGCAGGGACACAGTGTGTACTGGGTCCTTCAGTGCAAGCTGTGGAAAACATGCAAAATAAAAATATATAACAATGCAAAAAAATACTCTATGACTTATGCATTTTGATTATAACCTCAGCTCAAGAAAGGAACCTACTTTTATTTTCTTTGTACTTACTTGAGAAACAAGAGGAAACACTTGTGCAAAACAAAGATCAAATTAATTATTATCAAGGCAGATATCAGTTTTAAACTATTTGAAATGGTGTCAAATCATGAGTCTTACACTTTGCTCTAAGGTTTAATGCTTCTACAAGATAAAATAATTTCAAAGCTACTTTATTATTTACTGCTGAATGAGGTTCCTGTAACTCCTAAAAATAACATCAGATCTTACCAAGGACTTTATAGTGATGGCATGCACAATGGTTCAGCTTTATTTTATTAGTAAGAAAACAAAACACCAAAAAAGTCTAACTTGTTTAGACTATATAACAAACAAACTGTCCATATGTATAAAGAATAGCCACAACTTCAGTACTGATACCTAAAGACCTCATAAATCCAGCTGGATTATACAATTTTCTTTTGGGCAGCGAAGGACAGGATATTTGTCACTATTTTCCCACATGAGCTGCCTTTTAATAGCAGAAATAGGTAAAAGAAGAGGCTACACTGACAGGGGATGTATTGCTAATTTTAGTGAAAGCAGACACATGGGCAGGCTCAGGGCATTGACAGTCATGCCACATTTGTCCCTCAGTTGACCAGGCTGGATGGAAGGGGATGGGAGATGAGGACACCTGATGCTTGCTGTATCATAAAGAAGTAGGATGTTGAAATCAATGGCAATTAATGCAGACCTGTGATCTGTTCATCTCAGTGTCAAACCCAAACAACACTACTGTTTATGCTGGAAGGTAAACTATATAAACTATTTTCAAAGTAAGACTTGATAATTTTATTACCATAACGCTCTTCAGAAAGGGGAAGTAATTGCAGTAACAGTTTGGTACTCTGTAGGAGTTTTTTTTTTCAGTAAATGTAACTTGAATCTGTAGAATATAAGAATTTTCCAACAAAATTTCTAAATCATAACTACTCCAATCAATATTTGTCAAAGTTAGTAGCATTTTTTCCTGCCTTGCCAAGCAAAGAATCTATCAGTTTCTGAATGATTTGCATTTGTTCAATTAAAACTGTAATTTGGGACATATAATGCATTTATAGTTAGTTTCTCTAAGTTCATAGCTCTGAACAGTCATGTATAAAATTACCCTAGGGAAGTTTGCACAGAGAAACAGGTATTTATATGCAAGTGTTCTCATCCTTGTGACCCTGACCAAAGCCACTCAATCATACTCTCCACAACTGCGACAGGAGAGAAAATATAATGAAAGGCTTATGGGCTGAGGTAAGATCAGACAAGACCACTCACCAGTTTCTCTCATAAGGAAAACAGATTTCACTCCAAGAAATTATTTTACCACCAACCAGGGTAGAGTAATGAGAAATGAAACAATCTTGAAACACCTTCCTTCTTCCTGGGCTCAGCTTTAACCCTAAATTCTCTACCTCCTCTGGAGCAGGTGGAGAGAGAAGGAAATGGAGATTGCAGTCATTTTAGTCCATGTTGTCTGTGGTGCTACTTCCTCCTCACACTCTCACCCTCCTCCATCAGGGGGTCCCACCCACAGGAGACAGTACTCCATGAACTTTTCCCACGAGTGCATCCATAGGTTGCAGTCTATCACTGCAGTCCTTCACTAACTCTTCCAGTGCAGATCCCTTTTTTTCCATATGGTGCAGTCCTTCAGGAACAGGCTGTTCCAGTGTGGGCTCCTCTCTCCATATGGCCACAGGTGACAGACAGGAGCCAACTCCAGTGTCGGCTTCCCTTAGGGTCAGACTCCTTCAGGCATCCACCTGCTCCAACATGGGCTGCAGTTGGATCTCTGCATCCCCAGGGACCTCCATGGGCTGCAGGGTCACAGCTGCCTCACCATGGTCTTCACCAGGGGCTGCAGGAGAACCTCAGCTCTGGCACCTGAAGCACCTTCCCCCATTCCTCTCTCACTGACCTCAGTGTCTGCAGATCTGTTGCTCTCACATATCTCACTGCTCCCTGGCCGCCTCACTATTCAAAGCAGCACTTGAAGCCGGTAGAGACTTCTATAGTATGATTAATGATCAAGTATGATGCTGCTAGAAGCATCATCTACCATCTGTTAAGTCAAATGCAACTTAAGAGTCTTCAGACTTAATTAAGAAGTTAATACACTAACTTGTTTTCATTCAGATAGCCACATCTAAAGTATTTCAAGTAAATAAAAGAGTTTCCTGCAACAACAAGAAGTTAATTTTCTTTTGTTCTACTTTTTTCAGAAACTTGTATTCAGAACTAACAAAACAAATTAAATAGTTTGATATAATGAGTTTGTCAACAATATTCGACAGACAGCTGCAGTCTTCACTGAGTAAGCAAACAAAATCTTAAGTTTGGACAAACAGGAAGCATAGTTGGCAAAGGACTATACATTAAGTATGCATGCTGAGTTCCTAGGTGTGTGGCCATAGCTGTTTCATTGAAATGTGCCCAATTCTGATAAGACAAAACAAATCTATTTTCCAGTTAAACACTAGTAAATTCCAACAGCTTAGTCAAAATAGCTACAGACAGGAAACAAAAATTTGGCAAGTAATTGATTATTGAAATGTGCTTTATGATGCTCAGTGAGAACATGGATTTGACTACTTTTTCAATGTTGTTACTTTACAAATTCATCTTGAAACTGGCTGGACTGAAGAAACCAATCTTCCACCTCACTGGCTGTAAACACGGGCTTGAAGCAGACAAACAGTTCAGAGATTTTGCTGATTCCCTTTAGGTTGCTCTTGATTTTCTGATCACATTATATATTTATTCCCTCTTTTACTTTACCAGTGATACCAGCTACAACAGTTTCCTAAGTTTCATGTGAGTGTGTGCACTGGTGCTCCTACAGAGAGGAAGAAACTTCCATCACACGTAGGTAGGAATGGGCCCAGCTAATGTTTTGTTTTTAATCCAGTTTCTAAAATCAAATGCTGTGCTTTTGAAGACATGATTAACAATTCTGATTATTATCTGACATTTCTACTACTAGTGACCTGCCCAAAGGACCTGTACAATTTTGAAGTAAATAGCCAAGTGTCATGTCTCGATTTCTGCACCATCTGCAAAGCTATATATCAAGCTATTTCAGTTGGGATTCAGAATGAATTTATAGCAAACATTCATAACAACTAGAGTGCACTTGCTTTCACAGCTGCAAGAAATTACATTAAAAAGAGTAAGAATACAGTGTGTACTGAAGTTAGCTGAAAAAATGACAGCGTAGAAGGCTTAAGTCAGAAATATATCAGGAAAAATTAACTAAATATAAGAATGAGAAGACTAAAATAGGTGGCTATTCTTACAGAGAAGGCTTGAATGGAGAAAAAAAAAGTATCTCCATAATGCTTAGGAATCTAAAAAACACAGCAACCATGGAAATAGTTCAATTTAGACTGTGAGATTCAAAACGAAAATGAAGCTTTGACATTCACGTATGATAATTTATTCTTCGTAAACTTTGCAAGAAAACAAAGGCTGAAGATGTGTTTAAGCTTAATGTTAAAGAGAAGACGAGGAACAAAGCGCAAGCAAATCCTTAGGGAAAAAAGGAAAGTGATATGCAAAGGAACATAGATGTAAGGGAAGATAGATGCAAGGGAAGTAAATCAAGACCTTTGATTTGGTCCTAGTAGTTTGGTGACGCTCCTCCTTCTACAAGCACATTTGTCATTATTCAAGTGACCACCGACGTTGTATTGCATGTGGCCCCAGAACAGTTCCCCCACTGTAACTGTGACATTGGCAGCACATTGCTATGTTGTGTGGTTTGATGATACAGCACAATTCAATGTGCCCTGCTTTTCATTTTGCCTGACAGCCACTCTGACGGTAGTCCATTACAAATCTAACAAGTCTAAATTCCTCAACACATATCCAAACTATTGAAGTTAATCTGCAACAGAAAAATTAAGGTCTGACACAATGCTATTAAAACTTTAGCTAGACACAATGTAGTCTGAGTATATTCAAAATTAAGAACATAAAAGCTTTGTATGATATACACATATATATCTATACTGAGAGATTATACAAAACCACTACAAATAAATATCACTCTGCAACAAACAGCTAGAATTTAAGCTCACAAGCAAGAAGGAAATCTAACAGAGTCTAGAGATGCTTTTAAGAGTAACAATTATAGAACTGTGTAATACATTATTATTATATTAAATTATTATTTCTGGTTAAATCTGAAATTAGAAGACACTAGGAATTTCTCTTAAGGCATTTCTAATAGCAGAAAAATATGGAAAGGTTTACATTTTTAAAAAAAACCATATTGTATTGCTTTTAAATGTAAAAGAAAAGCTACACAAGTATACACTGGCTTCTTTTTCACACTAGAAAAAAATTCTATGCAAGCACATTAATTTTTTTAAATATGAGAAATTTGGCCTGCTATGACATTTCAATAAAGTTTAGCTCTCTGCTTTTTTCAGTGAATTCCTTCTATATTGTATTAGTATTGTAATAGCCAGATTTTGTGGACAGATGATGTTGATTTTGACAACAGTTACCAAGATGCAAAAGGCAAGCAGAAGCGTAAGTGTTGTGCTTCCAAGGTTTGGCATTAAATTTCCTTTTTTTAATTCAAAACAAATTTTCCAAGAACAACAGAACAACCAAACCTAAAAAGAATTTACTGTGACAGAAGTGAAGCACATAATCAGATCTATGACTGAATAACAGATCTAAAATTTACCATTTTTTTCCTTTTGTCCTGTTCTGTGGGAGGCTCCTCATCTTCTGTAGCTTTGGGCTCTTCAAAATGAGACATTAACATGCAGCTAAAAATGGGAACAAGAACACTTTTAACATACATTATGATTAAAAATTATTTTAAAACACTTTTGAAAACACAGAACAGATACAAGAGTTTGCTTAAAGTCAGGCAATCTAATCACAAGTAATTTTTTCCAGAGAACAGTGAATCTAATGAAGCCTGAATGCATGTTCTCTGTCACCTTTACCCATGTAACAATCTCAGTTATGTTTCACGTTTTAGCTTAAGTTGTGGGTTAAAATGCATGTGTGCACATCGCAAACAGCCCACATGGCTTTAAAAAGTACAGAGAAACCTACTGCTCCTTACAAAAGATTTCCACTCTTTTTCAAGAAAATGTCACACAAGCACTCTATGCAAAGTCAAAGTGGCTAAACAGATACAAACACTGCAAAGATGTCTCATGGCATTCATGTTTTTCTGTGAGATCTTTGACAAAAGGACTTGAAAACTATTAAGGACAGTGGTATTCTGCAATAAAATCTGCAAGACATTGAACAAAAGTATTAAACTCATTTTTTACCCATATGTGAAAATAACAGCCATATTTTAACTTTTATTTTTGAAGTATAAAACCAGAAAATATGAAAAAAAATACAGTTTAAAAGTCAGAGATTTTCCTACCTGCTGAAATGGTTTGAATGGACTTTATAAAGACATTGATGAAAGCTATCCTATAGAAAACATGCCTTTCATTCACTTTACATGCTCTATGCTGAACCAATAGACAAATATTTACCCCTTTATCAAATATTTTCCTGGAATTCCTGCCTTAAAAACCAAAACTATTTAAAAAACACTCAGGTGATGACAACTTGCCACCATGTATCAGGTATGATTTAAGACACGAAGGACACATAATTCACATATTACAAAGCACCAAGACAGATGCAGATTATTGTTCATTTTCAGTCCTGCATTAACTGTGCATTTTTAATTGCTGCATTCCACTAGCATGTGAAATGCTCCATCAACTAAGATGACGAATCCATTTTAATGTTACAGAAATGAAAAAAAAGATTGTGATTTTATGTGTTTTTATATGACTTTATATGAAAATGTTCAGACTTATTCTGTTTACATATTTAGTTTTGTATTAACATGTGTTTAGAACTGTATGAAACACTTGCTAAACAGCATGGCAAGCAGGGTCAAATACTAACACAGAAGCCATTTTTAATAAAGGGATTCATTATTTCAAAATAATACAGCAAATTGCATATCTCCTTTGCTAACAAATGGCTGCTTGCATCTCAGTTTATTAAAGGAAAAGGAGACAAATCTGTCAATGTCAACGTAGAAGACTGAATTAACTTTTTCAGACCATCATAAACTTTAGGTACCACAAAATTCCAAACACGAGGAGAGAATAAAAGAAGAGATGGTGATACAGTTGGGGAAAATCTGAGTATTAGTGAAAAAAGTCTAGAGCAAGGGAATGTTCCCCTTTCCAGAAAATTTGAGGTTTGTAAAGCTCTTTCATAATTATCCCTACAATATCAAATATGTACTCTAGGAAACCTGACTAAGTGCAATCCCTTTGTATTGTAAGACAGTGTAAACATTTCCATAACCTGATTAAAATCCAATATTAATCTAAAAAATGACAAGGCTTTTACCGCTTCCAAAATCTCACTGCTCTAACTACAGGAGTTTCTTTAAAATTCCAGTTTAAATTCATTTAAAGTGGTTAAGCCACTTAAGCCATTGCCATTGTTTAACCTTTACAATCTTCCCTGTACACGTTTACCCACTCTTCAGCCTTCAGTGGCTAAAGTTCTAAAGTGTTTCAGCTTTGATCTTCCTAATATGATAATCACTGGACATCACATTATCTTTTTTCTGAACCAGTTTGGGCTTCAGCCGTTCTTCTTTAGTCTGAAGAGAAGCAACAGTGCACATGATTTCAGATGACTGCTCTCACTTTATTTCCAAATGATGTCAAAATATATTATGCAAAAGTCAAAATCTTTCAAACAGCTCTTTCAGAACCCGCCAACATAAATATGTCTTTGGTTCAGTGTGACTATATTTTATGAAGTAAAAACAATGCCCAGACTTTGGAAAAGTACTGACAAGTTCTACAAGCCTTCAGGCTTAAAATATGAAATGAACTAGAATAAAGTTTATTTATTTCTCGGTGAGAACTATTTTCAACAAGAGCTGGCAAAGCAACATGTTTAGAAATCGAATGGCTCTGCAATGTTTTCTCTAACAGTAAACAAAACACAGCAACAGACATTGCATATTCCCAGATTTTGGAGACTTAAATCTTCTTTACTAAGAGTTTGGTGGAAGTACTTTGGCAAGAAATTCTTAGGCATAGTTCAGGCTCAGTCTGAGTGTGGACTGTTCTGAACAGACAGTTGTGTGCATACCACTTGTTTTAAGTGGAGAAGAACTTAACAGATTACATTTGTCTGTTCTGTGCCACCTAGTTTCAGTGGTAGCAAACATCCCCTTAAGCGGCAAATTAATTCAGACAGAGTCTGTTCAATCACCACGTAATGATCTGAAAGAAAATGCTTGATTCAGAGCATCAGTAAATTCTTTTATTAGCGTGGTCTGTAAGAATATCCTGCAGAGCACCTGTTTTTAATGTCTTACAACTCTCCATTCTAAAAGTAAGTAATCGTTACAGAGATAAAAATGGCATTAAGATGTCTATTCGAAAAATATCTTACTATTCATTGGGTTGGGTTTTTATCCCAGCTTTGATGGACTACAGCCAGTAAGCAGGGAGCCATCAGGAGGTGAATGTGTGTGGTGCTGGATGGCAGTGCACTCTGGACACCTCCAACATCTACATTCCTGCCACAAGCAAGCTCCAGCTCCTAGCTTGGGAAACTGTTTTTTGGGATTATAGAACATGTAGCAGTACATGTGTTACATGGAACAACTGGAAAACTCTTCTTGTGGGATATGCTTTTAACTTCTGCAGGCTGTGAAATATTGTGCACTAGGTGAACTCACATGAGGTTCAGTCACACTCAAAGAAACTCTGAACTACCTCTGAGCAAGGGGTGTCCCTATCAATACACAAGCTTGTGATGAAATTTTAGATATAACAGTCAAGTTAGGAAAAAGCAAATCTAAGCATATGAATGTTTTAAGACATCATTTAGTAGGTAACTTAATGAACAACATAAAATGACACTGTCATTTTAAGACCTCTTTCCCCATTGCAAAGATTTTAAGACCAAAAGTTCTGTGTCTTCCTAAAACACTCACTCTTGAGAAAACAGATCTCTAACAAGCATATCTTAACTGCCTACAGACTTTTTAAATTAAAATACTTCATATAAAACAATACTGCTACTGTTAAACCCTGTTTAAATTAGATTTTCCGCTTACTCTTTGTATGTTCCTGTTTCAGAATCTTCAGTCATAACATCGTTCAGTCCTTCAACTGAAACGTTGATGATACCACAAAATTTATCTTGGATAACACTGTAAAAGAACAAAATTTATTTTGGATAACATTGGAAAAGAACAGGAAAGTGACTTAGCTAAAGGAACTGCACAGGAAATTTGCTCAATTGTAGAGTACATTTACTGAGAGGTATTTTCCTTGCTTACTGCTTACTGAGCATGCTATCAAGCAACTAATTCAGTATTTTTTTTTTTTTAATTACAAAAAGGCTTCAAAATATACAAGAAACATTATTTTTGAATATAACAGAACTTAGTGTGCCACTGAAAACCTTAAAGTAGTTGCAGATGAACAGAAGAAAACACATATTAGCAATGTCCTTGACATTAGGAGTCAAGAACTGAGTGAAGGGCATGCTCCTGCCAGCAGGGAAGAGAGTAGTGGCTTCTATTCCCAACACATGTACACCTTTTCTACCATCACTATTCAATGCATCAACCTACACAACCCCTTGAGCAATGGCTGCTTGTAAAGAAGGTACACTCCCCTACTTACCTGTATTTCTTCACTCTCCTAGGTAGCCAGCTCCCCAGAGCGTATGGAAAAACTCTGCAACCAGTTCTGCAAGAATGTGACTTTCCTGACTTTCCTCTCTCCTGGAGAGAGTGCAACAGGATTTATCTGTCTAAACACAGATACCTTCTACCGTTTGACACATCAGGCTATTTAAGACTAATGCAAAGGGCTGGTAGATGCCACTTGGGAGTTAAAAGGCACGAGTACCTTTACTCAGCATGACCTGAGGGCTTGACTAGATAGGCCCACAATGCCCAAAATTACACTGAACACATTTACATTTGCCCCTGCCTTGAGAAAGGATGTGCCTGTAGGGTAAGGGCATAGGAACATGATCTCCCCATGATGGATAAAATAGAGGACACCAGTTCCTAGTTAAGAGAGCAAGCAGCCAGCTGCTGCTTCTGCTCCATTTCCTGCTACCGTGGATCTAATGCCAGACACATGCTATTGTAGAACATGGGTTCTTGGACTCCTACTCCATGAACTGCGAAAGCATGAAGACAACCTGCAAGTGAAAAGATGTTCACCTCAGGAATACCTCTAGCTACATGCAGCAAAGAAAGAGAAAGGATCTAACTGGTGATCATAAACTACAACCCTTTTCCTGGGACTGCCACTGACTGAAACACCTTATTGCTCCCTGTTTGGAATTTCAGGCTTAATTCTGCTAAAAAGATGCTGCTGATGCTGCTCCCTAAGAGGCAGATGCAGAAGCAGACACATTCCATTTATTTACAGGCACTGAACATGAACTTCATATATTGTACTTCGATTGCAGTTGATCATTGTTTTAACACAGACAAATCTATTTCCTAATATTCTTTCATTTCCTTTTCTTATTTGGGGTGAAAACTGAAGACATGGATGAACTGTAGCCCCTTACACAATAGCAACTGCTTTTGAAAAACTTCTTATCAAGCACACAACTAAATTTTACATATACGACGAATAGTTAAATAGCAATAGATACCTTGGAAAAAATGCTTATCAAAGTAGAGTAGTAAGCATAGAAAGTATTTATTTTATGTTTGTTTTGGTAAGACTTTCTTTCATAGGGATTAGCTTTCGTTCCCTTTTTAAAATTCAGCTATACTGAAGAATCTGAAGCGTATTTTGTATCACCAGTCTTGAAACTCTTGAATTCCACAAAATCAAAACTGACATGATTTTAACTGCCTGATTGCCAGCTATACATTTCAAAAGACACTTATTCCTTTGCTAAAAGCCTTCCACATCACATTCAGAACAGCAAAACATTACATGTTGTGAGACTGAATCTCTGTGAGGTTCTGCAGACAGCAAGCAAACAACTTACTGACCTCACAGCACAGCTGAGAAAGTCAACAGTGCCTCGGTCGCCTGCACAATGAGCCCTCCGAGACAGAGCAGGTCTCTTCACCAAGTCAAAGGTCCTGCCTAGCACACCTCCGTTAAGGATCTTTTGCCCCATCTGGTTTTTGAAACACATCTCTAGGGAAATGCCATTAACACAGTTAGTATTTTCCATCAAGCTGCCCTCAGATTCATGTCAAAAGGAAACAAGGAGCATTCAACAGATAACAAATGTGAACACTTTGAGTCCTGGAGAAAGTAAACTATGCCCTGTTTATACACACTATTTAATTAATACTACAGGATGCCAACCAATACCTGTATTATTTCTTCTTTCCAAGTTGCATTAATCCCAGAATGGTTTGGGTTGAAAGTGACCTCAAAGGTCACCTGGTTCTGATCCTGTTGCAGATCACCTTCCAATGGACCAGGCTGCTCAAAGCCCCATCCAACCTGGCCTTAAACACTTCCAGAGATGGAGCATCCACAGCTTCTCTGGGCAACCCAGTGCCTCATCACCCTCACAGTAAGGAATTCTTCCTAAAATCTAATCAAAGCCTACTCTCAGTTTTAAGCCATTCCCCCCTGTCCTCTATCACTACCATTTCTGATGAACAGTCCCTCTCTGGCATCCCTGCAGACCCCTTTGGAGACTGGAAGATTGAAATCAGGTCTCCACACAACATTCTCTTCTCTAGGCTGAAGAGCCACAACTTTCTCAGCCTGTCCTCATAGGGGAAGTGCTCCACTCCTCTTAAGAACCTTGTGGCCTCTAGACTTGCTCCTGGAGTATCAGGTCCTGCTTATATTGAGGGCCCCAGAGCAGGGCAGCACACTCCAGTTAGAGTCTCATCAGCACAGAGCAGCAAAAATATTGCTTTTGACAGTTACCACAAAAGCTCATAGGGAAATAATTGATTTCTTGGAAAGAATATTCCTACTTTATGACATAAATGAGAAATAGTATTTCACTTCTTTAGTGGAAGATTCATAAAGGCGCTTTGGGCTTTTTTTATAAGGAAAAAAAAAAAGAATGCAGAACACCTTTCAAAATGTAATTTGCCTGCAGCTTTCAGTAAATATAATACCTTTTCTTTTCTCTACTTTTTTCTCCCCTTTAAATGGGACATACAGTTTCTTTCTACCAAAGACCCACTGAAATGTTTACCAAGTATGGAGCCATTAAACAGTGCAACTGTTTCTAGAACACAAGACAAATGCTGGTGAAAAATAAAGATACCTCAGACTCATGCTTTGAAAAAAGAAACCTCAAAAGTTCAGTGGCAATATAAAATGCATCAGGACTTATTTTCATAGATGAGAAAGCAGGCCATGCCACTCAAAGTAACTCCTTTTCAAAGAAACTAAAATTAGCCTGCTTATTTCAAGAAATAATTAGAGAAGTTATATGAGCAGATTCAAAGAAGACAAATGCTGCATTCAGATGAATTTTCAGAACAGAACAATTAATGTTTCATACTAAAATCTTAAACCTGGAGGAAGGCACCATTTAAGCAGTTCCCCCATTGAATTGCATACAATCCAGATTAGCACTGAAACAATCAAAAGCATCAGGCTCAAACTGGTTTTATATCTACCAAGTCTTCCTAAATTATTGGGACAAAAACTGTTTTGGTATGCAGCAAAACACCCACAGCTGGGACCTAAAACACTTCATAACCCAGTTTCAAAGATATAATGGCTACATTTTTTTTATTACAGAAACTATATTTTATGCTGCCTGTTAATAAAGTTCACCTTACCAATACAAAACAAAATTTAGCATTCAGGGCAGTTTCCATAAGAATAATCTCAAAACTTCTATTTCAAAGTTTGCATGAGTTTTTAGATAAAAGAATAAAAGCTTTGCAAAGAACAGAACAGACCCCATCTGTTCTGAAAATAAGACAGTTTGCTTTTTTTTCATTCTGTCTATAATTTGTAATGCACACAGCTATCTATACAACTTATTATCCTGAGGTTTTATGTGAAAAGTCATAATTTTTACTTCACTTATATAGCCAACTAGTGTAGACAAAGCTCTATCATCATGTTAAAACATGTCCTAACATATTTTTATTGGTGCTTAAATAAAATGGACCCCGTATTTACTTCGCATATCCCTCAGAGAAGGTGAAAAAATCAGTATAAGAAAAAAACTTTTTCAGAGATAAAAAAAGATAAAACATTTTCTGCTTTTCTACATTCACCAGAATGATGCAAACACCAAGAAGAGTTTGATTTCATATCTTTACTAGTTTAGATATTGAGAAAGCTTAATTAATTCTTTTTTCTTATCTCATTAGCCAAGGAAAGAGGTGGAGTGGGACAAGCAGAGATTACTCTGCATATACTGTAAGTGACGTAAATGATTATTACATACCCCCCACCCCTTAGGACCTGCACAGTTCTTGGGAGCTCCTCGAGCAGTGAAGTAGCAGCTAAGACAGTATTTCCAGGGAGTCCTATGACTGACTATAAACCTGATCTTCATGAAGCACCACTTTGCTTCATGAGGGCAGATTTCACTAAGGCTTCTAACTATTCCCTAATGACTTTAATTGACATATGAACTTCCATGTACATGTGTACATGGAAGGGTTGGTTTCCCCATGTGAACATTTAAATACAAAAGATACTGACTGCTAAAGAAAGGCATTTCCCTCACAACTGCATAATAAATCTCTCAGTGCCTTGTTAGTCTAATCCCTGTGTTGGCAAGCTGGTTATTCAAGGATGTCTCCACTCCAAAGGATGGCTTTCAATGGCTCCAACTCTCTGCTGCACAAACAGCTGTGACACCAGTTTCCTTTCATGTTCCACCACTACAGATGGTGAGACGCAGACCTGGCAAACAACTCCCAGCTTGTCAGTGAAAAAGATGAACCTACAGAGAGAACCTCTCATGCCTTTCTGTAAAGAGCAGCTGTGGAAACCAGAGCCTAAAATAACAGAGCTGCTCCCTGCCAGATTTCTTTGAGAATTAGATTTATTCGGTTTTTAACCTTTGTGTACTACCAAAACTCCTCTGTAAAATATTTATCACAACGAATTATGTAGGAGAGACAGAAGGTAACAAAAATGGGTTAAAGAGGAAAAGAATGCAGTGGATTAGCCTCTGGAAAAAAAGTGCATAAATTACAGCCAGTGTTTTCCCTTCTTAAAAGCATTTGCCCATTATATTTAACATCTGATCTTAAGTTAGAAAATTATTTTAAAAAACAATTTCTACTCAAGCAATACTGAACAGTTTAAGTTTTTGTCCAAGAAGCTGAATCGTGTGTTTCCTAGAAGTATTTGATCTATGATACAAAAAATTATAGTCAAATACAGTATTATTTCATTACACTAATAACAAACAACAATGAAGTCATACTTGCACTTTCACACCCATTCAGTGCAGTCAAGATTTATAATATGTCCTGGTAGCAGATAATAGATTTTTTCCCTGCTGGAAAAGAACTGCAGATGGACAAACAGGATGATGGGGAACTGCACAGCTCAGATACACGCAGCAGTTACACCAGCAGGAAAGAGAGGGGGGAGAACAAGAATGCTGAGAGCAGCTCTGGCTCAGCTGCAGAATGCAACAGACTCTGGGCCGAAGCCTGGAACAGCAGCATACTTCTGCAGCATAATTTAAATCAACACCATGGAGGAAAGTCTATCAAAAGATTGTTCCCCACTTTTCCTCGAGGAAAATGGTCTAGCTGTGTAACGTATAAACATGGCTGAAATCTCTAGGGCACATGCCTGTACAAGAAAAACAGCATCTAAGTCCCGTTGGTTGAAAATTTTACAACATTGGACTATTTGGCATATAGTTTTATGACATTTAATTCCAGAATAAAGTTTGAATTATTAAAGTAACAGAAAAACAAAAATCCCAGAAATTCAGGCTAAAAATAAAGCTACAATGTATCAGACATAACCTGACAACAACAGAACACCAACATCTGAAATAGAAATAAAAAGTTATATGCAAACTATAAAAGAAAATATCCCCAGTTTGAAGATGAAGCTTTAACTAAGAATACATATCTTGACCGGACACCCCCAAATATAAACCACATATATAAATGTTTTCAGCCATTAATTTAGCAGTATGTATTTACAGTGTAGTGTATTTCTTCAATTTGTACCTCTTATCTAGCTAAAACGTCCCTAAAAATATTACTACATAGATAACACAGATTATGATCTTTTATTGACAATAATTAACCAGCCCTATTACCTTAGACATAATAAATTTGATCATTACACTTTGGTAAATTTCAACAGCAATTCTGCTTTTCTCAACTCCAATTTGGGGTATTTCATAAAACAATACAGATACACACTAATAAAAAAGTCACTTTAATATATTCATTACACAGACTGCACATGCAACTTTGCATATTACAATATGCTACAGGTATGAATAGAATTTGTATAGTTTGAAATTTTTCTCTTTACTTTTTTTACTCTTTTACTCAGGAGTTTGAACATGCTAACTGTAAATGTGTTTTTTCCTTGTGCTTCATTTAACAGAGGAAGAGTAGAAACTCTATTACAATAAACACATGAAACACTCTTTTCCGACTCCCCAATATTTCTTGGCTTCGTGATCCTACTAAGAACTGATGTTTTGCTTGCTGCACAATAGCTGTGGAATTTCTATAGTAAGTTACATCATTAAGTACAGCAAAATAAATTAAAGTGTATTTTATACTGTATGTATACTTGAGCATAGGTGAATGATTACTACAAATAGGGACTGAGGTTAATAAGCTTATCCATGTTAGATTGAAATGACATATAATGAAATAATCGACAAATTTCAAAACATTCAGTAAGTAAATGCTGATGCAGAACCCAAATTGTGCCATTTTCCACAGTCCTATTAAGCAGTTGATTTTAATCGGTGGAGGTATTTTTTCAGAATTGAGTTCTTGATTTCTTGACTTTTCATAACTCTACTAACACCAAATCAAATGAGATAAATTACAATGATGAATGTTCAAACAAAATGACCTGTGCCTGACTTTCTGATACTGTTCGCTTGAGCAGCCTTATTTGGTCCAGTTCTGAATGTTCCACTGATTTCCGAGTTAGAGACTGAACTGAGTCAGTTATGTTGTATCTGCCAGGCTGATAAAAGCCATAATATTCTATACTCTTTTCCCCTGAGTTTTCCAACACCTTTAGTTTTTGCCTAAACTGAATAATTTTACAGGTTAAGAACAGGATAACAGCACAAGCCAGAATGAAAAAGGCTAGTAAAATATCAAAAGCTTGATTCAGCTTTTCAACCTGTTGTGTACAAATTAGGCTTGTTTTTAATGATACAGGAGCAGGATCTGTTGTAAACAACCATTCTTCTTCTACATTTCTATTAGCAGCTGTAATTTCTGCTGGTATTTGCACTGGTAATGTTGATACCACTGTAGCTGCCTGTGATGGCACTTCAACAACATATTCCTGATAAGGCAATGGGGTAGAAAACGTAGCTGTAGTTCCCTCCCAGAAAGCAACATACTTAGCTTCTGCAGTGACAACCTGTTCCAGTGTGTTGTGCCTGTTCCCTTTATGCCAGGCCATCAGCAGAGTGGTAGCACTGTGATGCACCCTGACAGATCCCAGAGATGGGGCAGAGCCTGGGCTGGCAGTGGGGCCAATGCAATTTGAAAACCAAGCCCATTTCATATAATGCAAAGGTCTACCACGCATACTGTGAGGATGTTGACAGTGTATTTTTGCAGAAACAGAAGATGATGCTAGCCAATTAAGTAATGCAAGCATTTTGCAGCTGCAGTTCCAAGGATTAGAATGTACCTGCAGATGAGTTAAAGATACTAAGGGCTTGAGCACTTCAGGTTGTAACTCTGTGATATTATTAAATGCTAAATTGAGCACTTTGAGTGACCTCCCCATTTTTTCAAAGGTACCATTGCCAACACTGGCTATTTTATTTCTGTCTAGCTGTAGATACATTAAATTGTTCAGTAAGATAAAAGTGCTGGAATTTATATTTTCTAAATCATTATAACTTAAGATTAGCTGGCTAAGGTTGTTTAATCCAAAAAATCCATTTACAGCAACACATTTTAGCTTGACATTTTTCAAAGACAGATACTTAAGCTTATTAAGTCCCTTAAATGCAAAAGGCTGAATTGATCCAATGGGATTGTGAGACAAAGAAAGTCTTTCAAGATTTTTGAGCCTTCCAATAGCATTTGATGGCACAAGTGGTAAGTTGTTACCTTCAAGAAATAAATATGCAAGATTTTCAAGATGATGAAATGCTGCATCTGATATCCGTGAAATCTTATTATTTGCTAGGTTTAGTGTTTGGAGACTTATCATTCCCCAGAAAGTCCCACTTCCAAGGACACTGAGACGATTTCTTTGAAGTGTTAAATATCTAACAGAAAGAAGATCACTAAACAATCCTCTGGGAAGAAAAGCTATTTGATTATTCTGAAGGTATAAACAATGAAGATTGGAAAGGCCTTCAAAGATTCCTGGATCCAGGCGTTTAATGTGATTGCTATTTAGATGCAAGTAGCAGAGTCTGGGGAGTTCCACAAAAGCTTTTGGGTGCACATACAAAATACTGGAATTATCCATGTAGAGTGCAGCAAGCTTCAGAAAGCCTCTTAGATCATTCCGAGTGACATGTGATATATTATTCCCACTGAGGTAAACAAGAATTGTTGTTTTAGGAAGGTTCCAAGGGATGCTCGAAAGCCCTGCATTACGACAGCTAACTTGTCTCCCTGTGCAGAGCTGACAAGCAGGTGGACAGCCAAAAGCCTCCTTTGGGAGCAGCAACAAAAGAAAACAATTAAATATATACAGGAATGCTCCTGGGCAGGGTGAAGAACTTTGCAGAACACACATATCCCTGTCTTTGGCCTTCTTACTCCTCTCTGACTTCACTAGCAGAGATAAAAAAAAGTACATAAATATTATTAATTCAAATATATTTATTACATATTTTAATTATTAATAATTATTTGAATCTCTGTGTACAGTCTTAAAAATATTAGCATTACTCTCAAAATTGTTATTTTATATATTATTCTTTCATGCCAAAGAAGCAGTTTAGATCTCCAACTTACTAACTGGACTTCACTGCAAAAGATTTTTTTAAGCAAATGGACAATTACATAAAAATACCACTAAAATAGCCAGAAAATATTTAATTGGCTGTAGCATAAAAGTATCTAAGCTGCCAAAATAACAGTTTCTATTATTTTTAATAGACTTAAATTTTTATTTAATTTTATTATTTTTATATATAAAAATACTTAATGATCACTAAGAAATGTTTCCAAAGCATTCAAGTAGAAATGCCATCTGTAAACAAGTTACATTTTATTGGCAGATCACTTAAAATTTGAATTTTACTTTTATAAAGCTGAGTTACATTTAAAATAAATAGAAGCATTTCCTTACCCCAAATCTGAAGTTCATTATTTCCGTTATTTTGCTGTTTGCAGTCCACTAGACTGTTACAAGCTGACCAACTACATTCCTCGGTGACACGTTTGTAAAGGCAGTATTGCTGCGTACTACACCACTCACATTTTTACCCCAGGGTTTGCAACAGTTTGCTCAGGAAACTAAGAAAGAAGTGCCTGAAGTCAGGTTGCCATGGATACAGGAAACCCTGGGACAGGAAGCCATTTTATCTGTGCTTCAGAAGTATTGTTAGAAAGGAAATCTCAATGATTTGTTTCTAGAAAACCAAGAACTATCTTAGTGTGTAACTGCTGGGCTTTGTTGTTTGGGGTTTTTTGTTTTTTTTTTTTGGTTCTTTTTCTGTTTTGCCTTTTTTTTTTAAACCTACTGATTTAACTAGGAGAGCTTAAAAGAGTTTTATCTAAGGTCTAACTTTCAGAATAAAGCACAACCACTTGTAACAGCACTATTGCATTACCTGTAACTCCCTTATCTTTCAGCCAGAACCTGAAATGCTTTATTAAAAATTGGTAGCAACACTTAACACTGTTCACTGTCTACAGAGTCAAACTGCTGCCACATGCACACAACTTCCAGTAGTCTGGCTGAGACGGAAAAGAAACACTCTCAGGAGGGAAGAGCTCAGTGTCTCCTGCCCTCTGACAAGGCACAACCTGCCAGCAATCCCAGAGAAACCCATGAAATCTTAGGACATGAGACCCACGTGATGCAGCACTAAGCTGCTATGTACTTGTGTTTCTGACCTGACCCAAGCACTTTAGGCCACCCTTTTAAAACCAAATTTATCCACAAAGGACTATGAGATGGTTTCCGGTCCTGAGGGCCACACCTTTCATGCACAGCTTTCATTTCCTGCAGTGTCCCCTGTGCAGAAAAGCCTACTTGGGCTATAAATATCCCTCTTGCTTAAGGACCAGATTACACCTTCAGTTTTTATCCATCACAGGGATATACTTGCAAAGCTCAGTCACATCATCAAAGGGGGAAAGGGGAGATTAAGCCTACAAATAGCAGCGCAACTAAAACCCCATGATTTTACTGCAATGAGACCTTCTGCTCAGCAAAAGAAAGATGACAAAGCCCATCAGTAGCCAGGGCCAAAAAAGAGGTGTAACAGCAGGAGAATCAAGTCCCTTCAGCTACAGTGATCTCACACAGGAAGCGTGAGCTCACGTAAGGGGTGAAATGTAACCCAAATGTCTTTGTCTATATAATACAATCTGAAATACAGGACACACATGAGAAAGGGAAGCAGAATAGACAAGGGCATGCTTTTGAAGAAGCTTATTTCCAAATACCTAGTCTAAAATAAGAAATAAGTAAATGAAATTGGTCCATGGGCCATTTTAGACAAAGTCTGTATCACTTACAACCCAGAATTAGAACTGCATTTGTTTCTTTTTTTCTGAGACCAATAGATCAATAGGAAAACTAATTCTTCTTCAGATTTGAATATTTATTTTCACACTTATATTTTTTCACAGTATTTAACATAATTGTTGACATCAAGTAAAATAAAATGTCGTGTCATTTACTTAAACGGAAAACACTGTATAGTCCACAGGAAGATTGGTGAAGTATCCTGGACGTGGGGGACAGAACAGTAAGAGTAACAGAAAAAGATTATCAATAGAGTCAGATGAGGGGAAAATCAGAGACAGCCCAAAAATGGAAAGTGATTTCAAACAGGAAATTATCTTCTACCTAGACTTCACTGCCTATAATCTCTTTATATTGAAACGTATATGTGTAAAAAAACCCGAACAAAAAAAAATTGTTCTTCCAAGGTATGGTGCATGAAACAACCCTTTACAGCTACAAGAAGTAGCTCAAATTAAAAAAAAAAAAAAAAGTTTTAAAAGGCAAATGTTCATAGAGCACTCTTTCTGCAAAATGTCATAAGCAACACATTTTGAAAAACTGAAGGAATTAATGAAGCTCTATGGTATATCAGCACGAAAATTTAGAGGAACCAGTAGAGCAGTGACCAGATAAAAGAAAGCTGATGACCAGTAACTGGCTAAATGTCTCTATGGTCTTGCACTGAAAGTACCCTATGAATACTCACAAAATTTTTGCTTCAACCCTAGCTCCAGTGTGGTTCTGACCACACTGAGGACTCTTCTGATAGTTGAATCCCATGCTGAAAACATGGGAAAAAAAAATCTTAATCCAGATCATGTCTCCTTCCATTCTGCACTAGGAAATCTAGAGAAGTCCTGCTTTACACTTTGCCAATACTGCACCCAAAGGCCTGCAGATCTGATTGCAATGTAATTTAGAATTATTATTTCATTAATACTATGTATCTGAAAGCAGTATCTGTTAAAAACAAGATGCAAAATTATGTGTCACATAACTGATACAATTTTAGGGAAAAGCATAAAAAAACCTGGGTGGGATACATGCGTAACTTGGATCAGCATTTCTCAAAGCAGCTCATACTTAAACAATAAAATCCATTACTTTTTGAAAACTGCATGAAAAAACCAGGAAACACTAAAATGCTTAGGCTGCTTTCCTATTTCATTCACTTTAAATTTTCATCTGCAGAGAGAGAACTGCTAGGTTTTTAGCTGAATATAGTTTCACATGGTAATAGAGAAAATTATTTTTGAACCCACAAGTGAATTCTATCTTAATATACTAATACTGATCAAGTTACTAATGCTATTGGCTTTTTAACATCTACTTCAGCTACGACTCTTTGTAAATACCAGCATGAAGCCCGAGTAACAGCAATTTGTCAAATTGTGCATAAAATGACAGGTCAAAGTAATTGAAAGAACATACAAGAACTTCACCCTTGTTACATTAAAGACAATATAATGAATATTAGGTGGTACAAACTAGTCATCCAAATCCTACTTGCAGAAAACATGCACCAAGTTCAAAAACAGGGTCTAAAATCAATTTTTGAGAAGGGATTTCATTCTCATAATTACTACTAAATTCTGTTAAAGCTCACAACTGAGGACAAACAAGTTTTAGAACTGAAATTATTCTTTTCAGCTTTAAAGAGTGAAAGAGTGAAACTATTTATTGCCCTCCCATGTATTTAGCAACCATCTGCTCTTGCAGGGCTTCCTTCCTTCTACTTTTATTCTCCAATTGTAAGCGATTGTACAACTTTATTTTTTCAAATCCGTGCTTCCTTCTGCCCACATCATCTCTAGACATGACCCCAAAACAAAGCAATTCAGAAACTAAACTACTGCTTAGGTAGCACAGACATCAACATTCAATTAACATCCAGTAGGCAGGCGAACTGCTGACACCTTATTAACTTACCAGATCCCAAAACACTTTTCTGTTTTTCTCATTATCTAGTTTACCTGAACATTTCTGATTGTCTCATATATGGCAGATTCCTTCTAGTATTTAATATTTATGTTTCAGTAAGAATCCTGACTTGCTGCTTCATTTACCAAAAATTTCTCTCTTCCACAGCGTGAAAAGGACAAAATTATTTTTCCCATTGAGGATATGAAAATAAGTTTCCATTCCATAAACCTAATTTGACCTTAGCCTATAGTAAAATAATATGACAGAAAGCTCTTGTGAAACTAAAAGCTCACTTTGAGAGATTCGTTTCTTCTCTTTATTCTAAATCTAAGTCTTCTATGGAGCAACCACTAGGTCTGTGAACAAAACAGTGATATAAAAAAGGTTGGCCATGAATGCAACATGCAGATGTGATATACTGATAATAACACTGTAGCTTCAGCCTTTACTTTTCACTGCAATATTTAGCAATTCTGTTCAAACTATAAAAGCATCAATGTACTCAATATGAATGCAATTCAAACCAAAAGGTCCAAAGAACTCAAATTAATTTCCCAAATTTCAACTCAGAAATTTTATCTAAACTAAACACAACTCCAAAACCACACTCTGCCTGCTAGTTTAGGAGACAGAACAGGCATACACTCGGCATTAACAACTGATAGCTCCCAATATTCAACAAAGAAAACCTCAACAGTTCATAACAACTACTACAGACAATACCCACACACAAAATACAAATGCTATTTCTTAAAAATACTTTTAAATGCTTTCTTTATACTTGGGCATTTTTTTAATATCAAAACCTGATGTTTTGTTTCAAACACTCACTTTCTTATTAAATTGTTTGAATATGAAACATTTTTTTTTGAAGACAGTACTTATTTGCAGAAGGTCATGTAGTGGCATGGGTTGTGGTGTTTATCACTTCTGGTGTCTTATCGTAATAGTCTGGCACTGTTAAAGAAAGCCACTGAAAAATCTCAGCTACTCTCTGGCAGTCTCAAATTTCACAGAGTATAGCACAGAGAGATAAGCAGATGTACCAAAACAGCTCAAACAAACACAGCTGCAAAAACAGCTGTAAATCTATGTTTTGGGTTTGGGATTTTCTTTTACTTTTGTTACAATCTTGTGATATTTACACATTTTTAGTAATATGCTATACTTCAGTCACTACGTATATTCAGTATCTAATTTGCAAACGTGTAAACCATACATTGCAAAGAGTTTGAAGGAAGCTAGTTTGTCTGTTATCTTTTGCTTTTATATAATTAATATCTTAAATTTTAGGTTAAATCATAATTAGAACGGTTTTAGGATAGACTTCTGAAACATTTTATATAGGCCATAAACAAAAACAAGATAGCAGCAGCAACCAAACCCTTCTGACTGCTGTTTATTTTTTTGCAGCAGTTTAGCTGCAATTAGTGACATAATTTCTTGCTATCACTTGGTACATTTTTCCTTGAAATCAAGGCTTAAGGGTCTTAGGGGAAAAGATAATATGCTCCTGACCAATCCACTAGCTATCAAGTGTAAGAGAAAAATTGATAAAGACCTGTGAAAAGGAAAGTTTAATGAGTGCATCCTTTTGCCAATGCCATAATGTGACACGCAATTAAAGAAGTTGGCAGTGCTCTGAGTAACCTTCTGAATTATGCAGACTCTGATAGTCAGACTAAGACCAAAGCCACTTTTTTCACTCTTATCATTAAAATTGCACTGTTACTTGTCAGGCAAGCTAAATAAATCCAAGGCCAAACACTGATGACAACTGCAAAATCATAATTTAAGAGATCCTTTAAATGCTAATAGTCTATGAGAGGCATGGGTAAGCATTCCTTTAACTAGAGGGATTAAAAAATGGAGGGGAAGATAAAATAGCTTCAGAGTATCATCCCTATAAAGAAAGGAGGATGTACAAGTAATTATGCAAGAAATTCTGACTTTATAAATGAGAACATAACTATCCTGAGGAGAACATGATATTTTATTAGGCACTTTCTTGCCATTTAACTAACACTACATGTAGACAACTTTTTGAGAGGAAAATTAAAATTTCTAAGTAAGTAATTTTAACAAATGACAGAGGTGAAGCTCTATAATAATCTAATGAAAATTTATAATTGCATACTGTAAGTGCTTACACTCACAAAATGCCAATTATCTAACTGGCAGAACTCATACTGGCTGACATTGAGGACTTGAGACACAATGAGGAAAAGCTGACATTTATTTACATAATGACTAGAAACCTGGGGAACCTCTTAACCCTTTCCCCACTATACAGAAACACACTTAAAGGGGTAAAATGAAAACGACTCATGTACCAGAAACCAAAATGAAGAGATATTACAATACTTAATATTTTAAGCTCAGTAAAGTCTCCTCTCCTTTAGAATGGTACCACTCTACACAGGTACCTCCACCAAAAACGAGCCTATCCTCAAGGACCACATTTTGTGGCCTGTTTTGGAAAGCACTAACTTTGAGTAAAAGTAAACATAGCAGTCTCCCATTCAAGAGTGACAGACATAGCGGAAATAACCTTCATCTGCAGAACAGGAGCGCTTAGCTTTCAACAAGGTGTCAAATGTTATGTGTGGGTACAGTTAGATAACACCCCAAACATGGCTGGTCATTGACACTATAAGCCTTCCAAAATCTGTTTCCACTTCCTTATTAGAGAATAAATGTTCCTATCACTGTTCAGCATCTTTCAGTGTTGTTTGTGTTCCACTAAAATACACACAACTGTAGGAATAAAAAAGATATCTACTTTGCTAAATAAATCATTAAAAGCTCTCAATATCACCAAAGAAGGACATTCCAAAACACTGTAATACTGACATTATACTGCAGTAAGCAAGCTAATTATTTCCAGATAGACAGACATATAGATACGGGTAGGAGAAGGGGCCATAGTACTATTTTTGCCACTTTGGCTTCAGGAACTACAAAGGATACTGAAGAGCTCAAAATGCAGAACCCTAGATAGTGGTGGAGGCCCATACGTTTTCCACAACAAATAAAGGGGTAGAATGCTGCTTCTGACCATATTCACTAGGCACTACTTCAGGGACCAAGGGCACATCTAATAAAACTCAACTCAGCCTTGAAGAGTACTCTTGCAGCTGTATGCTAACAAACAAGTCATTAAGGTTGCAGACAAGCACAAATATGACTGAATACAACAGTAGGAAAATCACAGCATTTGTGAATTTACTCATCCAGGCTGCTGTCACACTTCATGTCTCACACTCTAGCTCAAATACAATTTTCCTCCAAAAAAACTTCAAGTCCTTGCATGTTCTTCAAAAAGCCATTCCTGTTAGAGCCACCATGTGTCTGTGCAGACTTTCCTCATGTACTGAACATGGAGACGCTCACTCTACAAGTGCATCCTTACGGCCTCAATGTTACTGGTCCCCACTGTCATATACAACAGTTTAAAGGCGGACGTCTTCAACCTGTTTTATTAAATAGTTTTTTAATAAATTAATGAAAATGCACGTGCATGGATGAGTGATAAACAGGCAGTAAGAATACAAAATACAGAAAATATTGCCAATGCAAGTATCTGTCAAACACCAAAAAACATGCTAACATTAACTGACTGCGCTTGGATAGCATAAGCAGACAATTATATAGCATTTAATTTGGGCAAACGCCTAAGTAATACCAGGAAATTACTGTTCCGTGAAAAGGTGCTGCAACACACTAATCAGGAAAGCAGCAGTTATTGTTCTTTTTTAATATGAATTTCTAACCTAACACAATGTGCAGCTGTGGGAAGATAAACAGGATGCTAGATTGAAGGACATGCATATATGATTAAAATGCAGCACTGCTGTTGATACCAAAAGCATGCCATTACGTCTGTCTCTGGATGGTACTGCCTAGATGAGAAAATCAGAGTGGCTAACAATTTGTCACTTCATAACCTGCTTAGTCAAACTAGTCAGCCCAAGAGCCACTGATTTGTTGTTGTGAGTTTTGTTGAGCAGTTGTGAACAACTGCTCTGTAGTGAATCTCGTCTTACCTGCTCTAAAGTCCTTCACTCTTGACACTGTCAATCAAAGGTGATGTACTTGAAACAAAATTATTTGTGTCCAACTGGTTTTAAATTAATAATGATAGAACCTACCTTTTACTTTCCCCTAAAATGCAGAAAGTCCACAGTTCCACATATTTGTGATTATAAACCTGATCGCTAACTAGAGAAACAATTACAATCAATGTAATAGTACTACAGAGTTTACATAGAGAATAAAAATGGTCACTGTTTAAAACTTTCCCCAACATTTTATCCATAAAACAACTCGGACGGAAGAATGACAATGCATGTTAGCTTCATTTTCCCCCTACTATTTTTGTCTACTACCTCTCTTCCTCTCTAAAATAAAACAGTGCTTTAGCTATAGGCTAGAGAAAGCAACTGGCAAAAGGAAAAAAATTCTCAGAAAGTGTTAGACACAGCACAGATGCCTGTTTTCCTTTCAGCAGAACCTTGAAAATCTGAGCTTGCTACTGGTACCAATCCTGACCACCACAGAGCAGCAAGCTGAGGGAAGAATCTCACCCTCACCTTGGCCTTCCCAAGACAGCCCATCAGCCATTCACATAGGACAAAATTCTGTTCTGCCTCTGCAGTTGAGAAATCCTGAACTTAGGATAGCCAAAGTAAAATCCAATCAGGAAACTGGTTAGTGAGGCATTCCAACAGGAAAAATTACTTTAGCTTTTCTTGAAAACACATAAATCCAAACTTTTTTTTAAATACTGTATTCCATTCAAAACTTCTTTTTTTTGCTTCAGCTGTGCAAATGACTTGCACAAGAAGCTTGCAGATACAGGATGCAGCAAGTACATGTAGTATAATCCCCGAGATACAGCAAAACCAAAGTGGCTCACATTGTTTTAGTAAAAGGAACAATCAATTGAAAGAATCCATTTCACACACTCTGTCTAAAGCTAAGTTTGGCAGTATTATTGTATAAGTGAAATTTTCATAGCTTTGACATCCACTAAATGAGAATACGTCCACTAAAGAGAGAGTTTTTATTTGAGAAGCAGCTTTCTTAAATGATATGGGTAACTGAAAAGTAAAACTGTCATTTGCAGAAGGTTTTATTAAGTTAAGGACTGCCAGAAATAATTGCCTTTCACAGCAGGAAATCTGGAGCAGCTGAACATAGTTCAAAATAACATGGTTATCTAAAGGAATTTACTTTTTTCCTTCCTCTCTTTAACAGAAACTTCACAGGAAGACAGATGTAGTTCAGCACCTCAAATTTTAGCTAACACCTCCTTAAAAACATTTCAAATATACTTATAAACAACATAATCCTGTTACATGTACTGGGGAAAAAAACCTCTTAAAGCATCTGCTTGGTTCACCTTTAGCTATATGGTCATCCTGACTATCCATTTGACCAAAAAAAGGAAAAATTTCTGTGCATATAAAAAACAGTGAAGCCTCTAAATTACATATAAGTGTTCCCTGATTTTTTTTTAGATAGTGACTACATAGACTACAGCTTGGACAAACACTACATATTCTACAGATACTAACGTAGCTTTTATGATTTGGGAGCAACATCCAAATCCTCAACAGACAATAACAGACAAAACTGTTCAGGAAACCCAGCAGACTAAATGTAAACTCATGCAGCCTTGTCTTCCTGAATGTCAAACAGATAAAAATAATCTGAAGGTAACTACGGACTGAAGTCTCGCCTAAACGGATTACACGTCTTCTAGTATTGACAACCTAGAAGTCAGTGTATTCAGCATTTTCATTTAAAACTTTCATTTTCTATGTATATCCAGCAATGATGACGGCTACTGAACAGATAATAGTAAAATTGTCTTGCTATAAAACCGACAGTGGAAAAACAGTTTCACAGCAACAACACAGTCTTCCACAGCAACTCTTTATTCCATTTAATGTCATAAAGGAGAAAACTGGAATGGAAGTTCAGATCACCTACAACAGGAAAGAAAACTGAACATTGTTCCCTGGAAGGAACACCAAAATAGTAACATGTCAACAAAAGCAACTACTTAATCACAGATGAGAGAAGCAGATAGTTCTAAGTTGATATGAGAATCAATAATAAAATCTGCAATGCTGGTTTCTCACTTTAACTAAATGAGAATGCCTATGAAATGGAAGAAAGGTTACTGCAGTGCTTATGAAGTCAAATAAAAAGTTAATATAATGTAGCATAGAAGTTCTATTTTTTAAAATTTCTCTTGGGGGAGAAAAACAAGCAAATAAAATATTTGTATTGGAATATTCAGCTGCAGAATCGTGAAATACTTTAAAAACAATTCCAAGGGCCTTTGGAGCATTCTTATTTAAGATACTGTATGTTTTCTTACCTGTTCAATGATGGCAGAAGAGAAAGCAATGCCAAAGCAGAAAGTTTTCTTCTTTCTGGCTGAGTGATGTTATCCATCCGATCAACCCACATTTCAATCATGTTACCAAGAATTTGGTCCAACTGCATTGGGAAACACAAGGTTCTTTTTCAGTTATAAGTAAGCTATAAGTGTGTTTAGAAAATAACTAATTTTAATTTTTCTAACAAATGAATACATTATTTAGTCTTGGAAAGACACCATACAGCTGTATGCCTGACAGAAGTAATAAGGAACAGGTACTTTTTAAATTTTCTATGACAATGCTTCCAGGCCCTGAACCCTCCATACCATCAGCTGTAACCTAGATGCTTGAAATGCATTTCATTTATGGAGAGGGAACTAATTCAGGACAGCAAATTACTCCATTTTTCCCTAACAGTCTCACAGAAACAAAACACATGGACTTATTCTATCTACACAGTGACAAATTTAAAAAGACTAGTTGTTATCTGTTTGAAAACTGTATTATACCCCAGAAAAGCAGATTTCACTGAAAGACATAATAGAATACTTATAGCAAAAGACTCTCAGTAACTTCACCAGTGAAACTGAAGCACACTGTATTTGATACTCTAGAAATTCAGGGGAGAATGATTAGACCATTCTTCAGGCTGCAAAACCCATCAAGATGGCACAGGGAAAGAAATTCTCATCCTACAATTGCATGTGAACTAAGGCCATTTACATGGCTAATTGTGGGATGCAGGAAGAGAATTTAGGGACTATATAAAAATTTGAATGGGATGTTTTAACTAATTATGGGAACATGTAAAAGTTGCTACAAAGTGTTCAGGGAACGGAGAGAAGGAGGGAGAAGAGCCCCTTTTCAAGATTCAAGCATGGATAACAGAGGGAAAAATTTATTCAGGGCAAAAGAAATTAAGATTTCCCTAAGTAATACAGCTGAAATACCAAGACACAAAAAACCCAAAAGGACAAAAAAAAGGACAATAAACCTTACCTCCTGACCCAATTCACATGCCATCTGGCTCAAAAGTAATGAAAAAAACCTTGCATTTTGTAGTAGAACTCTACCCATGATCCCCAGATAAGTAGACATCACCACTGGGTATCTCTGAAATGAAAATAAACCAAAACAAAAGGTGTTTAGTTTAAGTAAAACAAAAATATTGGACACACACAATACCTGGAAAATACTTGTATGCAACCCTTATGTCTTTCACTGAATTTTAAATTATAAATTTATATTTAAATTTTAAATTATAAATTTATATATATAAATTTTAAATTAAATTTATATTAAGAGCATCTAGGAAGAGAAGACTGAGTGAGCAATCTTTACCAGAGTTCTCAGTTATTACAATATGAAAACTATGGCAATTTCAAAGTCAATTTCATCCAAATGGCCAAGACAACTTGAAAGGTGATTTTAACTTTAAATTTTAAAACCTGTATCTTAAGGAACTAACAGTTTATTGTACTGTTAAAATATTACTTTTGAAGTTGATTATGGTTCCAAGTTACTGCTTACAATTTCAGTAAAATTAAGAACACTTAGTATTTCTGAAGTTGTTACTTTTTTCAGATAGAAGCCATAATACATTTATCAAAAACTAATATGCAGGTATCTCAAAATTAACTGGATACAGTAATGAGTTCACTAGTTTATTATCTTTGGTTATTACTTTTAAAAGAAGCTGTATATTTTTTTCATATTAAATTCAGCATATAACAATATGACTATATTTTGTAAAATAGCCTATTTGAAAAACAAAATGCCAATATTTATCTGAAAATTCTAACCCAGAGTAATACATTGTGAATAAGGTATAATAAATTTATTAGCCTTAAATCAGAAGACATTTTAAAAATCCACTCTCTATCTTTGTGCTTTGAACAACAAAAAGTACTTTGCTATATAGTATTACTTGGCTTAAATTTGGAAATCTTATTCAACTCAGAAACTGGAGCTACTTATTGATATTTGAAAGTCTTCAACTGAGAAAAAAAGCAAAGGTTTTGATCAAAAAAGTCAAAAAGCTTGAAGAATTCCACCCACTTGTTCCTGATAGAAACTGAAAGGTTCAACACAGTTAAAGCATACTTGATTTTACTCATTTTCATCCAACAGAGAAGTTTGTTAAATACAAAGAGAGAAAATGGAGAAGTTATGACATGTAAGCCAGAAAATCTTGAAGACTATCTCACACAAACCATTCTCACACCCTTCAGCTCTTCATATTAAATACGCCAATTAGGAAAAGAAGGCCAAATTGATCTTCTCCTGGTTCAGTTTGCTTTTCTCTCATCCAAGTACAATTAAAAAGAAATAGTACGTGTCTTTAAAAAAAAAACAACAAAAAACTCCATCATCGACTAAGGATTAAATCAGGCCTAATGTTATAGCTCTTAAAAATGTTAATAGTGAAGGAACAGTGGAACAGCAGAAGAAAATTTGTGCTATTTTATTAAAACAAACACTAAAAGACAAAACAAGTGGTGGATAGGTTGTTTTTCCTTGTGCTACTGTGTTACCCATAAAGATTTTCAAACTAGATGTGAAAAGTCTATCACATGCTCTTAAAACAAGAGAAAATACAACATTAATGTGAAAAAAAAATTGAGATAATGGAAGGTACTTTCATTTTCCAAAGGAAAAGTAGAGAGTAGTTAAAGAAACTCTTACCTCCCCATCTATAATCCCCCTGAATACTGATGGCAAGAGAGGTTGAAACATTTGAGGACCCAACACAGGGTTGACTTTTAGGACATTTTCTACAACCTTAAGAACAAAAGCAAATCAGACCATTAGAAAAGTACATTCATAAATCTTAACCAAAGCTTTAAAGCCATGTGTGCTAGTGTACACATATAAAGTCTCCATAGGATGCTTCACCATTAAACACCAGCAAACCCCAGATTGCTGAAACTATATTCTAGTAAAATATTCTGCAAACCTGATTTGCATAAATGCACCTGGTGAAAGCTGACAGGCCAATGAAACCCACCTAGCCAAGCACCTCACAAGCCTCCCCTTGTCCCAGGCAAAGTTGATGAGGTGGTTAGGAAAAGGGACCTTGTTATGGTTCCAGGAAAAGCAGTAGATTGAGGTGGTTGGTAGGGTGAAGTACCAGCAGTTCAGGGTATATTTCCATAGCTTTGTCATGTCGTTTTTTTTGAGAAACTGCTGATTAGGACCTACCAGCTCTTTGCAGGTGTGCTCTCAGAGGTGCCGCTCTGGTTCCCAAGGTCTAAAGTCTTTACCCTTTGTTTTTCAGCTCATAAAAGGTTCTCACACTGCCCCATTTAAGCTGTGCAACCCCTTTTCAATTTGTTTTCCTGCCTTCTTCCACTTCTCTTTTGCCCAGATGTTTGTGCTCTACCCCTGTACCAAGAGAGCTGAAAAGAGGCTGTGAGAATAATGGGTTGAAGGCTCCTCACTCCTCCTTCCAGGTAAAGAAAGTGATGCCACACACATGAACACACTAATATGTGTTTATAAAGCACATAAAGGTATCACACCTAAACACTTTTGGTCTCCATTTACTTCCACCTCAGAGGAATTTCAACAAGGACCAACTCTTCTACGCTCTTGACCAATCTCTCCTAAATATTTTTTCTCCATTTTGAACTTTGTTCCCAATAGTTTAATTTAATATTCTATTTTTTGCTTTGAGAAGTGTTAAGCAGTTGACCTTTCTCAATGCCTCTCATTTTTGTAGACCTTTAATATGCACAGGTATAAAAGAGACTTATTATATACAGAGGTAAACATAACTTTTCGCCCACTCATCTTTCTGGTTACTGGAAGTTTTGGCCATATCCTTTGTTCCTTGCCCAGTCTTTTTAAACCTTCTATTGTCTGTGTCAAGATAATTAGAAAATCGGGTCACATAAAGCCTCAGCAGTCTTGCAACAAATTGTCTTATCAGTCCAAATTAGCATTTTTCAACCTTATTAATTTAATTACTGTTTTAATGTCTATTTACAATCCAGCCAAAGCTGTTTGTATGAAACTATTTCAGAAAACACCCCTGGGTGTTTCTGTTCCCAATGCTTATCTAGATTTTGGTTTTTTTTGTTTAAGAAGTCAGCATAGCAAAGCCTGACAAAACTTTTGCTCTTTCTAAAAATATTTACAAGGATGATAGCTCAGTCGTCCCCCTGGAATCAAAAGGGCATTACTCGGAAAGTGTTCCAAGTATACTAGACACATCTTTCTGCAAGGCCACACTGGGACCCAAGTGAATAAATTATTCTGTACTAGCAGTATAATTCCATTTTAGAAATCTGATTCAAAGCTGCTGCATAAAACATTTTCCCAACTACAGACTTTAAATAATATCACTGAATAGACTGGAATTGACATTTTAAATTTCAGAACTAAAGGCCTTAAGCTGCTCACATAAGTAACTACAAACACGGAAGACTATGAACTTCACCAGTTGTTTTCTGTCCTGGATCCTGGAACCAGCTGTGCAATCCACCAAAGAGATAGGTGGGATCCAATTTATATCCCCCATGACATTTATAAATAATTTAATTCAAGTACAAGTTCTCATAAACAACACAGAGCCCCCCGTTAGTGCAACCACTGGAAATGTTAGCTGTAGTACTCTATAGCTACTACTCAGTTATCTTTCAATGTATATTCCAACTTTATTTCCTGAAATTCTTCAAAAGACACATTCAAATTACTGTTATTAATACTTCAAAAGCTTATGAATTCCACAGCAGCATTTGAAGGCTGTGTGGAAGTATAAATTTCTGGTGCTTTGAAAATTCTTTAGCAACTTTCTTTAAGCAGTTATGGCCATTACAACAGCAACTTATGCCAAAGGCAAACAAAGACTGTTTGAACTCTGTGTCTGGTAGAAATGGAAGTATGATACACAAAGGAATTTCAC
Source organism: Onychostruthus taczanowskii (assembly GCF_017590055.1). Taxonomy (NCBI): domain Eukaryota; kingdom Metazoa; phylum Chordata; class Aves; order Passeriformes; family Passeridae; genus Onychostruthus; species Onychostruthus taczanowskii. The sequence goes on along the minus strand of NW_024502125.1, from coordinate 2,179,227 downwards.
GGAGACCACATACATACAACATTCAATAAAGATAGGAGAAGTTTGCTCTATACTCACTAGGTTTGCTCTACACTCACTTCAAGTAAGTAGTTAAACCACCACTCAGGGTTTAACTCCAATGTCAAATTCTGCTAAATACATTGGTTTCTTCCACATGTTCTAAATTGCATTTAAAACCATTACATGTACAGAGCTGAGCCTCTGGATATTATTTTCGTTATACTCCACCTTTAAAACTTGAACTTGACCTTCAATAGTTATGTCCTTCAAAAGCTCACAAAATGACTGACATAGGTCAGCAGCATACATCTGAAATAAAACAAAAAAGAAGGTATTATGCAATGCATTTTATATATTTGTATGTATTTCAAAACTCAATTTCTTAGGGTTTATATATGCCTAAAGACCCAGTTTCTCTTCAAAGATTGTATCTGCTAAAATGTTCATCATTCGAAAAGAATTAAAATCTAATCTAAGCATTTTGTGCATTTCTAACATTGCAGGACATTTAAACAATCAATCTCCAAGAATTTTCTAATAAAGAAGGTGTAACAACAAGGCATAATATCTTGTTCTACTCCTGCTAGCATGTATATTCCTGATTTTAATCTGGCAGGATAATAACAGTAAGTATTATTACCCAGCAGAGGACCATTCAGATATCAAAACATAGGACCATTCAGATATCAAACTACTAAATCAATCCTCAAAGCATTAATTCTAAATAATAATATTTCTCAAGTCTGAGTGTCCACTGTGCACCATAAAGAACTAACATCAGAACAGTATGTTTGTATACACATATATGAATAAGAGTATAAATGTTTGTGTGTATGGCATGCTTCGAGATGAGAAAAAACAGTTTGCCAGTAAGGAACTGAGGTGGTAATATGGATCCTTATATAATGGTAACATACCTGCAAAAATTCAGATGAAGACAAGAAAATATAAGCATTGATGATCTTAAAGCAATTTTTGAGATTTTCTGAACTCAGCTCTGGAAAAAACAGAAATCACAATTCAGAATCTGATCACCAAACTGAAGTACAACCAAGATGATTTCCTTCTAAAAGTCTTTTCCTCTCACAGCTTGTAGTGCCAGATGCCAACAAAGAGAAAGATCCAGTGCCAATCAGGCTCTCTCTCTCTGAAGAGACAATTATAGATGTGGGATGACAGCTCTCGTGCTCAGATGGAAGCACAAGAAATCCTACGATCTCAAAAGCCAGTGCTAACTAAAAACAAACAAAAGTCAGATTTTGGATGTAATACTGGGTTAAAAAGATATTAAAGACAGAATATACGAAACATGTACTTTAGAGACTTGCAGTTACAGATAAATGGTCTCTCTCACAGAGTCAGTAAATGCCGAGCAGAGAGAATGAAATAAAGATTGCAAGTTCTGCTCTTCTGACCCAGATACCATATCAAATAGCATTGAGCTGACACATGCTGAGCTGTAGGGCATAGCTTGAGTACTTCAGTAAAGAGAGCATACCCGCCTAAGAGATAGATACACACAGAGGTGGATATACAGCAGTAGCTTGAAGAGAGAAAAAAAGATATATCCTCAGGCACTACCTGTAAGACTGTTTAAGAAAAAAAAATAAAAATCACTCTGAAACATGTATAAGAAGAACTCACAGCAAAATGAAAAGTTTCAAAGTTTCACATGGATGTTGATACTAGTGCAGAAAGTCCACATTGTATAAAAACAAGGCAAAAGACCAAAAAACCTCAAAGAGATCAATTTCCTTAAAACCAGTTTGGGAGACAAACTATTCTTGGTAAAAGAATTGGACCTCAGTTCCATCACCTTTAAAATATCTAATAAAACCATCATGGAGAAGCAACAGGAAAATATTTTTGCATGAATTTTAAATAAAATTCCTTCACCAGATGGAACAAGCACCTGGCTAAGACTTCATGTGTCTCCCATGGCTTAGATGAAAGTAGTCACATGAAAGTGTGGCTTATACCTAGTGATATTTATATGTAAAAACTTCTACCAAAACTAGTTATCACCATGACCATGGCAGCTTTTCCATTATAACATCTGTATAGTTCTGGGGAGGTTCAGCAGATTTTCTTTTTTACTCCACCCATTAGGTAGAACATTAATGTTCTTCCATTTGATACGGCCATAAGACAGCTTTGCATTCATGAGTATGCTTATATGTCAGTACCCAGGTCATATCTTGTAATCATTTATTATGATTATTTTCATCTCTTGACTTGAAAAGAGATCACCTATCAATCCTATATGCTCATCAAAAGATTCCAAGATACCTATGAGTTTAGCTTTAGTAGCATATTACTAGAGTTACACATTGCATTCTCCTTGCATTTGTGTGTTTCTGTTTACTGGATAGAATAATATTTAAAGTTTCAGACACTGAAGCAAACAAACGAATTCTAAATAAATGGCCATAAAAACAGGAAGTACTACTGGCTTTTCCATAACTTTCCAATCCATGATTCTGTGATAACCAATAAAAGGTAATAAAAGATGTGTAGCAAAAATTGCACTTCAGGTCAAAATGAAAACAGGCATGACAGATGCAATGGAAATGACAGAACCTCCATCACTCATTGGCAGCTCAACGTTTAGCAAAATTTTCTAGAAAGATCTCATATCGAACTAACTACATTTAGAAGCTAATTATACATTAATTCTCTTGCCAGGATTTCCTGAGTCAAATATATTTTTCTGAATTCATTAATGTGCTCCTTTGAGTTTTGTTTGGATCAGAGGAGTTAGTCCAGTTCCAGTAACCTGGTTTTTGCCAGTTTATACACAGCACATGCACATTACACTTGATGCTTCTCGGAACAGGTATGTCTAGATTATGACCATATTCCCAACCTGAAATTGTATCAGATTCAACTGTCATTTTAAGCAGCCTCAGTGCAGAAACACTTCCATCCTCAAACAATTAATGTATTTCTCCATTCCACATTATTCAGTACATTGCAAGAGATGTATTACAGAGACTGTGCAATCACTCTGCATGGCAATTACATTTCAACAGAGTTTAAACAGTAGCAGCAGTGCTGAACTGAAAACCAAATATGACAATTATGCTGTGAATAATTACTGTACATCAGTGACAGCACCATAATCTTTGAAGGTCGGTCACTTATGCGAGTGAAATCAAGCCTTCATATCAAATGCAATATTCTGCTCCTGAAGGCAAATCTAATTGACTTGTCTAACTCTTTTGACATCCACTTCCAACAACAGCAGTATCCTGAAATGGATGCAAAAAGATCTTTTCATAATGATAATTGTATCTGGAAGTGAACAACTACACATTATTTTCTGATTAATTAAAAAAGGAAAATAAAAATCACATATATAAATATCTTTCCTCCTCAAGTTCAAAAATCTCACACATGAATTCTTCTTTCCCTGCCCTCCAGCTCTTCTACATCAATATTGACCTCTGACATATTTTCTGAATGACTTACACGCTTATATAGAAGTTAAACACACCAGCAAAGTAGTTACCTGTATATTACAGTACCTGTATATTACAGTAATTCCATTCAGTAAAAATAAATTCAGAAAACAAAGGCCAGGAGGTTAATATTCTCTACATTGTATTTTCAAGAACTAATTTTCTGGAGCATCTTGTTGCTAGTTCTCCCCCCTACTCCAAAAGACATAAGTGTGGCAGTAACCTGTTCAGAACTTCTCTTCACCTCACCTCACCTAAAGTCCTTTAACTTTTACTCTGATGACTTCAGACTGAATTGAAAACCAATTTTGGAGAGATTATAATTTTTGCCTTATCTCAGACACTTAAGGCACACAAAACTTTGCAATTTTGACTTCTCATTTAAAACACCTTGTTCTGATAGCTACATCACCATGCTAAGAAGGACAGAAGAGTCTGACTTTAAGTGCTGGAAGTTTCAGCTGAATACTGCTGCTGGTGTACTAAACAAACTGCTACAGGTTTAACTCTGAACAGTTATTTAATTAACTAGCACTGCTGATCATCAGTGATCAGTATGTTTTCTTTTGCAAGATGCTGCACCTTAAACTGTACTGTTGCACTTGATTTAAGTGAAGAATCTCTTTTTCAAGTGTCCTGAATGAAGTAGCTCCCTGATGGGTAGCAGATGGCAGTCTTGTACTGGTTTTCTAACTACCATGTTTTAAAATAAGGTTAGCACTAATCCAAATTCCAGCTCCATTTAAGCATCATAATACCATGGCTGTGTCATGTGGAGGCTGTGTAGTCAGATTCTTCTGATGTAAAGAGACAGAATTTGTAGGCAAAAGAGCATAGCAGAAAGTTTTCCACTTCTTGGGAAAATGCGCATAATTTTGCGGCAATCAAAATTTTTGACAAACATGACACTCAGAAAAACAGCTTTTCAGAAAAATATTCAGGAAGTGAAGTAGTACAGAAACCTATAGGACAAAATCACTCTGTGATTACACATCAGCTACTGTGTTTCACTCCCAGCCCTGATAAAAAAAATGTTTGACATAAGCATGATTGAAGGCTCATCCTACTCTACCCAGCTTAACTGTACTACTTACTCTACCAGCATCATGCAGCTTTCTTTTTTCAGAATAAATAATTTCTCTTGAGAATGCATTTTTTTCACAAAGGAAAGCATCACTGTTCTCCAGGACTCATTCATAAAACAAGGAAATCATGACAAGTGTAGAATATTCTAGACTACCTCCACCTTTTCTAAGAGTATGCCAGGGTTTCCATTTCTACTCTGAAAAGTATCGGGGGGGGAAATACCAGTAGCAAGCAAATGAGCCACAAATGCTGAGTACTTCTGAATTAAAGTCAAACGGATTAGCGGTGTGACACATCATGAAAATCACAGCCATTCATGCAGGGCAGGCTTCCTGCAGCAGATACCACCTGTGACTGACACAGAACAAGAAGGGAGAAGGGCAGGTGTGTAGTTATGGATGATCACAACAGTCATGAGGACTCAGCAGCCACCGAATTTTAGTGGTAGCTGTGGAGTACTTTACCATAAAGTCACTATTATTAAACAGAGCAGTTTTGTCATTCAAGATCTTGTATACAAGGGGAAGTAACAGAAGACATCACCATCCACCCACCTAGCATGACACAACTTTCCACTGACCAGTAGAAATAGAATAAAATATTAAGTCCTGACAACAATTATCAATTAAAAAGCTAACTTCTGTAATTCTGTGAACATGTTTCTCAAAAAAAATTGACCCATTTGCTGTATTAGTGGTGAAGCCTCAAAAACACTGCTAAAGATCTAAACACAAACATACTAACATAAAACTAAACCACAGAATTTTTATACTCCCTTTAATTATGAAGCAAAAGTACCTGAAATATCAGTATTTCCTAAGCATTGAATCCTATTTCTCATTACTAAGTTTATATTTTGCCAACAAACTGCTGTTTTTCATTTCAGTGCTTGATGCAAATGTTTATAGACATATTTAGGTAGTTTGAAAACATCCTACGTTGTTATTAACTGGATAAGGGAAAAGCCAATAACTATTATTGTAACCAGAACAGGCAAGTATTCCATATAATCAATATCAATAACACTTGGCACATTTGATGTTCAATTTCAGAAACTTCTTAAAACAACCTTTGAAATTATACACTTTCTCTGATATTTGTCTTATGTTTCATGTACAGCAGCTCCAATATATTAAAAAAAGAAGGGTAAGTAGATCATAAATACTAAAAAATAGGAGAAAGTCAGACAATAAAAACCTATTCCTAAATTTCTGTTACAATTCTACAAGCTCCTTTAGTACTTGCAACAACGTGAGCATTGTTAGTGCATGAACACAAGCAGCAGGAAAGAAACCCTGAAATTTTATTAGTGAAAGACTTACCAAGAAGGGCAGACATATTCTGAAATATTCTCAGGAGTTCTGGAGTAAGACACGGACTATTCTCCAATGTCACTAACCTAAGAACAGATGAAGCAAAATATTTCAGATGATGTATGAGTAACATTAAGCCATCATTTTGACAGATGTAAATATTTTAACTTTGTGTATCCATCTATGTTATTAACAATGTGAACAATTACCCTGAAGCATACTTCAAGCAGAGCAATAATCCCCATCTATATAGGCACAGGTCTTGCCAAGGTAGGAAAATAAAAAAAAAATGACACTGTCTTTTTATAAAGACAACATAAGCTCTGAAATGCAACAGTGAGAATGTCTAAATAGCCAGCCAGGGAACTTGGAGAAGGTGGGTAGAGAGGGATATTTACAGTGCAAGGACAACACATGTTGTGTTCTAAACCTCAAAGGAGACGTGACCTGTGATGGACCAGCTCACACGTTTACGGTTTTTTTAAGTCCGAAATGAGGCATTATCTTACACTGTTTATAACAATTTAAAATTACTGAGATTTGAAAACAGTAGTTCTAAATCAAGCTTGCATTTAAAGCCCCAGCAACAAATTCCATTTTCTCCTAGATCTTAGGCATTGGATTACCACATTTAAATAACATGTCTGGTTATGTGAAATATCTTAGTAGTTTTCCTGCTCTTGGTTGAAGAAGCCCTCAGAATCCTAATTGTCCCTGCCAGCTCTCCAGATTTCTCTGATGCTCAAAGGCATCTTAGAATATCATTCTTCTGCACAGGCATCAGAAGAGCAACCTCAAGATCAGTGTCATTAAGAAGATATAAAACTTCTGAACTGATGCAGGTAAAAGGCCCCAGTTCTGTATTTTGAGACACTCTTGCACTTTTAGTGGTTGCCACCAGCATTATAAATCTCAGTTTTGCAGCATATATAGAACAGAGCATTAGTAGGTTAAGTATTTGTAATTGAAATGCTCATTTAAAATTTAGATCAAAGGAATCACTCACTATTTCAAGACAAACCCTATGTATTCCTGTTCTTCAGAATTTGGTCCCCTCTTACATTCTCCCCTCTTACAGCATCAACACCAGAAACAAATAAATCAGGCTCATGGCAAGCTGAGCACAGTGTCACTTCTTGTTTTATGTTCAGTCACCAAACAGTCTGAAGTACAGAAAATAACTTCTACATTTTATTCTTGTAATTATGACATCTCTTCCTGCAACCAGCTCTGACCCACTGGCTCACTGTCCTCCCCAAGTCAAGCACACCAAATTGTTAAATTAGCACACAATTATAATGAGTCTAGATTTTTAGTCCTGCTACAGAGTGGTATCTTCAGTATCAACTGCCTGAAAATGAATAATTGATGAAACACAACTGAAAATAGGTGAGTATATAAATTTCCTAACCGCCTGTCTTGTGAGAAGAGGTATGATATAGGTGGTGTCAAGGTAAGGTAACAAGAACATATCAAATTTAATATTCAAAGCTTTCCATAAGTTTTTTTCTTCTGGGGATACAAAAATAAAGTAAACATTCTTACCACAGCTCTAAACCATCTTCCAAAAGATAGACATGTGGAGGCTGAGAAACATCTGTACTTAGCTGGATAACTGGAAGTAGAAAAGGGTAGAGATTCTTGCTGTCTGCTCCCAGTCCCTATAAAATAAGTAAGAAATGTAAAATACATCAAAAGCCTTAAACCAAGCATTTCAAAAATAGCATGGAAATGATCTACACTGCTGTTACATTTACATGTAAACATGCATTCAAAAAAACAAAAGTTGAACTTGCTTCCATTTCTTACAACAATAAAATAGCCTGATATTTCTAAGGTTCATGTTTCTCTCAACATGTCTTGAGAAGGTTTTTTTTTGAAAACAATCCAGTAATCAGTAGTCTGTAAGAAAAAAATTATAAAGAACACACATTCCTAAAAATATTCACTGTTCATTCTTTTTCTTGGAGAGGTCATGAGTTTAACAAATACCAAATGACTAAAAGCTGAATATTTTACAGGCCATGAAATAAATTACTCTTTGATTCTTTTCATTTAACGTATTCCAATATTCAGGAGAAAGGTTTGTTTTTATAGCTACCCAGAGATTCACAGACTGATGACAGTGATTTACTTTTTAAATGATCCATGAGACTTTTGAACAATGAAGAGTAAATTGGGAACAACTGCCAATTACTGAACAGCACTATAAAATTTTATAATATTACTACTTAAGAGAACTGAGGCTAGTGGAATGCTGAGCTTGCATAATTCCTATATTTTGATAGTGGAAAATTCAAAATTATTTGATATTTCTAAGTCACAGCTTCTTTGTGTATTTATCTGCTTACTTAAAAGAAAAATATTTTTCTACATATCTGTCTCATCTTTTTGTGTCTACCTACACCAAGAGATACACCTTCTGTAAAAAAATATGAGCATTTTAGTCTCCACAGGGGACAGAAAGCAGAATTTTCAAAATTTGTTTGTGGTAAAAATCTATTTCCTCTTCATTTAAAGTCACGCCACTTTGGAAAGAACCTTTATTTCTCCTTTCATAATATTTGTTATTTCCCTTTCACTTTCTCTGCACTGTTAACCCCTACAATGCCATCCTTTTAAGTCATGCATTTCCACAAATTCAAGACTGTATATTAAGTCTGTTCCTGTACAGACACTGTCATAGGAGGAATTTTCTTGATCTCTGCTAGTCCTACCACATTTTCTTTGAGATGCAGCAGGGGTTGGAGAAGGTCGTGTGGCATATAGTCTGCATTAAAGAAGTAGCTAATACCACAGATTCTGCAGGCAATATAACCATGTGTTATTTTATCACCAAGAAAAAAAATGTAGGAAGTACTGACAATGTTTATGTGACTCAGATTCCCTTACCTGGACGAGATGGATTAGGGTGGTTAGAATGGCACATCGCAGCATGTTGTGCTCCTCACTCTGCTTCCAAAGGAGTGGTAAATACTGAACCAAACATCCCACATAAGGTCGTATCTGAAGTTCAGAACACAAACTGGTTTCTTAATATGTGAAACAAGACTAATAATTTATCCCAAGCATAGCTTCTGAAAAATATATGGTTTTGTCTCAGTAAAAACACAAAGCTTGCTTAAATCTTTCTAAAACACTGTATTCTTTACTCTGTGGCTTAAGTAACTTCTGACTGCAGAGTAGTTTGAAACAAACATATTACTTATGGTGATATCTGTGCATGGCAATCAAGCTTATGTAGTAAATAGGACACAAAAAATATGTAAAACCTTAATGCACAGAGGTATTTTCATATTAACCCAACAAAAAACAAATAAAAAAACCACGAACAAACAACTGAACAACCTCTGGAGTCAATGAGCCCTTGAGCAGGAGTTAGACTGTGTAACTTTCAGAGATTTGTCCTAGCCTGTATTATTTTCTGTTATGGTCTTCAATACTAAAAGGTGACGTTTTCTACAAGGGACAATTATGAAAGCTTCATCCAGCTCTCAGACAGGATTACTTATAGAAAGATGAGATAATGCATGTTTTTGAGTTCATCTCTGTCCTTAATACAGTAATACTGAAAAAAAAAAAAATCCAAACCAAACCCACCACAACAAAACCTGAGACAAAAGGAGCCAACTACTCATTGTTTAATTCTGTAAAACCATCTTCAAATTCTTAATGTAAAAGCTGAAGCACATACTTTAACACTAAAGTACTGAGAATTCATAATGTGAATTTGAAATGTGTCGTGCAGTTAAGGAGAGTGCTGTAGAGACAACTCTGACCCATATCAGTATCAACAAGAAATTACAAATTTAACTGCACAATCCCTATAAGTGCAAAGCATTTTTTTCCCAAAAATGCCTTTTCCAATATGTAAGATAGATTAAAATATTTGTTCAGATATGAGACAATTAGAATAAATTAGAAATAAAAGAATAAAATTGAAAAAAATGCCACAAGGTGTAAAAATCCTTTGATACTCTAAAAGCCGATTCAACACAAAAAATATATTACTGACAAAACTTAAGGACAGTTGGTTAACATTTTATACAAAAGGTAAATGAGAATTGAAAAGAGGACCAAGTAATGCCAACAGGGCAGGCATCGCTGACAACAACAATCAGGCTATTAATTGATGACATTTTCCTTCCACAACAAATCCTCCTCCATCTTCTTAGGACAAAGCTAAAACTGAAATATATATTAAAAAATACCTGCATATTGACTCTTTCAATCACACAGGACAGAACATGAAGAACATGCATTTTGGTGTCACATTGTGTTACTTCCTGAAGTAGCTGAAAGAGCAGTGTAAATATGGACTCCAAGTACTAAAAGAAAAATAAAGAACCACAGATTAGACCATCAAAAATACAACTGGTCACATGAACTGGTAATTTTCCTGTATGCCTAAAACTCTTAAGACATCCATAAACTTTGAAAACACTTATAAAGCGTGCAAAATGTTACTCTTTCACTTGCAAAAATAGCACACTACCCAATCACTGACTAAGCAAGGCAAAAAAATTCTGATCTACCCCTACATAAGAGTTCAAACATCATCAGTATGAACATATACCATTTTCACATTTTGATAAGTGTAAATGTGATTTCACAGGTAAAATAGGCTGTCTCTCCAGAAGGAGCACTCTCTTAAGAGTTTAACCAAAAGTAGTCTTCCAGCTTTTGGGCCAGCAGATAAAAGTTAAATATTGAAGGAAAAAAGGCATCTGAGAAAATTCCAGTGTTTGCAGTCTAGATGCACTCTGCATTTTTTGTTTGCTTGTTCTCAAGAGAATTGAAACTAACATGGAAGTCAAAATGAAATGAGGAAACACATCTGCTAAATTTGAGTGACCAAAATAAAACTTTGGCATACTTATCTTTTTTCACTGTTTACTAACTGACAACAGTAATGACTATGGTAAAGAACACAAATACAGGAGAACCAGAAAGCAGTGCCTTTTTAAGGCACTACTCTAACCACATACTTATATTTAATATTTTTAAGAAACAGCAGTTTGGAAAGTATTGCATGAAACAGGCATGCAGGAGAGCCACAGTGGTGTGGAGATGCATTTGTTAGATACAATTTTAATATTTTCTTATCATAAAGGAACTTACTATCTGGCAACACCCAGTATAAAGAGCACTAAACACACTGCTATGAAGTTGTAATAGCACAATACTAAAATGTATCTACACATTAGCAACCTTAACAGCAGCAGTAGGAGTATATATTTGGGTCTGTGAAGACTGAACATAGAATACAAACATGCACACACATGAATTACTAAACAATGCAGTTCAAAATTAAATTGGAAAATATTTTTTCCTGCTTTTCTCTATGTATTTATCTACTCTTCAGAACATATAAATGCTCTTACCGGTAAGAACTGGTCAGTTCTGAACTCAAAGTCATCTACAGGTAAACAAACATTAAGGAAAAATAATACAGACTGAAGATAGATACCAAGACTCAAATGAACAAATATTTCATGGATACTCAAAAAATACAACATTAAGAATTTGGTAGTAAGTTTAAAACTGATTGTTTTCCACTAACTCAGAATTAAGAACTAATCAAACAGCTTTGCAAATAAGGATATTTAACTTCAGTGTCGTAGCTGTCTCAATACGGACCTGAAAGACAGAAGTAAAGAAGCATCATGCATACATCCATTAAACATTTTGTTTGTCTACAGAGCACCTGACAATATCAAATCACTTGATGTTTTGGCAATTGAATCACTCTCTGTGTTCCACCATCCTCTAAGAAATATAGTTAGTTCATTTTCATTCACTTTCAGTTTAGTATCCTTTACATTTTGTTGGTCGTTGCTAAAGTGGTAGAAATTGAAAAAGCTACTCAGGCAAAACCTTCAAGGACAAGTAGTAATTAAACAAGAAGACAGCTATCTAGACTGTGATAAAAACTCTTGCAATACAGGAGGAGTTTTACTTGGAACTATCTCACGGCTTCCTGTCACCAAGAAGCACAGAATCAAATAATCACAAGTTAGGCTGTTCTTCCTGCGGATGCTTACAAATGCCTTAGAAAGCATTAAATAAAAACAGCTGACACAGAAACACACCCTGCTCTGCTAAAGCTGTCTGGAATCACAGAAATTACTGTTATGACTGGCAATTGCTAATTAATATGTACCTACCAAAGTAGCAAGGATTTTTTTTGTTTGTTTGGGTTTTTTGTGGGCTGGTAGTCCAGTTTATTTAAAAACAAAACAAAAATAGCAAAACCAGCATCTCAACTTGATCTCACCTGCTGGTAAACTGAAGTTGTAGCTTAAAACTACAGATTTGTACTTAAGCAGTTTAGCAACCAATGCCACTTATCATATCCTGTTAGCAGGTAACTTTAATGCCTCAATAACCATAGAATCACAAAATTATTATGGATGTAAAAGACCTTTAAGATCATCTAGTGCAACCACAAAACCAGCACCACCATCACTAAACCATGTCCCCAACTGCCATATCCACATATTATTGAACATTTCCAGGTGACTCCACCTGTTCCAATGCTTGACAACTCCTTCAGTGAAGACATTTTTCCTAATGTCCAACCTGAACCTCACTTGCTGCAGCTTGAGGCCAATTCTTGTCCTGTCACTGGCTGCCTGGGAGAAGAGACTGACCCCCACCTGGCCACAGCCTCCTTTCCAGCACTTGTAGGCAGTGATAAGGTATCCCCTGAGCCTCCTTCTCTCCAGGATAAAGACCCCCAGCTCCCTCAGCTGCTCCTCACAGCACGCGTGCTCCAGCCCCTGCCCCAGCCCCACTGCCCTTCTCTGCACTCTCTCCAGCTCCTCAGTGTCTTTCCTGCAGTGAGGGCCCAGCACTGGACACAGCACTGGAGCTGTGGCCTCACCAGTGCCCAGTACAGGGGACAATCCCTGCCCTGGCCCTGCTGGCCACACCATTGCTGCTCCAGGCCAGGATGCCATTGGCCTTCTTGGCCACCTGGGCACTCCCTGGCTCATGTTCAGCCGCTGTCAGCAGCACCCCAGGTCCTTTCCAGCCACTCTGCCCCAGCCTGTGGAGCTCCCTGGGGTTGTTGTGACCCAAGGGCAGGACCCAGCACTGGGCCTTGCTGAACCTCACCCCACTGGCCTCAGCCCATGATCCAGCCTGTCCAGATCCCTCTGCATAGCCTCCTGCCCTCCAGCAGATCAGCACTCCCACCCACCTTGGCGTGAGCTGCAAACTCACTTGATCAATGCCCTATAGTAAAGGGACTAGTCACAGAGTAACTCAGCTCTATCTACACAAAGTATCCATTAGTTTATAAATCACAGTAAGACATGTCATAATTTTGTTCCTATAAAAACCAGATTGTTGCTCTTGGAATTCATTTTCCCACCAAAGTCACCACTTATTGAACATCTTCAGGCCTCATTTAATGTCTTTGATATTATTGTTCAGTATCTCCACAATTAAACATCACCACATCTTCCCAATGGTTTACCTTCTGCAAGACACAACAGACTTTAGGGCATGACATTATGAAATTCTCAATCAAGTGCACAAAGTGAGGTATTTCTGTTTCATCTGTCGTTACAACAAATGTGTAGTCCAAAAGATATGTAATTTATGCTTACCACTAAGTCACGGTCTTGAAGCAAGTTACAAATTGCTTCATATAAAACAGGTCTCAGGTCTGATTTGAATTTTACAGAAACCCACTGTCCAATCAGCCATATTACTCGACGGCGTATTGGTTTATACCTTTAAAAGTAGGAGGAAAAAAATTGCACTCATTAACTCATTACACTAGTTGTTATAGAATACTTTGATAAAAAGAAATACAAGAATCATGATAAAAATGCTATTGCCAAAAACAATTAAAATACTTCAGATATTCAAGATCAACTTCAGTGCAAAAACTGAACTTTCCATTAAAATTCCCAAGAAGGCTCAGGAAAAACCAGCTTAGTCTGAAAAAGATCATTTTCATCCTAAATGACTGAATCTTGAATGTCGCCCTAGGGACACAGATCATTCTGCACACAGCACACCAATTAAAAAAATAAACATAAATGTTACACTTATTACTGCAATCATGGTATCTACTGCTTTCACTATAGTTCACAGCAACTCCCTTGATATTCTGTTTATGCTCAAAAATTTTAAGTCACAGCCAATTTAAAAATGCAAACCTAAGGACTGCACTACAGCAACTGTCAGAGTAGCTCATTTCATCAGTCTAAAACTATTCTAAGAACAGACATTACCTAATCTTGCACTAGTGCCACGACAAGGGCACAAATCAAAGAGCTTTAGAGTTGATGGGAAGAACAAACTAGAACAATGATTGAGAAAAGCATTTCAGAGAGCTGCTATTTTTCTCCACTGATCAAATAACTCAGTTTATATGTTTAACTTACAGATGTATAAAGAATGATGAACAATATTTAGAGAATTTTAACTAATATATTATCATAAATGTGTTTTTCATTTGAAGAATTACTGCCTTGTAAGCCATCAAGAAGCCATTTAAACTGAAGTTATTGAGGTTTCTGTACATTTAGTAAGTGTTTTATTAAACATTCCCATTACTATAAGACTATAAACAAAGAACACCTTCAGAGAACATGAAAGTTGTGGACATGGCATATATAAAGCAATTCATTAAACTGGAACACATATCTAATGAGGAGTAATAGTCCAGTGTTGCTTGATGTTTACCGAGTGGCAGTGAAGCATAAAAAACACATGCTGAAGCATGACTTACACAAAACACTGCCATATTAATGCACCCTTCATTTTTGTGATGATAACTTTTTTCACTTAGAAGGCCTGTATCTGACAACTACTCTTGTAAACATCAGAGTACTTAAAAAACTAAGTGATTTTATTGAGCATGGAGTTGCACAGTTTCCAAACCACTATCACAAAGAAAATTTTTAAATTACAGGAGGTAAGTACATAACTGTGTGCTGACAGCAAGATTTTCAGGTCTGGTGGTATCTATTGTTCAATACATATATCCTACCTCTGCATCTCTATATTATTTCTCTCTCTCTCTCCATGGTAGAGAAAATACAGCATGTTTTTGAGATTTTTTTGGGGTAGGTGAACGGTTGGGTTTTGTCTGGGTTGAGTTTTTTTGTTTGGGTTTTTTTGGTGATTTTTTGTGGGTTTGTTTTTTAATGCTGAAGTTTCTCATAGGTGCTCATTTTTAAGGTCCTACTTTTTCTACATTCACTATTTCTGGGAAAAGCTTAGCTTTTTTTTTTTAGCTTTTTTTCAGTACAAAAAGAGCACACAGTGACTGACACTAAGCCTGGTGGACCTAAAGCTCACATAGGAAAAGTGACCATATTCCAAAATAAGACAACCTCTGCTGCATTAGTCATAGGACAGTACCTTTAAGCAGACTGGACTGCATCAGGTTGTCCAAGTCAAAAGTACTTTACTTTCTCTCTCAGGAGGAAATGTTGCTTTAAAAATGAGTAATTGCAACAAAAAAATGTATTCAGTAACATACTTTCATGTTATGGAAAAGTTTCTCATTAATCAGTACAAAACTAACCATCATGGCAAGTGATAAATTTGGCAGTGCACTATTTCTAAAAATCTTTTCAAACTTTTTTTATTAATTCAGTATTTCTTTTATTACTGTGGTCATGGTTGATGGGCTTACTATCAAGAGGTAATGAAACATTCAGGTAAAACAAAACATTGCAAACTTCACGCTCGCTGCTGATAACACTGATAGGTTTGTGTTTCCAAACAACAACCAGTTCTGAACAAGCATACTAGTAACACAGGACATTCTGTGGGACAGCAGGGAATACCCTCCAACCCACTTTATTGGAACTGCATACATATTCCCAAAGCTGCTGTTAAAGCAGTACTCCATTCAAGCCACTAACACTGCCTTCCTTTATTGCCATCTCCTATGGTGCCTCCTGGTGCCTCCTATGATAAAGGCAGTAAAAGCAGTTAAAGAAAACAGGGCTTCAAAATTCCAAACAACTTCTATTACAAGCTTCTGCCCCCACAGGAACTTCATCCTGGGATATTACCAATGCCAACCAAATGGTTACATCAGTCTCCCTGACTGTAGTACAACTGTATCAACAATACAAAACTTGTCAGTTTTACTTATACTATACGGGTGAATAGCATAAAAATGCCA
Organism: Onychostruthus taczanowskii; assembly: GCF_017590055.1. Taxonomy (NCBI): domain Eukaryota; kingdom Metazoa; phylum Chordata; class Aves; order Passeriformes; family Passeridae; genus Onychostruthus; species Onychostruthus taczanowskii. Next base: position 2,163,208 of record NW_024502125.1, on the reverse strand, counting down.
TAGCCAGCATGGGCTTCTAAGGTCATGGCAGCTTTACTTAGAGACTGCTGCTGGAGGAGCACAACAGCAAATGAACAGTCTTACACAAGATCTCCCATTTTTTCCTGCTCTTCTAATATTCAGCCTAATCATTAGAGTACTTGGCAACTTGCAAATAGTAAGTAAAATCTTAGTAAGGAACCCAGCCTAATGAGAAGAATTAGGAGACAACAAGTAAACAATTGTGGCAATCATTCTTTGACAATAACATAAGGTTATACATCCAAAAATAATTAATTTTTTCAAAGTTTATTGTAGTGGAAAAAAGCATTTTAATATTTTAAGTTCCACTCTACAGGAAATTGAACTCCCTGTGTAAGTAGAGCATTTGGAAATAAAGAGCTGACTAGCAACCCATTATGAAAATAATTTACAATTTATAGTAGTTCCTAAGGGTATAAAGAAACAAATTAGTTTATGTTTCACATAAAAACTGTGACTGGTAAGATGAATTGCAAATGCAGAAGAAAAACATAGTCTTCAAAGGACATTTGGGTCACTGCTGATGACTGTGTTGAGAAAAATAGGACATACTTATTTAGCGTCAGTGGCTGATTTGAACTTGTCTGATAAGGATTAGCATGCACAATAGTGGTCACTGTCCTTCCCCTGGGAATGAGCTTGAGGGAAAGGGAGGACCAGTGTCTTCCAGACAGTTACAAAGAGCAACAGCTCAGTCTGTACTGAGATGCCAAAAACAATCTTTCAAAATACCCCATGATATCCACTGAACAATAGGAGGTACTCGTGTGAAGGCCATCCAAGTGAGGGTGACCTTAGTGAGGAGGAAACACCACAGCAGACGGACTGTATAAAACTCTTCATGTAGAAGAAGGTGCAATCATCCACACTTGACAACACAACCCAAACCCTTATTTCCCCTCTTTACTGCAGCAAAATTAACTGAACAGAATTACAGAGGGCTTGTATTTAAACTTAAAGAAAAGAACAAATCACTATCTTGGTTAAACTACCGTTTTACAGGGATGACTTCTACAGACTTTAGTTGGACTTTGCTGCCTAGAGGACACCAGGGTCTCTGGAGGTCTAAATATCTTTTTTTAAATGAGCAAAGGTGGTTATCCTGAGAAGGTTTAGTCAACTCTAATGTATGCAAGAAGACAGACAATGTACATCTACAGAACCCTGAAGTATTCACCTCACAGTAATTTAAATGTGAACTGTCAAGAACACTGTGACTTCTGTGACTGCTGTTAAGTTATCTGTAAGCATTTCATACCTCTCCTCATTTAGTGGATATGTTTTAAGGTGGAATATTTTTCAGCTCAGCAATTATTAGGCATTATATCTTATCAGATTTGTATAAACAGTTTGTATTTAAATTATGAAGGTATAAGAAATTCAAGTGTTTACCTGTCATGAGAAACCTGTAGTTCTGCTAATAGCTGATTTTTAAACCATTGATCAAAATCCACACTATCAAACAGTTCATAAGCAGCCAGTCCAACCGCATTATACACTGGGGAAAAACAATAGATATGCTTATCATTTACTTCAAGGTTAACTTTGTAATATTAAATAATCAGATTAATTTAATATTCAAACCACTTTTTGGTAACCTGAACACAATAAAGAAAACAAAACTAAAGCATATCTTTGTTTAGAAAGTTTTATCATATCATAGTGAAAGGAGCTCTGGTGCAAATTATTAGTAAAAGAAAGACACTATAGAAAGTTACATTCTTAAAAAAAAAGCTAGAAGCCAAAACAAGGATCTTATTCTATCCTCGAGGATGGTTCCATAAGAAACAATTCTTTTCTTTTGCCATAAAATCTCCTCACTTGTAAAATTGTCAGAGTATCTCCATGAAAATACTGAAGGTCATTTACCTGGCACAGCAGAAAGAACAGGACAGTAAAGGAGATTGCTTGTTGCAGAAAAAAAAGCCAAAAAGCAGTAGTATTACGTAAATATTTTCAAAAGTGAAGGCCAACATCAATGAAAGGAGAATTAGGATTTAGGTCCCACTTTCCAAATGACTAAAAAAAATCTTGCAAATTCTTCATGCAATTTTTAAGTAAAACACATACTGAAAAGTGGCTCTGTTACTTCAAATATAAAGTAAAGCTTAATTTACCAGCATCTTTAATCAGTATAGCATTGTTATTTTCCACGGTGGTAGATCCTACAAGCCAAAGTTAAAATAAATAAAAAAGTGTCATTAAAACAAGGAATGCAGGCAACTGTGCACTTAAATGCTTTAAGAAAGGAAGACATGCATTAAGACTGCTTTCACTGCTTTTATTCAATTTACAAGTTCAGTCATTTCAGTTTTGATACTTTGTTCAGTGACTACATCAAAATCAAACCTCTGCTTTCACACCCCATTTCTAACTTACTTCTTCGGAGACGAACACTTTTAATAACAATGTACACATAAGTCAGAAGCAAGTATTTTAAATTAAAAGACTCAAAAACCTGCAAATCGCAGACAACTGTTAACTACATAGTACTACATCCAAAAGGGTCATAGACCTAGTTCCCTGATTTTTTATATATGTGTGCCTAAAAGTGAGTATTTTCTGAAGTCATCACAAAACCTATGTACACGAAGTTATCAACACAAAGTTTATGAATGGATTTTGTGAAGTCAGAAACCACTCTCAGAAAATGAGTATTTATTTTATTTTAATAGAATATAATGATCCTTTCTGATAAGCTCAAATACAAAATATTGTAACTCAACTAAGACAGCTGCAGGAAACAAACTGAGCTGAACTGACAGGGGAAAAAAAAAGCCACTCCCATTTATCATCTTTCCTGGCCATTACAGAACTTAGTTCGGGGGCAAAGAATCACAAGGTAAAACAAAGAAAGTATTAATCACTCCTCAACCTATGAATAATTCAGTCTTCCTACAGAAAACTCATAAATTTTTAAAGCAGATCCTTCAGATTTGGAAAGTCCTCTAGACTCTACAAAATGACAGCATAACTTAAACTTTTTCTTTTAAAATTTTTTCTTCCTCCAAGATTTTGGCAGGAACACAGCATGAACTGCCTTGCAACATTTGAACAGGAAGTTCCCAGCTAAAAACAGCCCAAAGAATCCATTATGCTTGGGAGTGGATCACTACCTGAAACCTCATAAATTTAGAAATGCCACAACATTTGTCTATCATCTAGAATAGTTACAATAAAAACCAAAGAGCCTTTGGGACTTCCACCTCCTAGATACACAATGCATTCCAGTATGATAGGTTCAGAAATTTAGAATATTAACATGTCCTTTCAAAAATACAGAGAGAACACACCTTATAAAATTAGATGTTACAAGGTCAAATTGTTTAATAGTTGACTAGAGTATGTTATGAATGTAAGCAATTCTACATTTTATACTTCCCTTGTTTTTTTCAATAACTTACCTTGTAGACTATAAACCATTTCTAAAAGCACTGGGGTAAGAGTCTGATTATATTCATGAAAAATATCAATAAAAAGGACTTCTGTGCATGGCTGAAAAATTAAAAATCTGGTTAGAATCTGTCAAAATAAATGTAAGTAAAATACATTTTATGCTAAAATTTTAAGTGCTGAATACTTCGCACTGAAAGTCACAATTTAGAACACAATATATAGTAGCAAAATTAATACTGTAAGAAATATCGCTCTTTCTACTACACATTTTGCTTAACTCTAGCAAGAGTTTGATGGCTGCATCTGTATCAACCAGTTCTGTGGCAGAACAAGGAATCTGTGGAGGGAAACAGCTGGTGCCACCAGTGACCCCACCGCAGGTACGTCACAGGTTGTTTGTGTATTGGCTTAGTGGCTCTAGGTCACGGACTTGGACTGAACACCATTTCACAACCATAACATACTGTATGCACCACACTGGGTTTTTTAGTTTTAAAATAAAAGTAATCCAGCAAATAAATGTTGAGATCTCTCTGCAATGCAGTTACAATTGGGAGATAGACTACAACGGCATATTTCTGACCTGAACACTAAATTAACTAACATAGCAATTAATCAGTGAATATCATTAACTAATAAAGATGCATCTGCAACTTCCTTCACTCATCAAGTCTACTAACAAAGTCATAACTGATTACATTAGTTATCAGTTTAAAAAAGAGACAACTTCTGCTGGCTTTAACCAGATGCTACATAATTCAAATGCTGAAGCAAACTCCTTTTCCCTCCCTCCTAAAATATGAAGTGCATAGATTCCCATGTATTTCAGCAAGTCTGAACACTGAAAAAAGAACAAAGTGAAATTTTACTAAATCTGAAGGAACATAAGGATTTTTCTTCAAATATTATCTGTCTTGGTTACAAAGCTATCAAGAATTGCATTCAGGAATTTTTAATGGGTTTCTTTCAAACTGAACACTTACTCTGAGACTATACTTCCAAGAATCTCCTCCAGTCTCTTCTACAGCTATTATTCCACAAAGAAAAGAAAAAAATCATTATTTCAAGCATGGTTCAAATAAAGTTTAGTGTTAGGTTAAGAGGGTATCATAGACTACTGAGAAATCTTTTATTACAAAAAGAATGTCTAGAAGGAATATTTATCCAACAAGACTGCAGGAAATAAAACTGCCAATATTGCAGTAGGCAATTTGCAGAGACAATGTGGATATGAAGTACCTATACGAATATCTAATTACACTACTACCAACTATATAGCATGTTTCTTACTGAAGCTTTCTGGATCCTCTTCCCACATAGTCAATTCTTCCTTTGTCAGCAGGAAATAGTGAGTGACTAATCTCCTACATATTTCCATTAGTGTTGGGTAGGTGAAAAAAGCTGTCTTTATCTTATGTGCTTCAAGAGTTTCAGGACTGCTGTCTGAAATAAAACATGAAGACTTCAGATTACAATTAAGTGGCTTAATGATTAAAGACTACTCTAGTAAAATTAGAAAAGGCAATCAATAAAAAATTCTTATTCTTTGAGAAAAAACAGAAAAAACACTTTCATGGCAGACTTTAACTGACTTTCAGCTGGTAAGACAGGTTTTTAAGCAAGTAATCAATTCTGACACATACAAGTAACTTTACTCAAATTCATAGAGAATACTAATTGTTATCTAGTCACTGCCACATGTAAAACTAATGTGAAAGGTTGAGGTAATTTTTAAGTCACACATACAGCAATGTATGAAGTTTCAAAATGAAACAGTCCTACAAAGCAAAATATAAGAACTGTTTTATATTTATATATATTCCAAACCACTGTGTTTCTGTATTTCACAGTACTGGTATTAGTTAATTACAGAAAATACATCATTTTATCAAACACATCTCATGGGAAAGATGCAACAAACTAGCTGATGAAAATAAACCAAACTCTATACCTCAGTACTTTTTAAAATTCGTTCAATGGAAAAAAGAACAATCAAGAAAGAAAAGATATTTGTGCTCCTTCTGCATTTAATCCTTTGGAATGTCATTATCTATATACATTAATACTTTATAAGTTATAATAACAATTTTCAATATAGAGGTAGAACCATACATATTTCAATAATTATTAGAACATTAATAAAGGAGTTTAACTGTTGAGAACAGCTAGCAAAACGTTTCCCAAGAAGTACAAAATTATTTTAGTAAATAGTGACAGTACCTTCAATATTTTTGGACGGCTTGTATGCATAATTTTTTACAATCATCTTAATGAGATTCATGCATTGCACAATAAACTGCTCAAATACAACTCCTTCACCAGCTTCTGTGAAAACATAGCTTACAGAGAACTCCAGTGATCTCTGAATCAAAGCAGTGAATGAGAAAGGATGTTGATCCAGGAAGTCCAAAAGCTTAAAAAAAAGGAAGTAGAAACAGAAAAATCAAAATACTTTTAGTAAAGTCTTATTAAATGCTTTAGCAAACTAGTTATCAAAAACAGGTGCCAATTTATATAAAATTATAGAAAACTGAACATGGACAGGAAATTAGGAAGCAATCACTATCAATTCTTAATGAAGCATTATTTAACAGCAAAAATCTTGATTTTGGTTCAAAATTGCTTTTTTTTAAGTATGAGGAAGAATACCAATTTTCAAATGGACCAGCTTAAACAGTAGTAAATAAAATATATCAGCCATACTTAAAATAGTGAGTATTTCAGCAGATAATTCATCCCTATTGGAATCAGTGTAAGGAAAAGAAGTATGAGGGCTTTATAACTTCCCCCCCAACACTACTAATGCAGTACAAGCATCTGTTTCCTCAACTTAGCTTTTCCAGTTAGTGATTTAAAATATGCTGGTGGATTCCTTTAATTTCCTTTAGTATTGCAAAAATGCCTAAACCTATATTCTTGCGTGTGAATTTCTATAGGTGGTAGATTAATCACATTTACTTTCTCTTCAGGTCTGTGAAAAAAGATTCACATTTGCTATCTAAGTACTATGACAAAGACCAAAAATAATGTGTCAGAGCATTTTCAGCTCAATTTTCTTGAAGCTGACAAGTGCTTCTTACTTCTGATAACTAGCCTGGATATTTAAAATATTCCCATGGCCTCTAGACAATCTAAAAACAATGGGAACTCTGTAGGTTTTGTAACTTAAAAAAAAAGAATAAAACCCAAAAACCAGACCAAGTGTCTATGTTAACATTACCTTCAACACCATATGCATTTAACACTTACACAGAATCAACTGACAAGTCCAAGTGTATTAGAAAATACAAGCCTCAGAGGGCAAGAGAGTATGTTGTTCATTTTCTTTTGATTAATTAGTGTGGCCAGTAATTCCACAGAACTAATAAAGCCATAGAAACAGTGATCTAACTACCTATAAAAGATAAGATGAAAAGCCTCTTCTTTATTCCTTAATACCAGTACCATTGTTTAACCAATGCTTCCTGAACTCTTATTTAAATAAATCCTAGCTACATAATTTCCTTATGGAAAGCACTTTATTTTGTTTGAGCTAAGAAAATGCACTCTTCACTGCCACAAATTACAACAGCATGAGCAAACAGACACACTTTTCTTCAAAAATACATCTCATAAAAAATAAGTGTTAAGTTACAGTGCCTTCCACTTCTTTGAAAGGTCTGAAACAGATTCACTTTAAGGCACCTAAGTGTCTGGATGGGGACTGCTCCTCCTGAAGTATAAACTATGCAGTAACTGAAAGGAGATTTTACTTACCACTTTAGTGAACAGAATTATGGTCTTTTCTAGACGATCTCTGCATATGCTTTCTGCTCTTATACTTCTACCTGGTAAATCAGACATTTCATGACTATCATTTTTTAGACTTTCATTTTCTTTCTGCATAGCTAAATTTTAGATAATTAACACTGGAGAAGAACTTACTTTTACTGTAGTTAAGAGATTAAGTTAAGCCTGAAAAAAGTTCTAGGGCAAAATAAATTCCAAATCAAATTCAAGGTAATGACTGGGCATAGAAAATCTTAAACTGTTCCTCTAAACTGTAGTAAGATTCACTGCACTTTTTCAGGTTATAAAATTGTGAAATCATTACAGAAAATCCAGCGATAAAAGGCAGTTAAAATACAAGCAAATGCTAGTATAGACAAAAAATAATTATGCATTGGAAATATAAAGATGTCCTTTTAATAAAAACGCACACTATTGTGCTTTTCTAGAAACTCCACCTTAAAGAATAATTTATTATGGACATTAGAAAACATTTAGAATTGGAGAGGAAAAAAAAAAAAGACAAAACTTTTATAAAAAAAATTAAGGCACACCAGAAAGGGCCATATTGAAAGGGTACAGGCAGAAGCACAATAAAACAAAAATAAACACTAATCATATAAGGTAGTTGTACTTGCTTTTGCAAAACAATCTACTGATTAGAAAAGTGGAAATGGGAAGGTTCAGCTCAGTTCTTGTCCTAGGACATAGAAACCCTAAAGGTTTCTAGAGGACTACAATAAACATCAAACTTCAGTATGGACAGCCTTCAATTCCTTCTACTCAAACTCCATACTTTTCTTGTCAAAAATGAAAGAAGAGCCAGAAGGAGCCTGACTGTAGTATAGTGAAAGTGGAAATTGGAGGCAGTTTCCATCTCTTCTAAAAATAAGGTTCAAAGCTCCAGTCAGACCTCTTATCAAAGTACAAACTCCTGAACCCAGGAACTTCACCAAAACATCAAAATTACATACGACTTATTTCAAAAAAATCCTTCCTATTCAGTTTAGACATCTATTATCGTAAAGTGTTGTTGAAATACGACACCAAATACAATTTTGATGTGATTTTAGTCCTTTGATACAAAAAGACACTTTTACTGAATTCTTCAATAGTTTCAGAAGCATTTCAAGAAACAATGTCAACTTACACAAAAATACCATGCACGTAAATGATTACTGATGATGCACTGGCCTGTATATTTTCATCCACCTTCTAACGTTTAACAATGAATATAAAGAAAAATACTCAGATACTTACTACACTCCAGAAACTGTTTCAGCCGTTCAAATATGGCATGTAGAAAACCCTGAAAAACAAACATGTCTCTGAAAGATGAAGCTTATTCTGCACTGTATTATATGAACAAAGGTATGTCAGACTAAACTTAGTTCATATGTGTTACCAGCTCAGACATGACCTCATAACTTTGAGCTGAACTCTTTGATTATTTTGAACAAACAATTTCTTCAAGAAATTAACAATTAGACAGCAAGCAGACTGATCCAAACTGACCTTACCAGTACCAGTTAACACCATAGAAACTCTAGTAGAGAAGGACAGGTAACTACAGACATGTCCTTTAAAAGATGCTTATCTAGTTCTACCCTGTTCTCAACTTCCTAGTCTAGGCCGTAGGCACTCAATTCCTCCACCAAACAGGCAGCACTGGAGGTAAAGGAAGGTGGTTGGGTTTCTTTGTCTGAACCTACCCTCTCCATGGGCTGCAGACCACAGGCTTTTATCTCAATCAAACAAATGGGATAGGACAAGCATGGCATCAAATTCATCACTTAACGGAATGGTTTTAACTGGGGAGAGGAGAGTACATGTAAGACATGTTTCAGTAAGCAACAAGTGTGACCATCATGTGGTGTGTAAATTGGAAAGGATGTCTTTTCTTTTTTTAAACATGGTGCCATTAATGTCATCGATTTTAGAATCTCTCTAGGATTTAAGAACCCTTGGCTGACAGGAGGACAACTTTGAGAGAATGTTGCTTGATCTTCCTTTGCATAATACAAACATGTGCCTTTCAATGATTTTCAAACTTAGCTCTAATGACACCGGAAATCATCACAAAAGTTTTCTAATCTAGAACTAGAAACACACTTACCATCACCTCTGCATGCCAATGAGGTTCTACAAAGCCATGGACTGTTAGTTTCCGAAGCACTAGGAAAAAAAATTACTTGTGTAACTATTTATTAGCTCTTGTTTCAACAAATTTCAGAACACAATTACAATTCCACTTGACGTGTCTTTCTTTCAACTCAATGCTTTAAAAAATACACACAATTTTAGGTTCTGAATGCCTCATCCATACCTAACATCCACCTTGTTGAAATTACTTTAAAATATATCTTGTGTGAAATAATGAAGGGAACTTTTAAGAATTAGTCCATCAGGAAGAATTCTGAAAAACTCTTAAGTATTCAACTCCTGAAAGATCCTGCAGTAGTAGGAAAAGGGCCAAGTACAGTCAGGTAAGGCCCATAAGCCACTTCTAAATTCTCTCAGGTTTATCACTGACTGTAACCCAGCAAAAGCTGCATGCTGTATCTTTGGAAAAAACTCAGGACGTGTATTATTTACATTGCAAGAATTGCATACAAAAATCTCAGTTGTTAAAAGCAGCAAAGTAGTCAGGATATTAATTTACTCCACTCATAAGCTTTTTAGCATCAGCCTAAGACTAACTGCTAAGCCTAGCTTTTCACTGAACACAGGGTGAACTTAATGGAATTGTAGCTCAGCTTCCTCAATTAAATGCTAAAGACATGCAAGCCTAAATTACAACACACATAAGAAATCATCCTGTTATGCCACCCACCTTCCAACCTCCTAGACACTGACTTCTTACAACATGAACAGTGGAATGCAGTTTCCCACATATTGAGAAACAAGACCAATCTCTCCCCCTTCTGCATGAACAATCATCCTTCTGCCTTGCTAAAGGTAAAACAAACCAAAAATACAGTTATTCCCAATGGGAATGGCTTGGTTAGAGAATGGGAACTATTTACCAAAGAACTTCTACATGTTCCCCGTGAAGAAAGTTATTTGATTCCTTACACTTAACATCATTCTATATTATTACCTTTCAACGACAACAAGGTCCTTTCTAGTGAATTTGCAGCTGCAGTTTCATCCCCTGTACAAATCTGTTGTAGGAATGTATCTGTATGGTGATTCCACAAGGAACATGCAAAGCTATAAATACTTGATGTAAGCTGCAAAAGGAATATGAAGAATATGCTTTTTTTCCTGATTTTTGCTACACCATAATAAATCCCCAAATTTTAAAGGCTGGTTTAGACTATTAAAATATTTAATCCAGCTTCTCGTATGTATCACGGACCACCACGTTTAATTTGCTTCTTTTTAATGAGTTGTACTAACCTTAAGACTTTTTCCAGAAAAATACTTGGCCTTAATTTGAAGATGTTATGATACTCTCACTGGTACCCCTGATACTTGGGTCTATGACTCACACCTTATTAAAAAAAACTATTTAGGGCTCCTTTCGTACCTGATTTTCAGTAAATACAGCTGCTGGTGCATAAAATCTACGACGCTTCAAAAAATTATCAGCTCTCCTCATCACCTCTTCTCCCACAAAGACAAGCTGTCCATCTTACAGTTCAATTAATGTTTGAATCAGCTTACTCTGGGACACACTTAGCAGTTACAGGTGCAATAGTATTGAACAATGCCTATTCCAAAACTAGCTTTACTTTATCAGTAGCTACAAATACTGACTTTTTCCCTCATTTTTTTTAAAACACAGAAAGAAAAATAGTTTCTAATCAGGTAGAACTGAATAAATCTCAAACTTAATTCACATTACAGCTCACACGCAGTGCTTAACTGATAAAGATTTCTGAATTACAAGCAGAAGATGAAGGTTTTCTCACTCAGTTATGGCAGCAATGGATGGCTTCATAATTACGTAAATCTGCATTTAGTCTGCTACACCTTATATCAATAGAGTCAAAAGCACATGATCTGTTTATTTAGTTGCTTTGACTGAGTAAAGATTAGTACAGGTCCTATTCACATGTCAGTCTTCAATGTCTCAGACTCCTGATGGTTAAAATTTCATCTTATTGATTACATAGACAGAAATTTCTACATAGATAAGTAGGTAAACATCCATAAATAGTCTTCATTTTCACTGCTCACTCTTTCCTTTAAAATGAAAGAATAAACTAAAATTTCAAAAATTCCAGAGTAACATGTTTGGGAAAAATCTTTAAAGCACTAAATTCAGTTAACTGCACTACATCATTGCCCAACTCCAAATGGGTTTGGAGATGCATGGCCTACAGTCAAAATTACATCTGTGTTCTAATCACTGGATCTTTACAGTGGAGAATGCAATGAATGACATGATATTTGGCATTTGCATTCACATCTTGCCTTTTAATTAACCTGAAGAGACAGCCTGGAAAAATCTCAAACACCTTCTTGCTGATGATAAAAACTAAAACATGGTAGTATAGAAGTCAAAACACCAATATTTCTTAAAGACTATACTGACTTAAAAATTTAGAACACACTTCCAAAAAAACTCAGTAATTCCTAGAAAAGTAAGATCTTGTACATCATAAGGCTGATATGCAGATACTCTTCTATAGATGAAGCTCAGCATCTTCACCCAAATTAAGATAATGTTCAAGCTGTATGCAAAATTAATAAAGATCTCAAACATCTCACCCAGAAACTGACTTCCAGTTATTCCACAGTACACAGACACCACAACATAAGAGCACTGCTGTTCCAAGGGCAGATATTTAAGTCCACAGATATGCTATTAATACCCAGCCAGCTAAACTCGGGAAGAAGCAAGCATGTACAATACACAGTTTGCATGCTCTACAATACTGCATCACATTACTTACATCATAGAAAAGCTTCCTATCCGCAGCAAGCCGTTTGGAAGCCAGGGTCTTTGTAACATGGTAAAACGTAAGTAGCGCCCTGTGTTGTTGAAGATCATCCTGCACCTTCACAGATTCTACAAGAGTGGGTATAAGTTCTGGCCATTGCCTTGGGCAGTCCACTCTGGCAACTTTAGCAATCAGTACAGAGATCTGAGTTGCTATCTGCAAAAAAAACCACAGACACCACTAGGTCAAAGGGCATTTAGGAAATGAAAAATTATGAGATCCACAGCCAAATAAAACCTGAACAATAACAACAAAAAAGACTAGAATGGATTGATAGATTTTTGTGTGCTTTTTCTCAAGCTGTTTTTAAGTTTGCTGAATGCAAATAAATGTGGAGAAAAAGTTTGTTTGTAGCAAGTATTACATAAAATACTAAACTTAATGCCTTGCTTAAATTTTACATGAAGACCAGTAACTGTATTTAGTCTGGAAATCACATAAATGAAGAAACAAATATCAGGGAACCACTTCTTACTGATTATTTCTATCGCTTTCTATGAACATACATTGCTGAATACATACATTGCTGAATACATATAATTCTGCTCTACCTGACTTTTAGATAGAGCCATTCCTAGCTCCAGGAACACAGATGTGTGAGCCTAAGCCCCATCCCAGTAACTGGAACTGAGACACTCTCTTGCTCCAGATCTTCAGAACCACAGGCCAGGAGCACCTGCAGCACTTATACCATCTGACTTTGGTTGCTAGGCCCAAATTCCACTGGCACCAGTCTTGCCAGCAGCTGGAAACTGTTCCTTGGAGCACACACGCATGATGAACAGAGTGAGATTACCCAGTAAGACAGGTAAGGGATGCAATCAGAACATAGGACAGGCAATGGTCATAAGGCACAGGGCTTGTTCAGACACAGGTACAGACTACCCATGGTTTACACATGACTGGCCCTTCTTATGCCCTTTTTTTGTCTACTCCACACTTGGCTGCTGTGCAACTCCCTTCCCCTAAACATTCCTTAGCATATTTTGCATGGCTGCTCAAAACGCCACCTCAAATATCCAAAAATTTCACATTCTTGTTTTCTGGTCTTATCCCATTCTAATTGAAAAGGTCCTTGGCTGGATCAGTGAAGAAGGTACTCTGTCCCTCAGCACACTACAACAACCACACTTCCAGCCTGGGGAAGAAGTCACCTTCTTAGGCTACCAGAAGGAATACAAGCAATTTACAGGCCCAAGAAGGATAGAGCAATGCCCTTCTTCTTTACTGGTGCCTGAGCTCTTTCATCTGGAGTCTGACAACTCTAAGAAGTTTTCCGCAATATTTATAACCATCATGCTGCTTAGTGAGAAGAATTGTTTCAGGGAAATGATGTCAATGTTCACAAGGAAGAGTCGGGAGTCCTACTTATTACAATATCAAATTATGTCAACTGACATAACAGGGGGAGCAAATAAATTCTTCTCCCTATGTGATACAAGAAGCAACCTCCCAGGATGGCCAAAAGTACTTTTATCTTGAGCACTGGCTTTTTAAATGGGGAGAAAGAAGAAAAATAATTTGCTGTCATACATTTGAAGAAGTACTTTGTTCCACATTCTCTCCATATGCTAAATATCTTCATAGGGCATGGAAATTACACTTTTAGCAGATGGTATGTTCTCTTTTTGTTTTACACCTCCCCTGGAAGTCAAGTTGTATCATCATAGCTCCATACTATGCCTATTTCTCACTTTTTCATGTTGTTTTTCTTTCTATACAAGAGTCATCATTTTTTCTGCCTTCAGTGATGCAAAAAGCATAGGCAGATAGCAACTGTGTTATGAACTATTTGAGACTGGAAAAGCACAGTTATCAGGAACACAAGATATCAAAACTCAGACCTATCAGGCAGGCTGGGAACTAAATGAAAGATTCCTCAGAAAGGACACCTGAGGATACCTACAAGACAGATTGTGGAGCAAACGGAAAGAAAGGGATATGGACTCTATAAACGTATTTCTACATTGCACGTAATTGTTTGGGCAATTATTTAGACTGCTGCAATAAAAACAAATAAAAACCTCCATATCTTAAAAAATTACATCCCAAAAAACATCATATGGACACACAAATCAGATCATGAAGCCACTAGTCTTTAAAATGTCAGTTAAAAACGTTCCAATCTCAACTGCAACTATAGTCAGAGAACTCCAGAACTGTTCATAGCAGTGGCATTCTTAACTATGAAAAATGCTATGCTATCATCTTAGCAGGCAAACTGATGAAATACTAATGAATGTATGGAAAAAAGTATTGATAAAAAGTTTTGTTTTGCAAACAATATAGTTAATATTAGAGTTTCATAGTTAATTTACCTATTTATATGTGCAAAAAAAATACAAACTTCAAAATTAAATATTTGATAAATTATATTCTACCTAGTAGTAAGCATAAACAACACACTATGGTTCAGCTTGACATGCTTCATAGTTCTTTTTAGTTAACATACAGAAGAAACAAGTAATATCTGTCATATTGTTTACATTGAAACTATACCTGCAGAACAAGTTTTACAACACTTTATATGCTTTTTTTTAAAAATTGCATTTGCAATTAAAATTTTTAGCTCTCGTCAAAATTATTTCACAATGGGCTTCTACAAAGACTAAATTACCCTAATTTTGATAAAATGCTCTAATCTTAGAAGTTACATTAAACCTGTCAAGAAATCCCAAGAAGTTAAAACTGAACCGTCTGCAGAACAGAAGTTTATTCACAATGCCTTTTCAATCTTAACCTTATGCCTATAATTTCTCTATTTCCTTGAAAAAATTTTTCAAGATCCAGCTCAAAATATTAGCAAATACTTCCTTGCAGAATCTTATGCATACATGATGAAGAAGTTATCAAAAGTAAGATTGATTCATCTAGTATGGACATATTCTGTGCCCCTAACATTAGTTCTGTACACAATATAATAATAAATTCTTAGTCTAATCAAAATCACAGCTTATAATTAGTCACTTTATGTAAGAAAAGACACTATCACACTGAAGCTTTATGAAGCTTATTTAAATTCACTGAAATGGTGTAACTAGACATGTGACAGCAATACTGCTTAGGTGGGTTTATGCATCAGCAATCTCAACAGCTCACTGCTGCTCTGCCACTGCCACACTTCCTTGCATGGCCACACTGGGAGTCAGTTAAGAGAACAGACACAGCTGAAAAAAACAAAAACAACTCAGGGAAAGGTTATTTCTCAGCTACATCCATTCCATGAACCATTTCACCAAATGGCTGCATAAACAGCAAGGGAGAACAAACTGCCACTGCAACACCAAAAGAAACAAATCACAGAGACAAAATGCTGTTTCCAACCAAAGTGGTTCTATAATTCAATGAGTTATGATCTGTGGTAAAAGATCTCACTTCAAGATCCGTCTGCAAAGCAATATGTAAACTGCAACTTCATTATTATAATTAAAAACTTTGTAAAGAAAGAAACCAAGATATCTATCAATACAAGCATTTCTTGGGAGAGTAATAAACAATTACCACTAACCTGATTCACTGGCTCATTGAAGTTGGTGATAAGTCCAGCACGCAATGTAGTTTTTTCTTCTTCAGAAAGAGCACTGCCAGGATATATTTATTAAAATATTAATTATTTTCAATTATAAAACTACTATCAATTCATTTGTAACTATCAAAACCACTATCAAAACTAACAAAAGAACATCCTTTGTTCTTCCACTATCTCAAGGATCTTTAAAAAGAGAGAGAACAGTCAAAAAAATACTTACAAGGCATTTTAGTCTCACACTGAGACCTAAAGTGACCTTTTTAAAGATAAATGGCAAAAGAGTTGACAGAATGAGATACACAGATATATAATGAAAAAATGCAAAACTGTACAAAATACAAATGGATTGCTCACAGACAATTGTTATATAGCTATTACTGACAGAATTGAGGATTTGAACATGAATTTGCCCAAGTATACTAATGGACAATGGCCAAAAAATGTCCAGAATAAGGCAATCACCATATCAGATGACAGCTCTTTTTGTAAAAGCAGTACATTTTCTGTTATAAATCCTTTTCTGTTATAAATCCTTTTCTAGAAGAATGTAATATACTTACACTTAAAAGTACAGATCCTTTGAAAATTTGAAAATTATAGCTTTGTGTGAAAAGTACTTTGATATATTCTCCATAAAGAGAGGGGGAAAAGTGCAGGGGAAAATAGTCAGCAGGGCAAATGCTAAGCTATAAAAGTTAATTTTCATTCAAATGCAGCATTGTGGTATCTTAAAATTAAGTGACTTCTATCAGTTTAAGACTACAAGTTACAGTATGATATCACTCCTGTATTACTTCAGATTTTATATAATTCAAGCAATTTTCTTATAATTTCCAGGCAGGAAACACAAAACACTGCTCTAAAAAAGCAGTAAAGTCGGTATTTATAGATTATACTATTGGGGGAAAAGAAAACCAAAACCAAACTAAACAAAAAACCCCAACAAATTTTCATCTACTGATAGCACCAGGAAAGCTGTTTCTTCTTCATAAAGCGCCTGTAAGTTTTCACGCAAGGTTGTTCAGATGGAAGTTTCACCTAACATTGCAATGACTTAGAAGCATGCAAACATCACATCTCAGTGAAGACTAATGGCTGGAAATTAAGAAGATTAAACACACCAAGACAAGCCCTTCGTCTTGTCTCACCTCAGGCACAGTTATTAACCAACTAGTTTTGGACACTGAGGTTTAAAATTATATCTAAAGCTCCCTAAAGCACAGGTTTTACTCTAATGTAGACAAATTCTAAATATTAATCTCAAAATAATAAAAAAATAGAGGCAGGAATGGCCATAAGAACAAACATTTGCAAAAATATTCTAGTTTTCACTTTCTCTTCACCCCTGCACAAAGCAAGAGTACTCACTATTTCCTAGATCTTAGGAAAGACTTATAATTTGAAGTATAGTACAAAAGGGGGGCAATTCATTGTTTCACTGGTGACTCAGAACTGGACCCTGAGTCTTATTTTCAAAGGTAATTATAGCATTCAGGAGCCACAATTTTACTTTTTATATTTTAAATCTAGATGTAGGCTTTAAGACTTTTTCTTCAAAATATTTAAGTTATCCCTAAATATATTTTGGTTAAAATTTACAACAGTAAAAGATTTTCTGCATGTAACTATTTAATTTAATATAGCCATGAGATGATGTTCCAGAAAAATAAATTTTTGGGGTTTCCTCTTTTATAATATGAAAATGCAGTATATAATTTCCACACACAGAGGCATCCTCTAAGTGGTTTCTAAAACTTAAAAGCTCTTATTAATAAAATTTAAAAATCTATTCTCAATTAAATGTAGATTGTATAATACCTCACTTTCAGAGACAACAGAAAGCACCAAAATCTGGTTTGTAAAGAAAAAAATACCCCATTTTACTATATAAATGCATTTACTTTGTTTCTGGCCTCACAGGACCCCTGGCTTTAAACAGTTTTTCATAATTATAATTAATTTAAACTTATCATATGTACAGTCTAAGAGCAGCAAGAATTCAGTTCATTACTTACTGTAAATAAAAACGCTGTAATTAAGCTTTTAACATTGCAGACAAAATAAAGGAAAGAAAAGAAATAAATTCATGAGGATCAATGGCACAAAGACACCAGCTTGTGATACTGGAAAACAGTAATGAAAAAAAATCTGAGAAAACTGGAAAACAGTAATGAAAAAAAATCTGAGAAATCAATGTCGATGCAAGTGACACACAGCAGCGCTGTGTGACAGAGTTCCTAAGGGTTTGCCGGACCGTGGGTGGAGGAATTCAGCGTTTAAACAACACGAGAGTGACATCTGCCGGAGAACAGGGACACCCTCAGCCCCTGAAGGAGACACAGACCGGCACCACTGCCCCCAGCCGCCCATAACGCCCTGCAAGAAAGGCAATTCCACAATTCCATCTATAAGTTACAGGCAGGCGAGAAGTTAGGAAGAATGTCGCTCAGCCAGTTATTTCCCTTCAGCATTGAATTATATGTGCCCAAAAATTACAGTAACTTCATCTACACATGAACTTCTAAATACTATCTACTATGCTGTAGTCTTTCACAATTTGCAAGTTCAAAATTACTTTGATCTTTTTCTGTGTTTCTGGTATGGAGAAATATACACCCAAATACTTGAAAAATTATTTTGGAATTTTTTTTAAAAAGCCTGATATTTCACATTTGGATTTCTGGCTTATAAGAAGTCATCACACAAGTGAAAACATGTACTTGAAAAGTTATTGTTAAAGTATTTTACCGTGTTGCTAACACGGTACTCAAATAAGAGAACAAAGTCCACAAGAGACAGGATACAAAAGTAATTGTCTGTAAATTCAAAAGCATGTTCAACTCTTGAAATCAAGATAAACCATTTCTGAAGAAAATAAAAACACATACAAAATCATCCTGTGACACAAGGAGGCTGACAACAGATTTCAAAGGAAGAGGCCAAATTGTGCCTGAAAAGAGGCTATGACAACTCTAGGTTCTTCACCACAGCTACAAGAAAAGCTGCCTGAAAAAGCAGGAGGGAAGAAGTTCATAGGCTCATCTTCTAAGTTGCTCTCACTGGAAAATGCAGTTTTAAGCCTGATCTGTACATGAAAACATGCTTTGATGTACTACTATGGATGGAGAGCAGACAGCTGCTGAAGTGAGACACAAGACAAAAGACAAGAATTTTGCAAAGACAACAAAAATGCAGCATCTACAACGAAGCCTTCAAAAAATCATGGTATTCAAAATATGATTGGTTCACAAAATAATCAAGTGAGAATTTAGTTTAAATCAGGATTTCTCAAAATTACCGCAACATATTCTAAGAGAAATGTTATCTGGGTAAGTGCTGACAAAATGTTACATCTAACAAATGAAGAAATAAAAACAGTTGGACACAGAATAAAAATTTAGTATGTGTTACTCCATTGAATCCTTAACAGCAACCAACAATTTTTTAAAAGTTATCATTTAATTGCACTAAATTAGTGACAGAAAAGTTAGAAATGGGAAAAAATAGGGTTGCACTGGAAATTTAATATAGATTTAACTCACAGAATCTTTAATAGCCAAGAAAAATTTACTTTTAAATTTAAAATTATAGGAAAACTACATTCAAATATTTCTATTTAGTTTTTACCTCATACAGTAAAATTCTAGTCTTTAGTTCTGCAAGAAATAAACTATGCTTTTTTACCAGAAATGCTACTAGTGGCTAAAAATATTAATGAATTGAAACAACGTTTAACTTCTTCCAACAGTTCTTGTGAAGTACCAGTATTGTAAACAGAATCCTGTTAACCAGAAATGTCAAAGATATATGCCATCTTCCATGAAAAAGGTGGTATTTTCCTTTTACATAAAAAAGAATCTAAAGGTTTGCAGATGTTTTGCTACACTAATTCACACATACAAATACTTGAGTGCTCTATGCCATAATGAAGGAGTCCTCCACTACTTAAAATGTGATATGGATACAGAATTTTATAATTTTTCACTCCTTTGGCACATCTTTGGAAAGGCTTACAATGCAAGGCAAAATGATTGAACTATCTCAAAAAATGAACAATGAAAATCATAGTTTGCATCATAATACAAACTTAGATTTGTGATCTAGAAAAACTGTACCTAGAATTCCATCTAATACCCCACATCTGACAGTGACAGTTCCACCTATTACTAGCATTTGAGACTGAACACTTGCAAGCCTTTATAAGTTCTGGAACTGAAACTCTTCATGAAATCACGCCTGTTTGTAAAGGAAAAATAAGCACTTCACACAAAAGACTGGGAGTATATAATTCTACAGGTTGCATATTAAAATGGCACTTTTTGTAAATTTTAAGTAAATTACATGGCGCTCATGAAAAGTGCTTATATTTCTCATCTTCTTTGGCAACTCTTTGTCATGCATTATCAGGACCCACATATCAAAACAACGAAAAAGGAAGACCAGAACTTTTTAGAATGATAACTGCTGCCTCCTTCCCATGTACACATTCAATATGAATCAGCTTAAACAAAATTAAATGTCCCTCTCACTGTCCAAGAGACTGACTTACCTTTCACTTCTGTCACTATCAGTAAATCCAGGTGTTAATGTTGCAAGACACAATGCATCACTTCAAAACCTATTACCTATGAAACAGCCTTCTAACTCAGTTCTCAAAAGTAAATCATGAAGAGAGTCATAAGAAGCAAAAAAAGACAAAATGTTTTATCAGCAAGTCCTGAAGTCTGAAGCATGTTGTCAGTTTTACCATAAATTCTAAAGTAACTTCTACCAACTGAAGATCTGCTGTTTTTCCAGCCTGGCAAACAAAACAAAGCTAACTTTAAGATGGTTAAGCAGAAGAACTCAAAACTTACTGTGGTGCGACCCGTCTCCAGTAGCGATCAATTCCATTTTTAAAGTACAGCACAGCTAACCATCTTACATTCACATCCAGGCTATGATTTGTAAAGATATTCTGTCAAAAAATAGAAAAAGTTAAAAACTGCTCCACAGATACCACAAGCAACACAGAAACTGTATCAACACATGCCCTGATATATGTAGAAATACACACACCACTGTGATATGGGTGCACATAAACCAAAAGCCTTCATCATCATTTGACAGGGAAGTGAAAGCACTGTACTAAACATAAATTTTTAGAGATTAAAAAAATGTTTATCACTAGCCCAAATTTTGATTTATTTAAAAAAAAAACATATAAGGCAAATGTATTGTTAATCTTGTCTGGCAGAGAAGGAAATATAAGGGCAGTAACTACTATAATCAGACATTTTTTACATTCTTTGATAAGATAGCTCTCAGAAGTTTGTGCCACTGCAGAATACAGGATAATTCCTTATTCTCATCAAAATCCAGTCTTCAGATTATTTATTTTTTATGTTACTTATTCATATGCCAAGAACCATCCTGTCTACCAGTATTATTTGTAAAATAGTGACCTGGTAGGTCTGCAATTCTCAAATTCAACTATACTTAGGAAATCAGGAAATCAGTTTCTACCAATAAAAAGTTATATATCGGTAAATACATACATATATATGTATCTATACATATATATACGCTTTTATATATCTGTATGCACACACAGACAAACACAGAGGAGTTATTTTGTATGGTAATGGTGTAAAAATAACTAACCAAGAGAAACTAAAATAAAGCTAGACTACTGCATCTCAACACATGTACTACTCTGAACAGCAGCTCTCCTCCTGTTTTCTACTGCATCAGATGGATCCTTCTCAAGGGGCGAGACATCATTACTCCCACCTTTAGAGAGCAAGCACGTGTGAACTCAGTGCTCTTACTATACAGGACACAGCAGAAAGTGTGCACCACTTGTATTCATTGCTTTTAGAAGTCCTGTATGAAGGGACCTGAAAAATGTAGGGATTCTGGTCAAAAGTATCTGCTACTTTTGGGCACCGTGCCTGCAAACACAGGCATAAACAAACCTTTCAAATAACTCAGCACTGTAGAAACCTGGGACCTTATTTTCACTATGAATTCAAGACCTAACTTTCTCTCAAAATCTATTTTTATTAATAGTAACAGCTTTCTAGAGGTAGTGGCCAACCCAAAAAAACCCAACACACTACAATCACTAGAAAGTAAACAGACTTACGTGCCAACAATGACATCACCTTCAAAACTAGCAATTGAAGAAAAGTATCCGAAAGGTGGTAACCCACCAAAAATACCACACAAAGTGACTATGATCCGTATGTAATATGCTCTCCTTTCCCAAAGCTCACTTAGGAAGACAGACTGAATCTCTGAAAGACTTGACCTTTCCCAAATGCAATTTAAGCGTATTAAAATACTAACAACTAACTTCAACTACTTCTGTATAGTAAAAAATAACGTTTCAAAAGAAATGAAACATGGAAAACCCGAACTACTCATACTGAAACTTCCACTGATCTTACAAACAACTATTCCTCTCCTTGCTAAAATATTTAGCAGAAGCAAAGCTTCCACTGATAAAAAAATACCTTTAAACTAAACCAGACCTTGATAAAAAATGAAAAAACAAGACCAAAGCATCTACACAAAAACAAGTAGAACTTCTCATTACACTCTGTATCTTCATATGAACTTCCAAATACAGGAAGTATTTAACACAACAATGCTGTCATAGACAAAACAGGAATGAAGCCAATATACAAACTGATATAACTTGCACAGCGTTTCTTTTCAAAACCATCCAATTCTGAATCAAAAGAGATATTTAATACCTTCAAAAGAGAAACAGAGAAAAGTAATGATAGCAACTCCACTAGGTGCTACAAATAGTAGGATCAAGGATGCATGCCTCATGCTTCTTTATGATGTTCTCTATTCTGACTGTTCCAGAAGCAAGTGTATCTCTAAGTAATTATATTACTTGCCACAACCCACAGGTATCAGCTGTCTTACCCACTCCCCATTTACATTAACCTGTTTCTGCTCCACCAAGAAGATGCCAACTATTTTCTCTCCCAAACAGGCCACCTGTCATGATCAAGTTAAACAAAGAAGCAGACACTTCACTTGTTTAATTTGGAAGACTATATTAATATTTTACACTTAAAGAAAGGCTGATGTGGCCCCAACAAATCTACCTAACCACATAAAAAAAATTATCAGCATTTGTATATTATGTACCAGCATATTTATCTTTGACAAGCATCTAAACACCTGAATTTTTAGCCCTTATATTTAAAATTAATTAATATCTGTTCCAGTTACCTGTGAGTGCTCAACTTGCTTACACCCTGAGGTGCAAGGTCACAAAGCAAACATTCAGAGAAAAAAACCACCACTAGTGGCAATTTCTGCTGTTTTCTGTCAAGATCATTTACCACCACAGCTACACTATTGCAAAGGCAGTGCATAAAAGGAAATTTGACAGCTCAAAGTATCTTCTTCTATTGCTTTCCCTAAATCCTCGGGCTCACCTTCAACTTTCCAAAAAAATGAGAGGGTCTACAGAGAACAGAGCATGTCACCCTACAAATCTGAGTCATTCAATCCATGCACTGAGGACAGATGTTTGTAGAAAAAGCATTTCACCTGTGTTTTTAAGACTATTATAAACGTACGCACAGATATTGGAGAATAACAGTATTAACTTTCAAGTGTCCTTGCTGAAACAGTTTCAATTCCCTTTTGACTGTGTTGTCATCATTTTCACCATATTAATGCATCCACTTCACCAATGGTTATAGTACTTTCAGAAGTATTCACCTTTCCCACTCCAGGACCTTACTACCATAGCCAGGTCAGTTAATCTCCCTGGGAGTCTCCCTCCACTAATAAAAAGGAAATCAATCTCAGAGAGGTATCACACAATGTAATGGAAAGCATGAGGGAACTTCTATTAAAATGTTCATAAAGCATCATCTCCACAAAAAAAGAAAAGGTCCTTACTACCTTGATATATGAAAGGTCCCCTGCCCCTTGAGGTAGTAAAGGTCCTTCCTTTGAGAAGGGCCCTCTTGGCCTTTTACCATCCACAATTCACAACAGGCAAATAAAAGATTTAGCACTACTGCCCACTCATACTGCTAGAGGCTGGATTTCCACTTTCTGAATACCTGGAAAAAGAGCTTACTTTGAGATACAGTGATGACAATGCCTAGCACTATCATATCCCTACCTACCCTATCCTTCAGCATAAGGATTCTGCAGTCTGGACCATGACAACTCAGGGCTTCTCTCAGCCAGAGGTCATGGCTCAACTGTGTTCTAGACACCAGTACTCAAAATTCAGAGTTTGCTTAGGAGCACTGTTCCACTGTATCTTACCAACAAGACTGAATAAAAACCTGGCTGTGTCTCCCACTGCTTCAGTTGTTCCTCAGCTGGCTTCAACACTGCAGTATCTTGACTAGTAGCTTGGGTCAAGACTTGCAGAACAACAGTGCTAGCACTGTTGAGATCCATGAAAATCTGAAAATATTAAAAAAGAAGAAAAATACACTTAATGAGAAAAAGAGAGCAAATATAGACAGGTATTTTCCATTCTTATTATCCAAACACCCCACACTCATTTTTCATTAGACTACACAGTGTAAAGATAGCATGAGACCCACTCACAGGCAGTTGAGGTACAGAACTATTTGCTTTCAGAAATCTCTCAGCAGAAGGAGGAAGCATTAAATCGATCATTACAAGCCCATCTGCTAGATCTGAGGGACTGCAGGAAATATTTTGATTGTAAAACAGTTACCTCTCTTGTGAAGCACAGCAGCTAAGAGCAAAACTGCAACTAGAGATAATTACTCAGCTGTGAGCAGAGCAAACCATGGGGTTGTCTGAAAGAGGCAAAGATGCAGATTATTAACATTTTTGCATTTTATTTTTTCTTCAAGAGAGAAAATGACACATTCATATAGTCACATTTTGTAATTCAAATTCATCCAAACAATCAATATTAATTAAAAAAGAAAGCATTAAGTCTCAGTTAGTCTTACATGATACATAATTTTCCTCAATATCTTTGGTTTCCTTCTTATTTAGCATACAAATGCTAACCAGCTGAACTACAAATGCATATTGCCAAATTTCCAGTGTATATACATCCTTTTGCACCCTTGTACTCTACAAAGGCAAAACAAAACACTGCTCTCCAGATGACAGAAATTACATTTATAATGACCACAGAAACAATGTTACGAGAAGAAAAAGACATATATGAAAGAAACTATGGAGTCTGTTTTCTCCTTATAAAAAAAAAGACAGTTTGAAGCTTATGTTAACTTTTAGTAACACATACACAGCTGAATACTCATATACTTAGGTTTTCTAAATAAACAACAAAGAATGGCTTCTCTTCAATGAGGAGAGAGAAGGAGGTTCAGATGGGGCATCAGGAGGAATTTCTTCATGGAAAGGATTGTTAAGCATGAGAATGCCCAGAGAAGCTGTGGAGTTGTCATCCCTGGAAGTGGTCAAGAAAAGACTGGATGTGACACTTAGTGCAGTGGTGTAGCTGACAAAGTAATGATGTGTCAAAGGCTGGACTCAATCTTGGAGGTCTTTTCCAGTTGTAATGACTGTGATTTGTTTTTATTTAATGGGAAACGTTTTTGTTTAATGGGAAAAAATTTTTCCACCTTCAGGAAAAAAATCTAGATTACAATTGTTTCAATAATAGTAAGAAAGTGGGAGATACGAAATTTATTCTCACACAGGTTTAAAAACTTTGATTTTTTTAGAAAAATCACCTTAACAACAAAACTAGCCACAATACTGGAGAACTTTTATACCACTAATAGCATTGCACAATAGAAAAAAAATTACATCCCTAAGAAGAAAGTTGTTCATCTCCAAATCTCCAACCATCCTCTACAAAAGCTGACTAAAATTTGAAGGTCTTAAGGTTAAAATCTACATTTAAACCCATGAAACACAAAACCACATCTCTCCTTACAGCAATAATTTAACAGGTAATGCCATCTCTGCTCTATACTTCCCATGTGAAAACCTTCCAATCTTTCTGCCTTAATCAGTTGTGCACAAGGTAGCAGAAGGGGGGCGTTACTAGAGGGGTGCCTTCTGTGAAAAGCTTTGATACAGTTTCGAAATGTTATATGTAAAGCATGGGCAACAAACACCTTTATCATTTATACACACGATAATAAATGTCCTTGATGAGAACAGTACAGCGAATGAGAGAAGAAAAACAGAGAGCAGTGAAAAACTTGGTGTTGCCATGAAGTCTGAAGAAAGCAAACTCCATAAGAAACACACTTTTTGCAAAAACTCAGGTACATCTTATACGCTATGAATATAATCTGAATTCGGTGGCATTTTGCTGATGTGCTGTGAGCTGATTTAAAAGCCATATCAAATATGCTACAGATATCTTCATGTATGAGACACGGGAAGCAAGGCACACGGGAGCGTAAGTGGGAAGCAGCAACACCATTGCATTTAGGGCCTTGCTCTTGTATTTTACACACACTGCTGTCTTCTACGGTAACAAACTGGAGAAATAACTCACCACTGCTGCACTGAGCCTGCCTCTGATTACGGGAAGACTGCTCTGCAGGAAAACTGCTGTTCTTCAGCCTGCAGGAAGAAAACCACCACCTGGAATTAAGGCCAGTACGCGCCCCTTCCCGCAAAAAACAACTTCTCTCAGGTTAACGCCTCATCTTCCTCCCATGACTTCCATTAATCCCAGCCTGACTAAAAACTCTTTCAAGGAAAAAGCGGGAAACTGTTCCCTGGAATTAGGTAACAGTTATTTACTTTCAGCTTCGATCAGGCCCTTTGCCGCGGCCGGTATCACAGGTAAGGGAGGCCCAGCTGCCTTAATCCCGGGGGCGATGCCCCGGAGCCGGTACCGTGGCGAGCACTCCACGCCGGAGCCGCGCCGGCTCGGGCAGCGCAAACGGGGGCACAGCCGGCGGAGCACCAGCCGAAGCGAGTGCGTAGGAGCAGCGCCGCCCGCAGCCACACAGCCCCGGGAGCCCGTGCCCCGAGCGCTGCCCCGCTGGCAGCCGCCGGCGCCGCTCCCCCCTCCCCGTCCCGTCCCCGCACGAACCGGGACCAGCGAACGCCGTGCCGCCACCGCCGCCGCCTCCCCGGCGCGCGCCCTGACGTCACGTCCCCGCGACGACTGAGCGCTGCCCGCGCCGCTCCGCGGGAAAAAGCGGGGCGGGGGCGGGGCCTGGGGCGGAGGGGGCGGAGCCTGAGGCGGCGGGGCCTGGGCCCCCGGAGCGCGGTGCGCGCTGACGTCAGCCGGCGGCTGCGCGCGCGCAGGGCGGCGTGGCGCGCGGAGCGCGTGTTCCTGCCGCGGGAATCAATCCATCCTGCCGCGGGAATCAATCCTGACGCTCTTCGCTCTTCCCGGCGCGGTCTGTGCGGCTGCCGCCGCACGGGGCGGGGCATCACTGCGGGCGGGCGTGGTGTTCACGTCAGAACCTAAGGCTAAAGATATACATGGAAAGTAAAGCAAAAAACACAGAAAGGATTAAAAACCAATACCTGACTGGCGTGGCAGCGGCTGGGAGTCATTGCACCGGCACAGTGACTCCGCCGTGAGCGGACGGGCGCTTTGTGCAGTCAGGGCGCTAAAGCGGCGCGTTGTCTTATCGGCAAAAATCGAGGAGGGTCGCCCTGGAAAATCCTTCCTTCCTTCCTTGCTTCCTTCCCTTTTTTTCTTCCTCTAACCCTTTTTTCTCTCTCCCCCCTCTTTCATTCGTCTCTCATTTTCTGTTTTCCTTTCCACCTTGCCCCTTTATCCAAAACCCACTGCCGTCTGCTGACGGACTAGGTCGGGGTACTAAACACACCCATTTTTAGGCAGTGTGTCATTTATTAATAAACCATGGAAAGCTTCTGTGGGCCCGCTGACATCCGTCGTCCCTGCTGACCGCGGTCCCTTAGGCGTCACGGCTGCTGCCATGCACGCAGGGTGGGACGGACCCGCTGTTCCCGGCAGGATCGAGCGCGCGGGCAGCCCGCGACACGCGCGCCCCTCGTGCCTCCGCGGTCCGCCCGCCCGCCAGGGGCCGCTGCCGCGCCCGCCGGCGGCA